>NC_079296.1:36815998-37119028 GCF_023638135.1 Falco biarmicus
TTTTGTTATTTTGCCCCTAAAAAAAAAAAAGGGAAAAAAGGAAAAATCAGAAGCCCAGTCTGCTTTGATTTCCCCCTCCCCTTATGCTGTTTCCCACAGCTGTGGTGAAAGCACAACACATCATCCCTTACACCTGTCTTCTCCAGTGGGCACCTGTGTCTCTGGGTGGGATGCCAGTGCTGGGGTTTTAAACGGGTCCAGGAGAGCTTTGCCCAGCCTCTGCATCACGAGTTGGTGTTTTGTTGGGGAGATTTGGCAAATCTGGTTTTGTGCTGTGAATAAGGTGGCCTTCAGGGGAGATGCGGGCTGAAACCAGAGGGAATCAGGTTTCTGTTTTCCAGGTAGCTTTGGGAATCTCTGGTTTAAAAAAAAAAAAAAAAAAAAAGTAGCAAATGAGCTGCTATGTATTTTGCTGCAACACTTTTAAGCTGAGAATGTGGCTTGCACTGTGCCTGTTTGAGAGCTCAGCTGGAGGTTCGATAATCCAAGTTTAGAGAAGTAGAGGGGAAGGAAAAAACCCGCTAAAACACTAAAATATCTTCTTGTATTACTTGATGTGGAAAAACCCTGGTATGTCAGCACCTCCCGAGGTCCCCACAGTGCTGCTGAAACATGAGTTCTCCTTTGAAACCAACTGGAGCTAGAAAGAAGGCTGAGCACCACGTTTGCCTGGAGTATCGGGAAATGTCTGCTGCATCTGACAGCTCCCTGGCCTACAGCCACAAAGGGGTTAAAATAATGTTTTTCTCTTTGCTGTGTTCAAAAAAAGATCACTGAAATTATGCTCCTTTTTGGAAATGGGCACCTTTCTCCTCTTCTTCTGGTTCCTGCCAGTGCAGAAATGTCTGGGGAGGAGAGTGAGGTATCAGGTACCCTGAAAAATAGTGGGGTGCAATGCCTGTGTGAGCAAGGAATATGTAGCTATCCTCCAGGGAAATCCCATCCCAGGGGAAAAGCCGTTTCCAGAGGAAAAATGAAGATGGGGATTACTGGGGAGGTGTGTTAGGATAGCAGTCCACCAGGTTGTGCCTGTGCATGAGGAAGACCAAACTCACACAACATGGGCATTTTTATTCTGTCTGAAAGGAACAACTTGAAAGCTACTGCCAAGTTATGGAGCAGAATGTACAAGTCTGACTTTTTTTTTTTTTTTTTGAGAAACAGATGTGAAATCTCATAAACAAGTGAGAAACTTGGTGTTGGCTCCATATGATTATGGAGCCTGGAGTAAGATCAACATAAATCCATGTAGAGAGGCTAGTTTGCTCTGTCGTTAGCTCAGAGTTTTCTTGGTAGATGATCCCCCTCAAAAATGGTACATCCTAGATCCTTTTTCTAGTTTTGATAAAATGTGTCCCAATAGTTACACTTGCAAGAACAAGACCTGGATGTCTTTGGAATATTAGAGTTGGGGTTTTTTTTCCAAATCAAGCTGAATAGGGCCCCCGTCTCATTTCACAAGAGGTACTGATTCTCTGGGTGCTGCCTTAATACTAAAATTAACACTAGATTTTGTACAGAGTATGCTGACATGAAAAAGGAAAAAATAGGCTCTTTTCTGAGTAGAAAGAAATTGGATGGGTGCATTCATACACACTCCAGATTTGGATGCTGCATCATTGTGAAAGGGGTATGAGGTAGAGAGTATCTGTGGTATCGGTATGTAAAAGAGCACTTTAATTATTGCAGTTTGATTGCTGATTTTCCATGTCTGCTGGAGCTCCTGGATCCTGTGTGGATGTGGAGTTTACTTGGGTCAGGTGGGCAGCTGCGGTCTTGTAGCTGCTGCTGGCACATCTGGTCAGTATGTGGAAACTACCTAACCTGGGGTGGGATATGGGAAAAAACAGATGATGATGATTTTGATGGTGTAACATGAGGTCTTGAGGACTGCTCTTAAAAACTGGGATTGAGGCAGAACAGGGATTCCAAGTACTCCTGGGAGCTCCAGGCTGACCCCCTCCAGGCACTGCCTGCTTTCCTTGTGCCACAGGCAGAACATTTCCATGCAAAAATATCGGCTTGAGCTTTGTGCAGATGGTCCCGCACATCTTCCTTGTCTCCTGCTCTCCCCAGTCCCCTCTGCCTTGCCCAGAGGTGGGGAGCTCCCGGCCCTGCGAGGGCTTTGCCTCCTCGTTATCTCATGGATCCCCCCCTCCCTGTCTGCACCCTAGGCTTTTCACAGACCCCCATTATTTCCAATCCCCTTCACTTGTCAAAAGTAATTTGGTGACTTATTATCGGTCAGACAAAACAGCTCTGGGCTCTGCTAGCCCTGATGAGGGGCCGGGGTCCTTTCAAACTTTCATCCCCCCATCCTCCACGCAGGCTCTCCTCTCTCTGGCAAAGCCACTGAGTGAGCTTGCAGCAGGCAGATCCCAGCCCCAATTAGCAGCCTTTGCAAAAGGGCAGGAATTTTAATTAGTTGAGCAGTCAATTATATCAATGGACACCCTTTGCCCTCTCCCCTTGCTCCCCTCTCTTCCGCCCCGCAGCTATCTCCCTGTCACCCCTGTCACTGTCCGTGGGCGAAGCCGCCCGCCCCTGCTGCGAGCCCTTTGCAGCTGCCGGGGACCCGGTTGTTTCGGAGCTTGGTGGTGCCTGGTGGGTTTGTCCCTTCTGAGGCACGGCCACACTCCTGACCTCCACTTGAACTGGGGCTTTGTGCCCTCCCAGAGCTGCCCTGCCAGTGGTGGTCTGAAAAAGAGGGAAATCAAGTGGGAAAGTGCTTCAGATTAGTGTGGCCAGCAGTTTAGGCTTGATATTCTCCGTTGGATGTTGGGGGGAGGAATGGGACCGGGGATGTTTTGAGAAATGAGCCTCTCTTCCTCTGCATACGTGGCTCTTGATACTGATCTGACTGTCAGCTCTCCTCTGAGATGGGCTTAGAAGTTGGGACACCAGGGAAACTTCCAGGCTGTTAATACTGTCACTCGCCTATCAGGAATAATCCCTTTGGATCTGATCTGCTATTTCTATTTTATTTGCTTCCTAAAATTGCCTTCTCTCCCACTCTTGCACCACGCAGCTGGCAGCGCTTGGGGCTTTGCTGCACCTCCACTGTAGGTGAGGGCAATTCTACCCACCATTGCCTCTTGACCTAGTTGGGGCATCAAATAGCTGTCCTAAACACGCCGCCCCTTGCCGTTGATTAAACTCTTCCTGATGTTTGGCATTTCTTATTGTTTCACTCTAAGTATTACTCTTCTGCTGTAAGATCAGGCTGCAGTGAGTTCTTAAATCTGGGCAAAACCACATCCTGAAGTCGCTGGACATGCTTTACAAGGTGATGGCAGCTGATAGCAGAACTTGGTAAACAGATGAGCTTCCGCACAGCTGTTCCTAAATTTTGGTTGCAGAAGCCGTCCCAGTTCTCTTCTGCACAGCAAATGTCTCTTCCCAGGGCGTGAAGCAGCTTGGTTGTCCATCCATCCATCCCACCTTTACCCTGCGGCAGGATCTGACTGCGTCTTAAGCAGCACATTAAAGACTGAGCCTGTGTAAAGCTGAACCCCTGACCTTTTGATGCAGAGGTGCAAGTGGTGGTAATTGAGTTGTAGTGACACATGCTGGTTATCTACTGTAGTAATTACCAGGCGTTTAACAGCATCTTGGCCGTTGGAGGGGGAAGTCCTGTCCCACAAGTTGCAGGCTCTGGCTTTTGCAAGAGGAAACCTGTAACAGTGCCATGTAGGGATGTGCACACAGATGCTCTGCTACATGCATGCAATTACTGTGGGCACCTTGTTCCCCTCTGCAGGGGCTATTATATATCAGCAGTGGCAGCAAGATGATCAGGAGCTGATGATACATGATGGGGAAGAGAATCTGAAGCCATCTGTCTGTACCGAGTGTGATATGGGTAACATCTGGTGGGCACGTGTAAAAATAGGATTATGAGCAAAGAAGTGACTGTGGGAACAATATCTTGCCATCTTTCCTTAATCCCCCTCCTCTCCTTATTCACTGCAATATCAGACATTCTCAGGTTGTGAGTCAAAGTATTTTTCTCTGTGCATCAAATACATACAATTTAATAGCTGGGTATTTTAATATGCTCTAAGAATGGGAAAAATAACTGGGTCTGTTTCCACTTAAAATAGGGAAGAAGTGGGGGAAAAAGGTTGGAAGAGAAGCCAAAGGCCATGAAGGAGACAGTGATCTGCTGTTCATCATTCAGGCTATTAGTGGCAAAGAGGAAGGGATGACTCCCATGCTATGACTACACTTACTCTCCTGGAAGTTACGACGTACACTTGTCAAGGGACTGATAAAGTCTCCTTGTTTCAAACCAGCATTATGTTATAAGTGGATAAAGTGCTATACAGAAACTTGGGTGAGATTTCCTACTGGGAAAAAAAGAATAATAAAAAAAAATGAAGTGATCAAAGTGAGGAGAAGACGACGTAGCCAGACTAGGAGAAAACAGCTGATACCATGCTTCCCTGTCAAGTGTGTCTCTTGTTTGGATTGATCTCTGTGAGGAACAAAGCCTTGCCAGGCTGCCAAGTGTCTTGTGTACCCTGTCGGTTTGGTTTGAGTTCCTCCATCTATTGTGAGTGCAAGATCTGAGATGAACGTGTCTTGCTTGAGATTTAGCTGTGTTCCTTCAGTTTCCATCATTTCGAGCTGTAAATATTCCAGGATTAGACCAAAACTGGCAATTCTGTTGCTCATGGGTGATGCAGAGCGGGACAGGCTTTGACTCTGAGGGGCTGGTAACAGTGAATTGACAGTTTTCTCATTAAATCAAGTAGATGTGATTCATGGGGATGAGATATGGGCAGCACATTAGCCACCTCCTTAGAAGGATGGACACCATTCAAACTACAAGAACACCACCCTCCTTCACTTGCTGCCTTGTCTTTTATCCCATGCTGCTGGGGAAAGACCTTCAGATGTCATTAAATACTTCTGTTTCCCCTTCAAAAAACCTGAAGGACGACAGATGTGTTCAGCTGCCTGGACTGCAACATGAGCCGTCATACCTGGTGTTTGCTGCCTTCTGAAGGACCCAGCAAAGACAGGCAGAGATACTGCTCCTCGTGGCGAGGAAATAAAAGCCCAGGAGCTCATAAATATGTGTGAAGTGTCTCATTTTGTGCCTGCAGACGGGGAGTGAAGGGTGTATGTCTTTTCTACCCATCCTCCTTCCTTCAGGGTAGAGATTCCTATAAATGCTCACGATGCGAGATCAGGATTGGCTGTTTTTTAAGACAGTTCAGCCTTCACTTAGGACCCTAAATAACAGCCAAATTCTAAGGACACTGCATCCAGCAGCTCTTAATATTGCTGGGCTCACTTGAAAATACTGGCTGTAATGGCTGCAATTATGAATTGATGGCCTTAAATTCGCCATCAGACCTAATGCCTGTTTTTTCTGTCTGGTTGTTGTTTCCATTCTGCTTTTTCGTTGGTGTTCCACAGCCACAATTATTTGTCATTAGTCATTAATCTTGAAAGCATCAGCTTTTTTCTTTTCTTTTTCCCCAGGAACTGTTGCCTGCTCCCTGGTTTTATTGTTCACTGTTTTCCATCACTCTCTCTTGCCTCAGTCTAATCAGTTTTGTACAGCTCTAAAAAGTTTTGGGTTTTGTTTCCCCCACCCCTTGACGGGAATAAAGCAGTGCAGCAAACATGCCCGAGAGATGTGTGCGCAGCTGATTCTGCCTATGCCTATGGGATGTTTATGCCCTGCTTACAGCCCAGCCCGCTGGGGAGGTACCAGCATTGAAGCATTTTTCATTAGAGCTGTAAGGCTCCTGGATTTTTCTGGCTTCTAAGTTGAAGCACAAGTAATACCTGTAAGCGGCAGGTTTTGGCAGGGCATGGGCATGACCATCATCCTGCAGACCTGCCACTGCAGCAGGAGAGCCTCCACGGGGTCTTTTGCCAGGGACCCAGCTGCTACTGGTTCAGAGCTGATGCTCTGCCTGCAGAGCCCGAATCTCATTAAAAGGTTAGCACAGGTGGTTCTCAGCCAGGATCCTGCTGGAAAATGATGAAATAATATGAGGGGCAAATCTGTCAGACCTTTGACCAACATCAGTGGCAAGAGCAAAGGTGTAAAAGAATAAGGCCATGTCTGAAAAGCTGTAAAAGACCTCAAAAACATGTGAGGGTGTTTAATTCAACGCTTCTGTCTTTCTCTGGGAAAGAGCTGAAAGAGCTGTCTTGCCAGTGACGTGTTAGGATGGGTCCTCGCTGGCAATGCAAGCCCACTTTAAGCCAACACAGGCATATTCAGTTACAACAGATGTGCATTTCTTACAGCATAAATTAATACATTTCCAATTGTTTGAATCCTTTGGCTAAAAAAAAAATATCATCCTGGTGGGGTATTTTTGCTTTGTTTTAACCCTCCTTTAACACTGGACATGAGGAAGTGCAAGGAAATCTGTTGTCCTTAACGTGCAAAAGGTTTTGGCTTGCTGCATGTGCCCATTTGTAAGCAGCCAATAGGTGCTGAGTGAGACCTGGTAATTGGCAGGTGGGGAGTTGTGCCATGGAGCTGAACAAACCTTCTGCTGCCAGAGCAGCCAAACATCTCCCAGCTCTTACTGTCTTCATCCCCAGGGACTGTCCTGTGCAGGAGAGGAGTGCCATTAATGGGG
The DNA here is from genome assembly GCF_023638135.1 of Falco biarmicus. Lineage (NCBI taxonomy): Eukaryota > Metazoa > Chordata > Aves > Falconiformes > Falconidae > Falco > Falco biarmicus. The sequence goes on from NC_079296.1 coordinate 36,822,613, forward strand.
AGGCCCGCTGTGGTGGGTTGCATCTCATTTGCCTTCAGTCATCCAGACAGTATCTTGGTCCCTCAGTAGAGAGAGGCACTACTAAAGATTGCTTCCTACTCTGAGAACTCAGTCTTCTTCTTTTACCCTTTTCAAGACAGACTCTGACAGTGTTTTTCACCACTTCTGAAGTTCTTGTCTTCCTTACTGTTGCCAGGTTTCTGATATTTTTTTTCCCCTCCATGTAGTTTTTTCCCCCTGGATCCTGAGTCTTTCCAAAGAAATAGCAGGGGCATTTATGCTTCAGCTGCTGCCAGCCCCTCTGGTGCCTTCCAGATGGAGAGAGTCAGTGCTGATCAGTTTTCCTTCCTCCGTGTACACAGAGACTGGTATGGTATGATAGGATAGGGAGGAGGGAGGAAGTCTGCAAAGGATGGACAGGGTGAGAAGTGAAGGACTGTGCATCCATCCCATCACTGTGAAGAAGCTGGAAACAAAGCAGGGGCAAATAGAAGCCAGTTAAATCAGGCACATGTCCAACTCATGCATGAGTCATTTTGGCAAATGTGATCAATAGTGGCAAAGCATATAATCTCTGATAGCTGAGCAGTCTGTGGCTTTAATTATAAAATTCACCAGGGCTCTGGCAGTAGGTCCCTTGGCAATAGGAGATGGGGAGGGAGGTAGAAGAACAGAGGCTCTGGACAGCAGCAAAGTTGTTTTTTTGGATTTTTTAAAATATTTTTTCCCCCTAAGATGTTTGTTCCACTGCCTGTCCCCCCTGAGGTGAGACCAAAGGCCTTTGTCATACGCAGATGGCCAGGGCTGTTTGCTTCTGGGTGGCCTTGATGGGAGCAGACAGCATGAGATCATTGCTAGATGGAGGGCGATGCTTCTCGTCAGGTGCAGCATCATTTCAGTGGCGTTTTGTGTTTGGCCATGTCGCATTGCATCCCTCCGGGTGTGCAGCATGCTGTCAGATGGGTTGCCTCTGAAGTCAGTAAGGCAGAACAGACCTGCTGGTGGAAAAGAGAGCGTGCCACCCCTGGGGGACTTGGGAGAGAAGAGAACTCGTGATGGGCTCGTGGGGAATGAATGGCACTGAAGTGGGACCAAATGGGACATTGTGGGGAGAAGTGGGACAAAAGGTATCTGTTTGGAAGACAATATCCAATAAAACCTGAGAGCTGCAGGAAGGAGAGAACTTGTGAGATTTAGGGAATAGCCTAAAATTCAGGCAGATGTGTGACCAACAGGGAAGACAATAACATTGTGACATTTGCGGCCCAACTCCATTAAAAATAGCATTGTTGAAATGTGCCAAACCCACATGTATGGCCTCCTTCTCTTTAAATGTAGGAAAATGGTGGTGGGGAGGAAGAGGGAAGAAAAGGGTTATTTTTGTTTAAATACTGAAGGACTAGAAGGGATCAAAAGCTGTGCTGAGTCTTCCCTGAAGCATTAAACATTTCTTATGCCAGCCAAGTGCCCAGGACTTGGCAAGCCTTCCATCAACTTGATTGCTATCCAGTAGTCAAATGCTGTTATGGAAATCTTCCAAATAGCTGATGACTGATCATTAGTATTGTTTAAAAGCATGTTCAGCTTTTAGTGCTGGGTTAAAACACGTAAGGAATGTGGAGGTGCCTTACCTTTCAAAGCCAAGTTTAATGTTTCCCAAGGCATTGTAGCTCTCTCAACCCTGCATCTGCCTCTGTTTATAAACAGGGAAGATGAGATTTAGGCTATGGTATCAAAGCTGGTGAGTTTTTTTTTTTGGCTTGGTGCCAAGTCCCCTTGGTAGCAGCCCTTCACTGCTGTCGTTTGCTCTGTGGCCCTGCTCGTGGTCAGCAGGGATGCAAGTCCTCAGCAGTTCCCCTGCCTGCAGTGCTGCAGCAATGCCATGCCGCAGTTTGACTTTGCCTCTTGTGGCCAAAAAGAAAGGAGGATGACAGGCATCTGAAGGGGACAACTCCAGCTAGCTGTTCTAGCAGGCATTCACTGTGTGTGCATCTGCCTGTCTGCATGCCCCAAAGAGTGAAGCTCTGCAAAGGATACCCACCTTTTGCTCAACATCTTTTCACCCAGTTATTCCTGAACAGAAGGGAGGGTGCAACACCTTTTTGACTCTGTTTCCCATCAGGAGAGGCCCACCAAGGCTTTTCTTGTCCCTGTAGGTGAGGAATGCTGGAGATGTCAGCCCGCTTCCTTCCTTGGTAGTCTCCTTTAACTACTGGCAGAAAAGAGTCATGGGCTGACTGTGGCAGAAACAGATGGAGAATTCCCAGAACACAAAACCCTCCCTTGTTTTTCCCCTGCTTGGTGTGGATGTGTTGTCTGCTCCTGGCAGCAAAGGCTTGGAGACCTCTGAGCCCCAAGGCCAGGCACCACCTCCTGCTGCTCCCAGCTGGAGGACACCAATATCCTTCCTGAACAGTTGGATGACAGGAGGAGGGTGGCTTTGTGGAATGGGAGCTCCCCTGATCCTCCAAGAGGTGGGGAAGCATATGCTGCCCTTCTATGCTGAGGAGGGAGGAGAAGGACTGGATGTCTCTGAAAACCCTCCTTCCTTTTCTTACCCTGGCTGTATCTGATCATCCTGCTGGGACAGTTAGTTTTAAAGCTCATGGAAAGGGAGAGCAGTGTTTGACATGGCTTAAAAAGTGCTCATGTGTTCATAGCCCTAGAATTAGCTGAATGTTGTAGCAGGGCTAAGGGGAAAGAAATCAGCCAAATCCTCTATTTTTCCATCTAAAACTAGCTAAGATGGATTTGGGAAAGACTGAGAGGGAACAGCACAGTCAAAGTGGACCTATTAAGACAGGGTAGCAAAGGCAAGTCCTGAGTTTCAGAATATAGTGCCTGCCCTTTCTTGCTACCTAGCAGAAATCAAAACAAAACTTAAGCTGAAAAACCTTTTCCAGCCTCATTTTCAAAGCCATCTGTGGCCTGGAAATAGCCCTGAAATAAGTCTGAGAAGTTAAGAGCTGCTTAGGGAGGGCCCTGGTGGTGTGCTAGGAAGGTTTGTTTGTGTGCAAAATGTATTATTACATATCTCTGAAAACAGATGACATTATATTGCTTTACATTTGTGCTATTTTTGCTGTAAGGCTCCAGTGTGATTTGTGGTGGTGGGGCCAAGGGAAGATAACAAATGGGTGTCGGCAGCCTGTGAAGAATGGAGTTTCCCCCCGTTCTGTTATAGTATTAAATAGCTATTTGTATTACAGCAATTTCTTTCTTTTTTTTTTTTTGTGGTGTGCTGAGATAAAAAAACCTTTATTTGCTAATGCCACATTATTTAATTTAATCAGCCTGAAGTACACCTTTAATAAATTTGCCTCCAAAATGAAAAATTACAAAAATGTGGCAGAAGAATATTTTAATGAAAACTGATGATATAGCAAGTTAGAGCAGAATTATGTCCCCTTCCTCCCTTTCCTACCACCCAACAGCACAGGAAAGCAGCTGATATCTCTCAGAAAATCATGAGCCATGACATGTAAGTAGTCTCAGTTTTCTTATCCTGAAATCTACTTTCTCGTGGAGTTTTTTCTGATTTCTAGATGACCTGCCAAGAAAGCAAGCCCTTGAGTAAAAGCACTGAAATAAGGCAGGCAGCAGTAGCTATCACTGTGCAGGATGTGTAATGCGAGGCTGGACTGACCAGGTGTTGAGGTGTGCGTGGGGGGGATTGTTCAAGGGCAGGGGACGCGTGACAAGGAGGGCTATTCTTAGATCCCTAACTAGTCCTGAATCCACCCTGCCATCCTTGCAGATGATGGCACTCAATGGTGCCGGCACATATTTACCTAGCCCCAAAGCAACTTTGCTGCTGCTTTTGCTGGGAGAGCAGTGACTGATGGATGCAAAAAATCAACATTTGCAAGTATGTATAGGGAGGAGAATATACATGCACTCAGGGATGCTCTTGGGAGAGCTGAATTCAGTGAGGCTGACATGAGCCTCTGAGCCTTTTCAAATAACAGGGTCGTTGCCTTCTTCCCCCCACCAATGCTGGAATTCAGTCTTCGAGCATTCTGCTTTTGTTCTGTGCAGATATATTAAGGAAGAGTAACCATGGCTTTATCAACAGTCTAAGTTGCAGTACCACAGCAACATCAAACAAGGTCTTACCTAGACACATCCCTGTTTTCCTCCAAAACCTGTCTTTGCTCATAGAACTGCTCAGCTGTCAGTTGGAGGAATGGAAGCTCTTGGAAACAGAGGAAAAAAACAACACCACCAGAAAACAGAGCAAACCTCCCCAATTAAGAGACATGTGTCTGCTCTTGGAAGCAATGTGTCCAAACCTACCATGTTCATCAGATCTTGCTTTGGCAATAAATACAAAAGCTAAATCTGGGCTGAAAAGCATGAATCCCTCCCTGTTTCTGAGTGCTTCCTGCAGGCATTTGGGTGTGAAGTGTCCTGTTGGCCACGTCACTGCTGCTCTTTAGAGAGAAGGTCCTTTGCTTAGCCCTGGAGCCTTCTGCTTGGTCTGTCAGTGATGTCATCATGATCACAAATTCATGATATCAGAATGTGAGTCCGTGGGAGCAGTCATGACAGATGAAGTATTATGGGTCCCCTGCAAGCAGAGTGAAAACTCAGCAGAAGAAAACTTAGATGAAATGTATGAGTCCTCTCTAGGAACTGATGTCACTCCTGGCCTGGGGCCACCGTAGCCAACAGGGTTTCCACTGCCTGTGCCATGGGCCTTGCTCTTGCAGGATCAGGCTAAGATTAATCCAGCCAAAACCAATACAATGCCCCAGGGCACAGAGGCAGTTGTTGGGGGGACCTGGTGTGAAAGATCAGCCAAAGGTGGAAGCACCCAGGGGAAATACAGTGCGTGAGAAGCTCTACTTGCTGGTCCATCTTTACCTGCTTCTCGACAAAAAATGGAAAGAACAAAGCCAGTTACAAAGCTGTAAGACAAAAAATTACACATAACTTTGTTCCTCATCGTCTAGCTTACTGGATGGGCCTTGGTTGTTCTTTAGGCTCATCCACCAGGCATGATGAGCATGCCCATGATTTCATTCTCTGCATAATGGAGGTTCAGTAATGAACTGCATCCACTAGCAAGCTGGCAAGCTGTCCACGTCATGTGAGGTATCTCTTTTCCACTTCTCAATAATCAAGGCTGAATTTCAGCTGATGGCCTCTGGATTCCACAGTTGCTTTCTTGGGTTGGGCAGACCTTTAGGGTGGTCTCATGTACCATCTCTTCAGCATGCTCCATCAGCTGCAGATCAGCAGTGGCAACAAAAGCTGTTCATAAAACATACTCTTCCCCAAAGAGTGAGCCGTGGTTTTCCAGGTTTGCTCGCTATCCTTTTACTAGTTTCCATGAAAACAAATTGCAGTTTTCATAAACATAAACTACCATCTGGCCCTGAAACATTGGTGGGTGTTTTTATCTCCCCGTCAACGGGATTTGCAAACTGTCGTGAAAATCCTAGCAAGGTGAAAATGGGTAGTTTTGGCACGGCTCCACTGAGCTTCTGCTCCAACCCTGACTGCTCGCTCTATGGCCAGGTTTGCTGTTGTGGGTTCAGCTGCCTTGATTTTGTAGAGTGCTGTATAGCACCACCCCAAGAAGGCTTTTCCTCAGGAAGGCTTCTTAGGGCCGCCTGATCCCTTCACCTGAAAAGAAGCACACACACACAAAAAAAAATCCTCATCCTTTAAAGCTGTTTCTGGTGCATGTTTTTGTTTAGTGGTGGCTCAGTGCCGGGTGTGAGCCTGGCACCATCTGCCTGTAGCCTGGGTATTCATGCCCCAGAAGCACAGCACGAGCACAAAACCAGCACAGGACTGGGATGTACGGGTTTCCCACTAGCACAAACCCAGTTCCGTCATCCTAAAGCAAGGAAATGCTCCCCCCACCCCCAGCTTCACTTAACAAAGCCATTAGCACTCCTATTAAATATTTAGCTTGGCATGTTGTGTTATCCTACCTGCAAGTGGGGAAGGGCAAAGACTGGAGCAGATGGGATGGGGATGATTCAGAACATGGTGTTATGTCCCAGAGCGCTAGCCAGGGAGCTGCTTAAATCAAATCAGGCTTAGCAATGGGAAAGTACATAATTAGATGCTTTAACGATCACGGCTGCCCTGTGTGAGGTTTTGCATGATCTCTACAGACTACTTTAGAGTGAGTCAAGTCTTGGATGAATTCTCTGGAAGGGTTTCTGTGATTGATCTGCGTTGCGAGAATGGAGGGGACTCCTCCAGGATGGTGGGGATTAAAAGAATATGCTTGTGCATGTGGCAGAGAAGACATGAAAAGGGAAGACCTTACTGAAGGTTAGAATTCAGGCAAAGGCATGCCAGCTTTTTGGGTGCTGGAGAATAGAGGTCATAGGAGATCAGCAGAGGTATGGTTGCCTTCAGTATCTGTGTCTTTTCACCAAAGTTAATCAAAGGGTGGGAGTCTGACAACAGAACATAGCTAGCAAGGAAAAACGTGTGTCCATAAAGCTGCCTGGCGATTGCAATGCACCAAAGAGTCTTTGTATTCTCACTCTTTTGCAAATAATGTTACAGTGTTGTTGTGGGTTTGGTGGATGCTGGGTAGAGAGCTGGCATAGAGGTGGGGGCTTGACTGCTTGAGGGCTTGCTCACTTTCAGCATTTGCAATGAAGAAGGGCTGTAAGATTTTTGTTTGGTTGGGTCTTCTTGGGAGGTGGAACTTAAGAGGACGGGTTTGATACACAGACTCTTGGCAGGTCTCTTGACAAAAGTCATGTTACAAATACATCTCCAGACCAATGGCACTTCTAAAACACCTTCTGCCTGCATTTCTACCAGTAAACAGTTTCAACATCATAGTAATTTATGATGGAAAAGACCTTTGAGATCGTGGAGTCCAACCATTAGCCCAGCACTGCCAAGTCCATCGCTAAACCGTGTCACTAAGCACCACATCTACACACCTTTTAAACACCTCCAGGGATGGTGATTCCACCACCTCCCTGGGCAGCCTGGTCCAATGCTTGACCACCCTGTCAGTGAGGACATTTTTCCTAATATCCAAACTAAACCTCCCCTGGCAGAACTTGAGGCTGTTTCCTCTTGTCCTGTCACTTGTTACCTGGGAGAAGAGACCAACCCCCACCTGCCCACAGCCCCTGTCAGGCAGCTGGAGAGAGCAACAAGGTCCCCCCTGAGCCCCCTCCTCTCCAGGCTAAACAGCCCCAGGTCCCTCAGCTGCTCCTCATCAGACTTGTGCTCCAGCCCCTTCCCCAGCTCCGTTGCCCTTCCCTGGACACGCTCCAGCACCCCTACGTCCCTCCCGCAGTGAGGGGCCCAAAACCGAACACAGGATTTGAGGTGCAGCCTCACCAGTGCCGGGGTCAGGGGGACAGTCCCTGCCCTGGGCCTGCTGGCCACGCTGCTTCGGACACAAGCCAGGATGCTCTTGGCCTCCTTGGCCACCTGGGCACACTGCTGGCCCATGCCCAGCCGGCCGTCAGCCAGCACCCCCAGGGCCTTCCCCGCCAGGCAGCTTCCCAGCCGCTCTGCCCCAGCCTGTGGGGCTGTGTGGGGTTGCTGTGACCCACGGGCAGGACCCGGCACTGAGCCTGGTTGAACCTCATACAATCGGCCTCGGCCCATCCATCCAGCCTGTCCAGACCCCTCTGCAGACCCTGCCTGCCCTCCAGCAGGTCAACACTCCCCTCCTACTTGGTGTCGTCTGCAAACTCACTGAGGGTGCACTCGATCTCCTTGTCCAGATTGTCAGTAAAGATACTAAACAGAACCAGCCCCAGTACTGAGCCCTGGGGAACACCACGTGTGACCGGCCGCCAGCTGGGTGTAACTCCATTCGCCACCACTCTTTGGGCCCGACTGTCCAGCCAGCTTTACACCCAGTGCAGAGCACACCCGTCCACACCATGAGCAGCCAGTTTCTCCAGGAGAATGCTGTGGGAGATGGTGTCAAAGGCTTTACTAAGGTCCAGGTAGACAACATCCACAGCCTTTCTCTCAGTCCACTAGGCAGGTTGTCTTGTCATAGGAGGACATTGGGTTCATCAAGCAGGACCTGCCTATCACAAACCCACGCTGGCTGGGCCTGATCCCCTGGTTATCCTGCACGTGCCGTGTGATGGTGCTCAGGATGATCTGCTCCATAACCTTCCCCAGCACCGAGGTCAGGCTGACAGGCCTGTAGTCCCCAGATCCACCTTATTTATTCTGTGGGATACCGTAAGAAGAAAAATACCCATCCTGAGGAGATGTTTTCCAAGGTAGTCTCCAGAAATATAATGAGGCCCGACATTGCCCAAATGGCTTGGGAAAGCCTTTGAATACCTAAAGGGCTCCAGCAAGAGGATTTTGATATGTCTGTCACCTGTGCTGAGGCTTCAGTCCGTTGCTGGTGTTAAAAGATAACCTATAGCTAAAAAAGGAAGGAAGCTGGCTGGACGTGTTTTATGGAGCTTTTTCAGGTAGAAATGCTTACTCATAGGGCATCCATCCAGGAGATACAGGAGTTCATGTTCAAAACCTCTGCCTGATAGAGAGCTGGCATTAATTAAATATGCACGGGGCCAGAGAGAGAATCAGGCAGAGCAAACATGCAAAATCCTTCATCTTCTAGGGAAATGCTTGCAACCTGCGTATTGTATTTCTTAGGCTGGTGTGCATTTCCTCTCCCTCTTGAAAGAATCCAACATGAAATTAAAAGGTCTTGGAAGAGAAATCCCTAGATATCCCAAATCACACAGTTATTGTTTTCTGGCTAGTTCTTATTCCCAGCACAGGATATTGACATACTCGCCTAAGGGTAATTCTAGGGATCTTCGGGCCTTTCTCGGTTGCTGGTCTTAACCTATGTTTAGACATGGTTCAGAGTCCATTTGCTTTTCAAAACCGATCAGAAATGAGAAGTGGTCATTCCTTTGTGCTCATATTTTTTCCATCGCTCCCATGTTCCTTAATGTGCACTCCCCCCATCAGCTTTCCTGCTTCAAATACAGAAAACTTGAATGTGGCTCCTCTTTACGCACCCGCCTCAGCCCCGCCGTGGCTGATCCCTGTGCTCCCCACCCCTGCAGGGTTGAGCAGCTACCACCTCGCATCCCCTGCATGCTTGGTGTCCCATAGGTACCATCTTCAGAGTGTGCAATATGCTGCATGCTCTTTAAAACTGAGGGGACCCCAGTGACTGATGTAAGGGTCTCTTCCTTGAGCTGATGGCACAAATAGTAGGCAAGGATAAATAACTTAAACGTGGACTGATTTGGTGCTTGCCAGAAAGGGCTTTCATGCGAACACTGTCTCAAATTGTTGCAGATGAGAGACAAAAAGAGAAAAAGTATCGGTATGAGTCTGTCCTTGGACACTTCCATTCTGGTCTGCTGTTCCCTTTGCAGCTCTTTCCCACATCACCAAGACAAACCAGGAGCTCTCTTCTTTTTAATAATATGGGAAATTCAAGTGATTTCAATCAGCCAGCCTTACTCAGGGTCTTTGGAGTACTGCAGCTCCAGGTCTCCTTCCCTTCCCTATTGCACTCAAAAAATAGCCAAGAATATCACATTTGTAGGTTGGCTATTAATAAAGAAATGGCATTGTTCAGAAAAATAAGTAAATTATGTTAAGAGTCAGGCTAAGGGCTTGGCTGCTTAGCAATGAAGAGAGCTGTCTGAAGCGGTGTTTTACCCTGCTTGGCATTTTTTAGACAGAACACTGTCCATCTCTTTTGACTGAGAGAGAAATAAATGTTTTCCAGGGGCCAGCCTCGAAAAGCTTTTCATCTCAGCTCTGAAAGGGAAGAGGCTGCAGTTAACCTGTGGGAGGATCTGATTGTACCTGAATGGATCGATTCCCCCCAGCTCCCCCAGCCCTACAAATTCCATCAAACTCCTGTCTATTAAAATCTGTTTAAGTAGCCGTCCTTGCCTCTGGCGGCTGCTTCTTAGTGGTACCCCCAGCTATCAGGGGAACAAGAAATAAGTTACTGACGTCTACCTGCAACACCGAGCTGGTGCAGGGAGTTGAAGAAGAGGGAAAATGAGAATGTTGACTCTCTTCCTTGCTCTGCTCAACATGCAAGGAAAAAAAATCCTCTTCCTTTAGTGAAAGCAAAAAACAAGAGAAAGAAGGAAGGAGAAAAGAAAGGAAGAGGAAAGTCACTACAAGGCTTTGAATCTGAAGGTCTTTTAAATCTCATAAACGGAATGTAGGTTGTCAGCAAAGAAGAAAAGCAGCCACTTTGCTGATAGCACAGGTACCAGTAAAACCTGCTGTGCTTCTGATGAGTACTGACAAAGCACTTTTGGAGGGGAGGGAAAGAAAAACCCAGCGGCTTTTGGAGTTTGCCCTGTGGTGTGGCCTTCATCTGAACGAAGACACTTAGTGAGGAGGCCTCGGTGGTTTCTCATCTGCTTGCAGGACTGTCCCTGGGCTGTGAGGAAGGAGGAGCAGTAAAAGTGCTGATGGGGTCCAGGAGTGCTTTGGCAGGGAACAACTATGGGAGACAGCTCCTTTCTGGCATCCAATTTAATACTAGCAAAGGGGGTTGGGAGGAGGCAGCCCTGCACACATATGGATTTAGGAGAAACCTGAACTTCCAGAGCAAGTCTTTCAAGATTCTGGTGTTCCCCAGGGCTTTCTGTAGAGCCTTTCTGAACTCAGCCTCAACAGGGCCATGAGTTGCTGGTTTAGCAGCCAGTGCCAGGTGGAGGTGCCATAATGGGATTATGCCTATAGCTATAGGCTCATGATCTCAGGCCATGAGACCCACAAAAGGCCCGTGGCATGCCTTTTGCACCTCTTCTTGGTGCCCAAGTAATAAGTAGCTGCCTCATCATGACAATGAATTTTGAACTCAGGGGTGAGCAATTTTACCACCAGCTCAGTCCATGGAGTGAGATGACAGCATGTGTCCTCACCTGCTGCCTTACATCCCAGCTGTGAGCAGATGTTTTTCCTTTATCGATGGTCTCATGGAGCCCCTTTCCCTGCTGCTGGCTGGGAAAGCAAATATTCTTGCTCGTGTTGCAACTGTTGCTTCCAGTGTTACTCTCAGCAGCTGCAGAAGTAACTTTTCCTTTAATGATAATGGGAAGAAAGAGTAAAGGTGGACAAGAAAGGCTGACAACAGTGTGAATTAGCAGTCCACACAGCCAAGAGATGTATGTAGTAACCTCTTTTATGTCTTATTCTCGCCCAGGGATACCTTTGTCTTTTGCAGCATGGAAGGATTTTTAATCTTCCTCACAAAGACAGTCTTTGCAGGAGGGGGAAACAATCAGCTTTTATGAGGCTGTTCACTCCTTTATTTATTTGCAAATTCTTAGCAACAGTCAAACTTGAGCAAGGGATAAAAAAAAGGGGGGAAAAAAGAAACAATACAGAGAAGGTGAACAGGAAGATGGGTATTTTTCTTCTTACTGTATCCCACAGAATAAGAAATGGATGTCTTACACATATATAAGTAATAGCCATCTATAACCTACCAGTATTGAGATGTAAATGAGGTAACAGTGGGAATTTTATCTCATTCAGCATGAAAAATGAGTCTCCTGTTACAGGGGAGTTTAAAGGCATGCCTTTGAAACTGAAGGTACAAACCCTTCGCTGAAGCACAGTGCAGTAAGGGAGGCAGGCAAGTGACCTCCCGCCGAGACCCCTCCTGCTATGTGGGCATCCCCCCATGTAAGGTCTCCAGCAGAGTGGACAGGCTTCCCTTCACCAAAAAACTGGAGGGTGAAGAGGAATGGTCCATGTGCTGCTGAAAAAGGGATCAGGATTAGTCTGCTTGAAGCACGGGAAGAGGTCAGTCTTGATTTCCTTCACTCTAAATTGCCCCTACAAAGCAGCTTACCTGGCAGACCTTGATGCCTGCCCCTGCCTGATGCCAGAGAGAGGTGAGGAGACTGTGGGCTCTCCTGTGGCACCTGTGCTCTCCAAGCACCAACACATTCCTTGGTGCGGGGAGTATCAGACAGCACTTTGTATCCACCCTTTTCTCTAGTTTTCCGTCAAAAGGTTAGTATACAAAGGACTCTTGACATGTACAAGAGTCTTCCCTCTCCATGAGTGTTTTCAGTCCTGGCACACCAATCACTCAAGCGAGCTCCAGATGTCTTATTAACGATTCCAAGTGAGATCCTATTAAAATGGCGCTGTCAAGTTGGTTAGAACTAGCCTTTCTTCATTTGTCAAGGAATCTCCTTTTGATTCTAACTGCTTTTAAACAAAAAACCCAAAAAACCACCACCTCAAATTCACATCATCTGCTGGTAAAACACAGATATTGGTTGTTATTCTTTAATTTTATGGATGTTGCTGTTCATGCAAGCTTAAGCCCACGTGATTAAGCATTAGGAAATCAGGGTCACAAAGATGAAGATCAATTGTAGTTTGGCTGCCTCTGAGAGCATTTGTGAGACAGAAAGATGGAGGAAAAAACTCACAACAAAATAAGATTCCTGTAGTGCTGTCACATCCTTGGTTTTTTGCAAGGTTTGTTTTGTTTTGTTTTGTTGTTTTTTTTTCCCCACAACAGTATGACTGGAAAGTCTTTTTGGAAAAAATCATGTCATGCTATTGGAAAGATGCCATTCCTGAAGATCTCTGTGGCCTCCACTCCTGAATATATATATATTCTTTCACTCATTCAAACAAAGACAAGCAATTAGATCCTGCAACTCAGACTGTGATGAATTATTCTACAAATAGGATATGGGCATAGAGAAAAAGAATGGTTCCATTCCTGAGACGTGGTTTTGTGTATCAAAGTGTTCATCAATCAGTGAACAAACTGGGAAAATCTGTGAAAACATCTGTTTGTTTCTGTGTCCCCCCAAGAAGTCAGGGCTGTCTCTGCCCTTGTGTTCTTAACCCTAAAACCTGGCCTTGCCTGTAAAACACGGGTTTGGGACTGGATAGATAAATGCTCTATTCTTGGTGCATCGTAAACTTGGAGTGTGCAGATTCATCACTCTGCTCCTCAGCTGTAGAAAAGGGAATAACAGCATTTCTTCTTGCTGCCTCTCTCTGCTTTGCCTACCCGACTGCTGGCTTTTCTTTGGGGAACTCTTTCTCTGATGCATGTGGTTTGTTCACCATCCTAGGCTACTGACTTCTTTTTTTTTCTTTTTAACATCTAAGGGCTACCGTAGTAAATGGCCATTATAAAGCTACTCCAATTAGGAAGCTGTACTTAACTGAGTGAAAACAACAGAGGAAAAAGTTAGCTGCTGCTGCAGTCCTTGATGAGGAGACCCTTGAACTTAGCAGAAGGCATTCTCAGGTCACTCAAGTGTCTGGATAGTAGTCAGATTGGATTTTTTTTTTTTCCCCTGAGTTCAAGGGTATGAGTGGAGAGGCTGAGCCCTCTTCTCTTAGCAGTCACATAAATAGGTAAGTGATGTTAAAAGAATGGGAAACCAAGAGTTGAGTGGTTTCTGAGGTCAGATACCTAAGCCTGATGTTGGACATGCCATTTGGGCTGCAGACGAGTGATGCACCCTCAGCCTCACATGGCTTTTTCTTGCTGCCTGTGGATTTATTGGCATCGCTCCTAATGAAGCAAGGCCCTGCTGCCCAGAGCTTACCTTTCATGGAGCTATTTCATTCTTCGGGCATTCTCCTTAAGTGCTCCACAGCATCATGGGGGTCCAGAGAGAAACCAAGGGGTGAGCTTGGAGGAGTAAGTGACAGCAAGGCAGCCCCCACTTGCTCCCAGGCTGTCCCCAGAGCTTTGCTGAAGTCACCAATGATGCTGGTATCTACCAAAGGATGCAAGCACTTGGACAGGACTACAGCCCAGGGTGGATCAGCAGACTAAGGAGCTTTATCGTCTAACTTCTACAATAGTATCACAAAAAGCAGGGTCTGAAAATTACATTGAAAAGAGTACTTGAGAGTGTCCTTTTCACATTGCTCAGACACCAGCCTTACTTTCCAATGCCTTTGTAGCAATTTGCATGCTATTACCCACAATGCCTTCAGCTTTAATGCTATTACATCTTGGCAGTCTCTCTAACCTAATGATGACAAACACTGCAGTATTCCTTATCTGCTCTTTGCCAAAAAAGCCCAACAATTATTTTTGGGGAAAAAAGTGATTTGTCTGCTTTTTATGTTTTCCCCTCTCTTTTTTTTTTTTTTTTTTTTCTTCTTCTTCTTACCTTAGGAAGGCTCTGGAGGAAGGAAACGGGAGAGCGATAACATAACTTTAGGACAGGACTGGCCGTTATGCCAGCTACCAGGTGGAGACCACACTGCTCTTACTGCTCGCTCACAGCCCCTGTGTTTTTCACACCTTCCACAGCCTATTCCCTGTCCCCTTTGCAGTGGTTCTCCTATCACCTACTTCTCCTGCCATTTTCCCTGATCCATTTGTTGCAAAGTAGTATTTCCTTTCATCCACTTTCATCTTACCTTTGAGGCAGGGGCTTGTGTTTGGGAGTAATGCTTCCAGGTGGTGGTTTAAATGCCATCCTCTTCTAGGTCTGCATTGCTCTTCAAGCTTCCTTGCTCTTCTTTCAGTAGGAAATACATATCTGAGTGATGCAATGAGATGTTATGAGCTTTGAACATAATTTTTGCTTGGGCTGGAGATGCTATATCGGCGTTTGAACCTGAGGCCATGCCAGCCAGCTGCTTGTTGCCTGGCAAGATGCCTGTAACATGGTGGTTGTAGACCCAGGCTTTGTAATATCATGTTTGGTAGGTTCCTGACTCTACCAGAACTGCAGGATTCAGTCCCAGGGAGGGCACTGCTGTGCTAAAAGGACACCCTCTGGAAAGTCAGGGAGACGAGTGCTTTGGCAGGGTGGCAATGTGGCATTTTTCTTTGTTCCCTGAGACAAACCCAGCTTTTCATTATCTTATTAATGCAAACAGAATTGGGACAATAAGCTCTGTTTGTCCGTTGAGCAGAATTAACTCCCTGCACACAGCCATTGTTGATCCAGCCCAGGTGATGGGGACATCCCAGTGATGGGTTCAGGCATCCCAGGGGTAACGGTGCTGAGCGAAGGGCTTCGTGTTGTGGCTGGCACATGGCTTTCTCCAGTCTGGCCGGCAAGGAAGAGAGAAGCTTTCTGCCAGAGAGACGGGGGGGGGATAGTGCAGGGCATAGTGCCGAGCTGGCCCGTCAGCTGCGTTTCTCCAGACAGAAAGTGGTACGAATAAAGCTCGTAAAACAACTGTAACAGCTCTGGGTTTGGCTCCTGCAGAAGGCCCTGCTGCTTTCCTCTCTTTAGCTTGCTTCCTATTCAAACGTCCCATGGACTCCCAGGGGACAGCAGGGAACACGTGCCTGGGATCGGTTTTTCAGCAGCCAGGCATCTACATCCCCATTCTTTATTTTGGGCTCTGGGAGGAAACGGGCTGGGAGCCAGGGGCAGAGCAAGATTTGTTTAGAAACCAGCCTGAAAATAGAGTCGCAGCAGCACATTGGGTGCTCGCTGAAGTGTGGGAGGGGTAACCAGGTTCTCTTGCAAAGCCGCCCCTCCCTCCTCCTCCCACTCCCTGGCTTATTAATTAACCTCTGTTAATTAAGCCACAGCTCTCATTGCTGGGAGGTATTGGTGTGTTCAGGAGCTTAGCAGGATTAAATATTATTAGATGTTCTTGGATAATAGGAATGTCTCTGTGCTTGGAGCTCAAGTTTGGTGGTTGGCCTGTAAACTGGAGCTGGAAAAGTGAAGGAGAAAGTTTTTATTCATGTAGTCATGCCCAAACCAGATAGTCTGGCCCTGTGGAGGAAGAAAAAAAAAAAAAAAAAGCCATTTTCAGTAGCAGAGCTGTCTTTAACCTCACCTGGGAGCCAGAGGCTGGAGCAGCCGCTGCAGAATAGGATTCAACAGGAGCCGGTGACACAGGAGATATTTTAAACCAAACACAGGTGCTTCAGTTGGGTGAGATTAGCTGAAATTAGTGTATTTTGTGTTACCCCTTTCCCGCTTCTGCTCAGCACTGAGCCTTGCGAAGCCACCCTAAGGAGGTCCTACTACCCACTGCCCCAGGAAAGCATCCCGCCGGGGCTGGGGGTGGATGTTTGCATCCTTCTCCTCCTGTGTATGATGATCCTATAGCAATCCTATAGAGAAGCAAAGGCAGCTGTGGAGCGTGCCAGCTTATAAAGTGAGCAAACATAATATTTACATCAGTAAGACTCCCTGTGTTTGACTAGAAGCTAAACAATTTAAGGGAAGATTGATTTGTTACGTTAAAGGGTAAACCGGGTCAGGGTTATAAAAAGAAGCTTTAAATACCATTCACAAAAGCAACATACCAAATCCCCCCGCTGCTCTTTAAGCGCTGGAAATGTCACAAAGAGATAATTCAAGCAACAGAGGAGCTGCCACATGAAAGCAGCTGGGAAGATGTCCACTTTTGAGGGCTTCATCCAGTTCAATACATGCAGCTGGATTGAGAGCTGGAATCTGTGTTGTGTCAAATATTCAGACCGTTTCCAGGTTGTAATTTGATTTTTTTTAATTTTTTTTTTTACTTAAAGGCAGAAAGTTGAAAATTTCTCATAAAATAAGTCAGATTCAGAGAAGCAGCTTGTTTAGATAACAATGCAGCAACCTAAAAATGTTAAAAAGAGCTTATAAAAGTAAACAAAGCGAACGTGAGAGAAATTCAGATTATTCCCTCCCCCCCTCCAGTCAAACTTTTAATTGCTGGGAATTCAAAGCAGCTGCATTTTCTGCTGGAAAAGTGCTCTGTTGCATTTTTATAGCAGTTTCCTTTACTGTAGCAGCCTTGGGAGCAGGACAGAGCCTTGCTCCGTGGGTCAGATAGGCTGTGCGTGAGGCAGGAGATTTCAGGAGGGGGGAGGGAGGAAGCCAAAAAGGCTCTGAACGCCTATTAGGCGCCTAATAATCTTTCACTGCAGAAAAAAACAGGGTTATTTGGCCCTGAGTCATGCAATGAATGGCCTTTAGCACGTTTTGCCCTTTTTCCCATGAGCAGGCTGTGACTTTTTCCTCCCCAAATGAACCGTGACAAGCCCCAGTCCAAACAGTAATAGTAGTAGTAATAACAGTAATTATCCCAGCAGCAATATTAATTATTAAAACCTTAATTATTTTTCTTTTTAATTCGCCACTCTCAAGAGCATCAAGCCACTGGTGTGAACTGCCTGCCCGGGCTGACTGCTCAGGGGTCCTCCCTGTCCCAGGACCTTTTTGGCTGGGAGCACACTGACCCATAGCTCATCTGGGTGCTTGATATTCATAAGCAGGGTGCATCGAGCCCTCTGGGGCAGAATTTGGCCCATTTTGGACTGCTGGAAATCCTTATGCTTGTTCCCTTTTGCTTTCAGGGATGGCCAGTGGCTCTGGCTCTGCCACGTGGGTGCGGGCTCCCACACACCAAAACCCAGCAGCCTTATCAAGAGTGAATTAAATCCTCCTCTGATACTGCTTGGGCTCTAGCTCTGTGCTAAAGTCAGCCGTAGCCCCAGGTGCTCATCTGCGGCAGCTGCCCTTTTCATTCCCAAAGCTCTCTGGGTGCAGGGGAGACAAGGCAAGACACATGTGTAACGGCTGATGAGGATCATCCAACATGAAAGGGCAACTGGGTGAGCAGCCTCCTGGCTTGATATTCTGCTGCTTGGGAGCCATTTCCCTCTATTCCCTCCGCACAGGGAAGGGGAAGGTGGGAGAGCAAAGCAGCCTTTCTGAAAGAAATGTCTTTGGAGGCCTGCTGGTATGTCTCTGCACGTTCAGGTAGCTGTGTCCCAGGCTGCAGCAAGAGGTGATGCTCCTCCATGGTCAGCATGTGGAGGGGTCCCTAGCAAAGGCCAAGGAAATGCAATTGGGAAATTAAGAGTTGGGGGGGAAAAAATGCTTTAGGAGGTCATGACAGATATGCACAACCAGGGAGAAATCCTGACTCTGCTAAAGCTAGCGGTGCTTTTGCTGTTGTCTTGTCAGGGGCTGGGACATGTCCCATGTCCCAATGCTGGGGTGAGAGGAGTGGGCAGAGCCGCTCGCAGCACTGGGATGAAGCTGTACTCCCTGCTCCTCTGGCCGCACAGCCCTGTCCGGTGCTGGGAGAGGCGTGGGCTCTCCTCCGGAGAGAGACGGGCAGCCCCCATCCCCATCTCTACACTGAGCCAGCTGCTTAGCACTGCTGCAATTAATCACTTTGTAAATATCTTCTGGTTTGTTATATAAGCAATAAGCACTTTGTCAGAAATTGCATAACTTATAATCCCATTAAACAATAATTACATTGTAATGGGTTTGTAACTACAGCATTAATTAACTTTTATTGCCCTGTAAATTAAGCATGGTATTGATACGGAGTTGAGAGCAGACAACTGGCTCCGATGGTGGCAGGACAGGGATGGGGAGCCCCAAAAGCTGTTGGAGGGACCATCAAGGCCTGTGGTCAGATGGTTGGCCTTGGCAAGAGAGAGCTTGGCAGGAGAGATGTCCGTGTGCATCCTCTTCCTCCTGGGGAAGTCTCCTTCCCCAGGGAAGGGAAGGGTCCTGGTGGCCAGAGGTCCCTGGGGACCAGCTTTGCAGCATTGTTGTGGAGCCAGCGGCAGCACCAGCAGCTAGTGGAGGAGTGGGAAGCCGGCTGCATGTCAGGAAAGCTTTTGCACACCTACACGTTGATGCTCATCCCTACAGAGCACCAGATTCACCCACAGTTTGCAGGTGCTAGAGATGGGAGCTCTGGCCAAGGTCCTCCAAGGTACTTTGATACCTATCGTCACTTCTGGTGGGAGTATCTGCAGCTCACTATTGGGAAATTGCCTTCCTGGAGGGGGTTTCTTAGCTGACGATGGCACTTCAAAGCGTCTGGTGTTGATGGCAAGGCAGTGCGCTCACGCTGGCTTGCTTGCTGCCAGCCAGTGGTGCTGGGATAGTGCTCCCTCCCCAGTTAGTAGAGAGAGGAGCCCTGGGAGAGGCTGGACCAGCAGCTGCTGGATGGTTGCCCTCCACTAGCAAAGCTGTTCCACTGGCAAGCCTGGAAGAGAGGTGCCTTCATTCCAGCCGCCCAGACAGCTTTTAAGCTGTTGCCAGGCTTGGTACCACTGCGGCAAGCAATAAGTTGCTTCAGCAGGATCTCCTGCCTGTGGCTGTCTGGGCAGGGAGACTATTCTGGGGAAGTGGAGAGTGGGGAGGCATTTTGCTCAAGGCTTGGGAGGCTGCTGCTTTGTGCACACAGCTTCCCCCGCCCTCTTTCTGGAGGGACGTGCTTGCGCATAAACACTTCCAGCCGCTTCTGGCTCCCCTGGGCACAGCCAGCTCTGCATGAGTGCTGCGGGTCAGGGAATTGGAACCAGAGCCGGCAGCACCATGGGTACCCCACTGCCTCTCACCTGCATCCACCCCAATCCTTACACCCCTGCTTTGGCTCTGCTCTAGATAGGGACCACAACTCCTGGGCGAGCTGCTGCTTGCCCAGCGTGAAAGGGCTGTGAGGGGCAGGATTTTGCAGCAGCCTCCTGGTAGGGAAGGGCAACCAAAAATCTATCCGGGCCATCTACTGCAGGCTTTCAGGTGAAGCAGGGAGGCAAATCCTACCTCCATTCCTCACCCCATTTACAGCCAGGGATTTGGTGACTGTATGTGAGTAAGGGTGTGAGGGCTGGGACTAATTTCTTTGCTGGCTGGAGGTGCTTTATATGGGATGAGTGGCTTTTCCTAAGACAATTCAAGCAGGAAGCCAGAAAGTTCTGTCCTTGTGGGACTGGTAGCAAAGATGCCAAATTCTGAACAGAAAGCTGCTTCATTTTGGGGGGTGATTCTGTCCTGTGCCAATGCTCCTTGACACCTTGGGAGGCAGCGAGCCTATGGGTGTTGGGGGAAACATCTACAGGCTATATCTCCAAGTCTTTCTGGGTTTGCCTCTTCTGCTCTGAATACACAGCAAACAGGTCTGATGAAAGATTGGCATTTATTGCCAAGGCTTTAGAAACATGTTCTTTACACTAGGCATGCTTGAAAACGAGAAAATCAGCACAGCCGCTCGGCTTCTCGCATAACCGGTAGAGTGATGCAGATAGGGAAATGTAACAAAAATAATTATCCTTTTGATCTGGCATAATCTCTAAATCTCCTCCCCACCTTCTGAACCTTGTTGAACTACCTCTCTGCTCCTTCCTGGGTTTCTACATCTCCAGCATCCTTCTGCTTTGCCACGTGTCTGCTCTGAACCTTGCAATCACTCAGGACGCACAAGGAGCCATGATTTGGCCGTGCCTTGTCCTAGTTTTTTTATGCTGCTTTTTTGAATTTGGATGAACGTATTTATTTTGAAAAAAAACCAGTTTACATTTGCAAAAGACCCATCTTTTTTTTTTTTTTTTTTTTTTTTTAAAAAAATAATGACTTGCTGGGGCTCGGCTGCCTTCTCGGCAGGGCTGGCAAGCCACGGCTGCTGCTGGTGGGCTTGTGTGATTGGGATCGCAGCGTATAAAACAATTATGGAGACCTGCCACCTTGTGGGAGCTGAGAGGTGTGGCAGGACCACCCCGACCCCCAAGCCCCTCACCCTGACTGCTGGCTGGGTTTAGGGGCATCTCCATGCTGGGTTTTGGGAGACGCACCTCCATGGAGGCGAATTGCGAGCCTGAGGATAGAGATGGGCAGTGCTTCACCTCACCTTGATTTAGACTGGGTCCCGCTGGATGCATTCTGGAGCAGGTTTCAGTACTTAAAAAGGAGCAGAATAGTTTTAGCCACCAAAAGGATACTTAAAAAACATCCCACCTTAAAAAAAAAAAAAAAAAAAAAAAAAAGGAGAGAGAAATAAGTGAAGAGAGACGGTTGGAGGTGAACTGCGGGGATGGGTGATGGGAGTGCCATCCATCATGTTTGCTTTCGCCCGATGGGAATTTCCACACTCCCTCTCCAGCCTGCGTTCAGGCACTGTGACTGGCTCAGTGTGCATTTCCCCAGTGCCCCGTCCCCTCTTCCTGGGTCAATAGTCCATCTTCTCTTGCTTCGCTGAGAACCCACCGCTGCTCCATAGGGCTGTCATTAGCAAGGTGAAGAGCATCTGCGAGAGAAAATACCAGTGTTTGTGGCAGCTTGATTTTTCTCTTAAAGAGCTGCTGATCCTGCAAGACAGGTAGATGTAGTGATGCGTGGAAATCACTCCCCAGTATTGCTCAGGAGCTTCCCTAGTTTTGCTACCCATTTTATTTAATTTTTTTTTTTTTTTGAGGAAGCTGGTTTTCCTCTTACCTGGATGTCTGTCCTTCCATCCCCAGCTATCACGACATCCTGCCTTTCTGCAGTGATGGGTTATGATGTTGCTACAGAGACCTCTAACTTCAGGTGGGCACCTGGTAGCAGGAGCCAACATGCTCCTCGGGCAGAGCAGTCTGGTGTTCCAGCAGCTCCCGTGACTGGGGGGGGGGGGGGGGGGAGGGGGGGAGGGAGACATAAAGGAAAAAATAGAATGATTAACTGGTGCTAAAAATAGCTCTGAGCTGTTAAATGAAATACTCTTCATGGCTGGTTGTGAAACATCTGTGGGTTTTATTTAATGCCCAGGTTTTTCCATCCGTCCAGCTCTGTTAGCAGACATAGCTCATGTATTTTGTTCCCCCCACTTCACCCTGGAGGCCAAAGGCTTTGCTGATGGCAGCTCTCTGTGTGCCAGCAGGCGCTGGGGAAAGGGGAAGGTGCTTATCCCCCAGTGGGGCTGTGCCCACAGGTATGCATCCCTGCCCAGCTCCCAGAGCGGGCAGGGGGTGGCAGCCTGGGGCTGCCCCCCAGAGCAGCACCCCTATGGTGCCGGGAGCATGTAAGCATCCTTAGAGTGCCCAGCACTGCACAGCTCCTCATCGGAGCTGACAGGGCTGAGGAGAGGGAGAAGGGTGAGAGAAGACACGGGGGCAGCAAAGCGAAGGTGCTTCCTGGCAAGAGTCCTTGGGTACCACAAGTGTCCCCAGACAGGCCAGGCATGGGCGAGGGGCGGTCGGCAGCCCCTTACCTCGCTTTCCCCTCACAAAGGGGCACCTGGGGTTGGTGCCAGCCTGGGGCTGTGACTCGGTGGTGTTAGGCGAGTGGGAGCTTGCTGGGAGGAATAGAATGAAGTCCCCTCCTGAGTGGGAGGAGAGGGCAAGAAAGCCAAACAAGCCAAACTTCAAGGAAATTTCCTTTCTTTAAAGGAAATATATCATTGCCCACATTGCTGCAAGGAAGCAGAAGGAAAAAAACCTAGATGGGGGCAGGCAGGACCCAGCTGTGGGCACTGGGTGCAGCCCAGGCTTGGGCATGCTGCGGGCAGGGTGAGTAAGAGGTCCCGTGTGAGTGCTGTCCTTCCAGAAAGACCCAAGAAGCACATTATTACTGATTATTCAAGCTTTCTAAGCTGGCAAGTCAGAACCTGAACCTCATCCCATTGAAAACCTGAGTCCCATAAACCCGCTAGTTAAATGGGAATTCATCGAGCATTAAATCCACCAAAACATTTATTTTTTTTTTTTGACTCAGTGTGAGCAGGATTTGGTTGCTGACACCTCCCAGCTTCCCCTGGGCTGAGAAGGCATTTGCAGCAAATCCAAGCATCCCGGTCCCCCCTGTGCCAGGTAAAACATTTGGGATGCCCTTGGTCACAGGAGACTGAAACATTTTGCTGGGCTGTGGCACAGGTGCTTGTGCTTTTAGAAGGGAGGGGAGGGAGAAGGAAGGAAGGGTAATTAATCACCAAAGATACTTTGCTCATTTATTTTAACAACTGGAGTTTAGCTTAAATTATTTATGCCGAAGCTTCATAATGCACTAGGAAATGCACTGCAACATATGTCATCAAAAGAATGAAGCCTGGGTAATGCGAAACCGCACTCCAGCCCTATTAAACTTGTGTTCAAGTGGGAAGAGGATGACTTTTTTTTTTCAGCAAATTAATAATGTGTGCTGATTAGCACAAAACAGATTAGCAAGGTTCATCTCTATGCGCTTTGTTTCGTCAATAGAAAGTTAATTAACAACCCTCTGCCTTCTGATACACAGTTATAAGACAACACTCCAGCATCACACAGACCTTAATCTTAGATTATGAGTTTGTTTGTTTTCTTTAATTTTAGCTACCATTAAATATGAACTGGCTAGGAGGTGTGTTTCAATAGTAGATGGGGCCCAGTTTGGATTTTCTGTAACTTTCCGTATTTCAAGGCAGTACTGTATGGCATAGAGCATTGGGGCTCTCTCTTCCAGCCTGCAATTGTGACCTAGTTTACCAAAAAAAGCACCAAAAAAGTTATTACAATGGTATGCAGAGTATTTGGGACATGGTACAGATAAGTGGGTGTGATAAGGACAGAAAATACAGTATGGCATGTGAGATGGGGAGTCTCTAAAGCATTTTTAATAAGAGGATAAATCTCAATAAAATGAGAGCATCGCCCTGTTACAGTCCCATGGACCCAAACAGACCTGATTACGGAGACTCAGCTGTAAGGTGCAAATACCTAGTGTGAGGTGCAGTGCCTTATACTTTCTAAACTCAGAGCAAGGAACTGTCCCATGCTGTAGTATCGTTATGCTAGATCAAATTAAAAATAAAATAAGGCCAAATTTCTCTGAAGCTTTGGCACCCCAGAATATGTTCCTCCGCAAAAGACACACTGTTCATTAGACAATCCCACATGTGCTTCAGAAACTTGCACATAAAAAATATCATTGTAGTGTGGCCCTTTGCTCATACCTTTAGCTAAGGCTGCTCTTTCTTACATCCCTGAGTGGTTTATTTTCCCACATTTGCCTCTATTTTCCCATAATTAGTGTGCTCGCTACATTAAAGCTCTGGCAGAACTGCATGCCCTATCTGCATAAAAGCTGGTCATCTCCCCCTCCCTTAGGCGAGTATCTGGACCATCAGGTTTTACATGCGGGCATTAGCCAACCTGCCCGAGATGCCCACATGTGGAGTCCAGGCGCCACCCAAATTCCTCTTCAAGTTATGGCTTGAAAGAAGGGGAGCCAAAGTCCTGCTCCCAACTCGCCCTCCTGGGCTCCAGCCCTCCCTTTCCAGCCCAGTGTACGCCTTGGCATCCCAACCACCACCATGGAAAAACCACAAATAAAAGTGTCTTTTGCCCAAAGACGCTGCCCAAATTAAGGACGAGACGAGAGCTCCCGGCCTTTGATCTTGTGCGCGGCGATAATAACTCATCTGGCTGACAGCAGCCTCCCCCTCTGCTCTCCTGCCCCCACCCCGCTTAATTAAAGGGAACAAAGAAAAAGTTGCTAATTAAAAGGAGCAGGGGAAGGAGGGGGAGAGCATGTGGGAAGGAGGGTTGCGGCAGCAGAGCAGCACAGGGCGGTACCCGCAGCAGTGCTGGGGACAGCAGGGTATGCATGCAGGGTTGGGAAGGAGCTGAAAGCAAATCTTTATTGCTCACGTACTGGGTGCAGGCTGACCCATGCTGTTGGTTTGGGCAGGGGCTGCTGCTAAAGCACCCCAACCCTCCTGCAAGCCAAACCCAGGGGCAAGAGCCGGCAAAACCAGCCATATGCAGCACTGTCCTTTCCCATCTTGGGGCTCGCCTTGCAGCTCCTGCCATGCTGTGATTTAATTGCAAAGCTGCCTTCTCCCCACCCTCCAGCTGCTCTTCTTAGGATGCGGGGAAGGGCAGCCGTTGTTTTGGCCGGGCCCCCCTGCTGGCTCTGGCCCGGGTGCCGGCTTCCCCACTTCGTGGCCTGTGGCAGTTCTGGTGCACTGTGAAGGAGGGTTGGTTGTGAGAGAGGGACTGAAGTGCAGTTACAGAGTAAATTTGCAGGCAAATGATTGGTAGTGCTGTGGTGGGAAACATTTGGATCTGGAAAGGTCTTCTGGTGACTTTCAGAGGGAAAACAAATGTAGCCTGTGGATGCAAAGACCTCTAACAACTGTAGTAATCTCCTGGCTTTATCAGCCATAAATCTGCTTGTTCTTAGTGAATTTGCAGAGTCCCTTCAGTCTCAAGGAAGAGTGACACACTCCAGCCTAACCATGCTCACATGCAGGACAGCCAGACACAGTGTGATTCAGCCCCACAGCACTTGATTCCTGCAAAGCTTCAGGTTATGGGCACTGTGCGTGGAGAGGAGGGATGCTCTTCAGAGGGGCCTATGGCACAGACCTGCCCAGTTGCTCCCCGTGTGGCATGACACCTGCCTCTGCCGACAGCTCCCACCAGAACTCATCCTCGCTCCTAAGTGATCCATAAGGACTTTTAAAGGTTCAATAGAAATAGATTTTATTCGCAGTTTCACTGTGCAGCTTTCGGTTAATAGCTATCCTGCCGTTTCACAGTACAGTGCTTTCCAATCCCCTAACACGCAGCCAGGTGGTAAGAGACCTTGGTTCACGTGCTCTCCTTCTTCAGTAAGTTCCCACTGGGCAGATCGCCCTCCCTGGCACTGCCTGAGGTCTGTCTCCCCCAACTCTGGATTTGCTGGCAGGGTGTGTGTTCTCTGAGGGAGGCAGCAATGCCAGGAGCGCTGTTTCAGACACTGCATCTCTCCCTGGTGCCAGGGGAGGCTGTCTGCCCTGTGTTTCTTTTACGATGGGTGTGCTGATGTGGGACTGAGGCAGGTCAAAGGAGTACCTCACCCAGGAATATGTCTTGAGCCAAGGGCAAGAGAGAATGTTCAGGGAAAGGGTTGAAAAAAGTATGGGTTCAGAGTTGCTCAGGCATAACCTGCCATCATCTTGCAATCCCCAACAGAAGAGGTCCAAATGCATCCTCTCATCCCACGCCTGCTCCCTGTGGTCCCCATGAAGGGCATGTTCCCCTTCCAGCCAATGCTGGAGGGCCCTTTCAAAACCACAAATCAAAGCGGTTTCCATCTTAATCTCCGAGCTGTCCATGTGCCTGGGTTTGTGCATAATTCATGCGTTCAGGCAGATGTACGCTGCCCCTCCGTAGATAATGCCCCACTCTTGCTGAAGTTGTTCCTAACTCTTTTGCCATGTGTCTGAATCCTACTACCTTCCAGGCCAGTGGCAATTTTGGAGGAAGACCCTTGAGCATTTCTGCATCCTCTCTGGGAAATGGTCCCAAATCTTAGAGGTGTAATAATAATAATAATAACAACAACTATTATTATTAATGATGATAATAATAATAATAATTTTTCATTGTTGTCTTCCCTGTGAACCATCCTTCATCTGCTGGCAACCTGATGTGCTGACAGACAATCTGACTTGACATCACTGGGGTCAAAAAATTTTAAATCCCAAAGCTAAACAATAAAAATAAGCAGCCAGGGTTGGCAGAAGAAGGAGAAAAAGGGGTGGCTCAGGGAGCTGAGTGGCTGCCCATCAAGCAGAGGGGGAAAAGAGGGGCTGGGGGAGAAAAAGCAATGTAGGATGGAGACGGGGCAAAAATCTTGTGAAAGTCAGAGAGAAAAGGAGGACACAAAGAGTTGTAGGGGAGCAGGAAGAGTTTGTGAGGGATTTGGGAAAGATTTCAGCTACATAACTCCATCTGCAGTGTGCCAGCAGTGCAGTGGTCCTGCTGTACCTAAGCATTACCCAAATTACCTAGAGTTCCTGGAAAGACACTGCTCACACCTATTGTTTTGAAAAATGCGTCCTGTTCTACCTGTCTACAAATAGAGGATTGACAGGAGTCAAGGGGAACATCAACTTCCATCCAGGAGTGAGGGGCAAAGCAAGGAGGAGAACAGAAGCAAGGGTAGGGGGATAGCCCATGTCTCTGCCTCCTTAGATGTAATTAACCCCAGTGCTAATGAAGTGCAACCAGACAGCTACCTTCACATAATGTAAAGCTCACAAGGAGCAGCACTGGCTAATGAGGACATTAGAGGCTGATCTCTCCCTTGTCATCCTCCTATTGTTTTAATATTAGGCTAATTTCACTTTAATGTAGATTAATTGGTACCTTTCTGCCTAAAATTTCCTTGGACAGTCAAAATATTTTTTTTTTTTAATTTTATTTCCTAGCTGAACAAAATATTTCCTGTGGCTTTGGAGGAGAGGTGGAGAAAAGGAGAATATTTCTTCTGAAATCCAGAAACAAGACTCAGTCAGAGGCTGAGCAGAAGGAAAAAACACATTTCGTTATTCAGTGAGCAAATTCATCTCATCCGTTCCCTTGCTGGGCAAGTGCCATTCCCTGTTTGCTTAGTGTGATGGCAAAGCAGAATGAAAGGAGGCTAAATATGGCAAATAATGTGAGGAAAAAGCAGGAGCAAGCATCATCAAGTGTCTAGCCTTGCAGACTAAAGGAGCCAAAAACCTTACTATTTGTATAAATGTCTGCTCATTTTCCTTCTGGGGTGAATTTGGCAATTCCTCTGTTTCCATATGTGAGCACCCATAATACAAGCCTGCCCATACTGTCCCACCATTGTGCTACACGGCTGGAAAAGGAAAGGGTAATTGCAAGGATCCAGACACTGGCTGCATCCAACTAGGGCGAAAGTTGGGAGGCTTGTGATGGCATGGAAAGTGGTGCCAGCTCATCAGGAGCTATGAAAGAAACCTCCAGCTCCTTTTAGAGGGTTGTCAGATCAAGGCTGAGTGGAAAAGCAACATGGGAAACCACCACAGTCTTCTGAAAGCTGTCTAGCAATGGGACAGCAGGCCTTGCACAATGACAGCCCATCCATCACTGCTGAGAGACAGGATGGTGATTCAGAAAGGGAGACAAGATTAAAATAGTTTGCAAATACGCTTCGGGTTTGTGGACCATGCTGCTGGTGGTACCAGCTAGGATCATGTGGAGCACAGGCTAAATAGACTGAGGCAAAACTGATCTGTTTTGTTGGTGTGTCTTAAGTTTTCATAGACGTGTAGGTAGGGGAAGGGAAAAAATAGCGAGCTGGCTGTGACTTTGGCATAGGGTGAACTAAGGGGGAAAAGATGGGGAGTGGTAACGGACAGATGCAAGTGGAATTGGTTGTTTCGCCACACTGCCTTGTTAATCTATCCTTGGACTGAACTCACTGGGATTTTCCTCACTGGGAACCCATGTTGCTGTGGGTGGCCAGATGTGTCTCAATCCAGCCCGGTACTGTGTCTCAGAAAATACATGTCCACTAGCTGCAGCTAGATGATGCTGTGTTCAACCCTGAACTCCCCAAATGTCCACACTGCCCGTGTGTTGCCTCCTCGTCTGGCTGGAGTGACCCAGGTGGCTGGCTAGGCAAGGAAGCCCAACTGTGAGGAGCAGGGACTGGCTTGGTCACAAACCTTATTGCCATAGGCAAGATGGCCATGCCTGACTTCTGCCAATGGGCCAGACGCAAGTTCAGCTGGTAAAGTCCATAATGGCTCAGCTGGGACTTATGGATCAATGATTTTCTGCTGCAAGAAATACTTTCTACCCCCAAGCATGCAATTTCAAGGTAATGTTTCCTTTTAGTAATGGAAAAAACAGGTATCTGCAACCTTGGAAGTTCTTCATGTTTCTCATTACTGGTACCCTAATCAACTCCCCAGAAAAAAAGCAAGATCCTTTTACACCTGACTAATTCTGCTGCTGCTACTCAGTGCTGCTTTCACACCACTTCCCAAGCCTGCCAAGACACCCTTGAACCTGTTTAGAAAAGGTTAGGATGCTAATTAAGAAAAGCTGTTTCCCACCCCCACCCCACCCCCCCAACCTGAGGGAGAAATGTAAAAACGTGCATGAACTGGTGTTGGATCTATTATTGCTTTTTTTTTTTTTTTACTGTGTTATGAAACGTATGTCCCACTTTTCCCCAGGAGAATATGCCGCTCCTGCAGGTCCTGTGTGCCAGTGTGAATATGGGACCAGAGGTTAATTTGTAGCCCTGTGATGCACGAGCTTTCCCTTTGCACAAATATTGATCTAAGGCTGTTCAAATATCCATCCTGACCGTAATAGCAGCAGTGTGATATTGCTGCTGGAGAATATGCAAGGACATCGGAGGGGAAGGGAACGGAGAAGGAAAGGAGAGATGGGTAGGAGGTGCAGGCTGGGCATCCACATTCTTTCCTTCTCCCCTCCCTTCTCAACTTAAATATCTTTTTATTGACATTTCTCTCACTGGGCTGAGCGATCTTTCAAAGAAGCGGGAAGCAGCAGCTTTGTTCCACCCTGGGCATTCATTATATGATATCGTTTCACCGCTTGAGTTGTCTGAGCTGCCTAGGTAGCGTTTAGGAGAAGGTTAAATATAGCTGTTGAGTCCTAGGCAAGTAAATCTCCCTTTGCCAGTTCAAGCCATAACAGAGGAGACCCTCCGCTCTCCTGCCCCTTCCGCAGAAGAAGAGCAATTGGCAGGCAGCACAGGTAGCTCCTTCCCTGAAGGAGCATGACTGGGGCTGGTCCCATCCTTCAGCAGTGCAAAACGAGACAACCTGAGAAGATGCGGTGGTTTTAACCCACTCCAATGAGTTCTGAACACTCTCTGCTTTAGGCAAACCCCCTGTTCCCTCTGCTTGGTGGACTACACCTCGGTCTGCACCAAAGCTCTCCAGAATTCTTTCTCTGTGAATAATAATGAAAAAAACCTTTGTAAATTAGCTGATTAGTCAGCTCCACTAATTAGCTAATTACTCTGCTCTGCTTTCACTTGTGCCTTCCCGTCATTTTCCCAACCTCAGGTTGAAGGAATGAGCACGCACGTGGCTGCGCTGAGATCTTATCCTGCTTTGAAGGCTTTAAACTTGCATGATTCAGCCATGTAAGGCTGACACGCAGCCGACCTTACACAACTTCTCTCTTTAAACTCTTTTGTGTTGAGTGATGTACTTACCTCGTGTGCCAGGGACCAGCGAGTCTCCAGTGCCAGCTTATGCAACTGTCCCCTCCTCCACTCCCGCTGCCAGCATCTATACCTGTTAAACTCCAATCCATCTTCCTGCTTCATGTGACATCTCGCCGTTGCCTACAAATCCTGCGGGTTTTCCCCAAAGCTGGAGAAGAGGGCATGTGTTGTCTCTCAAGCTGTGTCCTGGAACTAGCGAGATGTGAAGGTACCAGGACACGATCACAGTCGTGCCAGGTCAGACCAGGTGTCCCCCAAGTACAAGATCCTGTCTGTGAGGCAGGCAGTAATGTACCTGGAAACCTGTGTAAGTACAGGGTGAACAGCAGTGGTAATGCTCCAGAATACTTCCGCAGCCACCTGTGCTTTGCAGATCAGGGACCTCCTCACCCGTAAGCGGTGTGTTTGTACATAATAGCCTGGGCAGACAAGCTTTCAGCAGAAAAATCCAGGGGTTTTATGAACTCTCGTGAGCCTTTAGCAGCCACAGATCCTCTGTTGAAAAGTCCCATGGCATAGAGACACACTGGCTATAAAAACAGATCATTTTGTTTGTTCTGAATCTGTGAGTTTCCTCTGATGTCCCTAGTCCTTGCTCCAGGAGAGGTGGAAACAGCTTTTCTTGTGATTCTCAGATCTCTGTTCATATGCCCTTCGACGGCTGAGGAGCCCTTACCTAGCTAATGTTCCTCGTTCCTTTGATCATCTGGTTGCCAGCCACTGAAGTTGTTCTCTGAATCTGTGGCAGTTACCCTATAACCTTCAGATGGGGTGAGGAGCACAACTTCATGGAGAACTCAAGGCTGAGCTACTGCTTGCTGCTTTCTTCTTTGCCCTTCCCGCTGTGCAAGTCTATCCCTTGATCCTCCATGGAAATTCATGAGCATGGTAGAAACCTGGGAGGGTCAAAGAGAGGAGGCTGTCTTGGACAGTTAGCCCAAGGAGGGAGACTGCAGGAGGAAAGTGGATAGATTGTGGAAGAGAGAGAGAAGCACAATGGGAGAGAAAGCAGAAAACAAGGGAAGTGCCAGAAAAAACTGATAATGAATCTTCAGGTGGGCATTTTATATGCGGCTTTGGCTGTCCTACATGTTGTGCAGCTGCTGCCCTTTCTGCAAGGCAAGTGTGGGAGGTGAGCAGTCAGTGTGGGTCACACCATGACAGAGACCTTTCCCTTATCAAGAGCTGTACAGAGGAAGAATGAGTCACGCATTTACTATCTTGCAACACAGAAGTTTATAATGTAAGAAAACAAAACTTCAGAGACAAAGTGCTGGTTTTATTCTAGTAGAATATTGGACCCTTTTTGAGGTATTTGGGGTGACTATGAGTGTTATCAGCTGTAGGTGACATACAGAGGTTGGTTAAGCAAGGAACTTCCTCACCACATGCCTAATGTTGGCTGTGAGAGAGCCGCTAAGTTGACTTTACTCTTTTGCCACTGTCACATCGTCCTTGTGAAGGGCTCAGCAAGTGACTGAGAGACGATCCCATCTGTAGTAAGAGGCAGGGACACCACACACACCCCCCTCCACCCCCCCACCCCCCCACCCCGCCTTTCCCATTTACAGATAGAAATGAAGTCTGTGGTACGGACCCTTAAGCTGGTTAGACACTTGAGACTTGGAAGTCCTTAAGCACATTAGCAGCTGGAGGTCCATTATTATTCATTGAATCTCTCCGGGGCCGATTGGAATCCTCCTTTTAATTGTCTGCATTCCCCTCTGTCCTTTTATCACAGAAGAAAGAAAGAGGGCGAGAGGCACAGCAATCGGCAGTCGGGTTATCTCATTACCCATCCTGGCCCTGAAATGGGACATAGACTTGAATCTGCTCTTCCCCTCCAGCAAACGGAGGGAGCGTCACCCATTTTACATATTAATGGAAAAATGACAGTGTTGTGTCCTCTCCCCCCTTAGCACGCTGCTGTTAATAATTCACATTTCATTAACATGTCTGTGTGGCCTTATGGTGTGGTGTTTATCTTCTATTGATGAAGAGATATTGGGAAGGCTTAGAGGAGCAGGAACTGGGGCAGGACGAGCTAAAACAGCTGCTTAGATCAGTCAGGCTGGGCTTGAAGCAAATGAGCTTTCAGAGCAGGGGACTTTTGGGCACTCTTCTGCATATTTACCATGCCACCCAGCACAAAGCAAAGGTGCTGGGGCCGTAGCTCCTCATCAGCTTGCAAAGAAGCAGAAGAAGATCCTCTAGATTGGCCACCAGTGGAAGAAAACCTGATGATATCATCCCATTGAGTAAGCAGGTGGAGTAGGGTAGGAGGACTGTTGTGGACCATCAGACCACAGGCAACCCTCTGCTTGGCTGTAGCAACATGCCGCAGAGGGGAGGGAGCTGGGTAGACGGGGGCACCAAAGCCCACCTGAGCAGCTATCATGGGCAAGTTCTGCTACCCCATGGCACAGCCTTGCTGGAGATCATGAGTGCCCCGCACTTGTAGGTCAAGCACTGAACTAGTCACAGCAGAAGTAATTTTTAAGGGGGTTAAATGAAATACACCCTTGGAGAAGTTGGCCATACAAGCCCTACAGCCAGCTTAAAAATTTTACATCAGGAAACTTGCCTCTTGAGCTTGGATTTCCACACACTGAAACATTAATCAACTTTTGAACCATGTACCGTATGAAATATTAATCTCTTCTTCTTGTGAAAAACAAACCAGAAACCCCAGCTATCTTCAAAGCTGTCTTGTGGCATTCCATGCTCTGATCCTTTAGGAATTGCTGTGTCATTTCCACCTAAGTTTATTCTGTGATTGCTGGAGAGCAAGCGAGCTAAAAATCACTTACTTCTAGAGTGTCTTTACTAGTGTGTCTAGGCTTTAGAGACAAATGTTTCTTAGCTGGGAATTTGCTGGCCAGACCTGGGCTGGTTATATTTCCATTAAGGAGGGAAAAGGGGTTTAATGTCATTTTCAAACCTAATTTCATGGGTAGCCAATTCATGCTGTGATCCAGTGGCAGGTGATTTCTTTATTAAAATGTTTGAAGATAAAGCAGCTTAGATCAGCCATCCTTGAAAGGGGAAAGTCCATCCTGCCAGTTCTTTAAATGCTGGTGGAAAACCCTTCCCCAGTGGGTATTGCTGCCTTTCAGGAAAGGCAAGAGCCATGAGACTTGTAGGGATCATCCTCCCTTTCACAAAGAAGGGTGAATATATCCTCAGCATGGATCCTCCTCTGAAAGTTATTAAACTATGTGTGCTAGAAAAAGAGCATAATAAATAACTGAAAAAAAAAAGAAAAAAAAAAAAAAAGAAAAAAGAATAGAAGTAAAAGAAGGAAAGAAAAAAATAGATAGAAAATGTACCTTCCATTAGCAGACCTTAAGGCACTTTTAGAAACATTGAATGAAAGAAGTCTCTTCATTGCCCTATCTGGGGTAAACAAATCCATCCCGTCCTTCAGCTTGATCTTGCAGTAATGTCATAATCCCACCTTTATTACATCACTGTTGTCATGGAAATAACTGTGATTTCATAAAGTCTCTGTAATGACTTTACCACAAGATCCATTAGGATGGGAAGATGGATTGTGAAGGCTAGAAAAATGCTTTCTTTAAGCAAATGCATACTGGATAATTAGCAAATGCAGCAAAGGGAAAGATGGAAGTTTGATGGGAAAAAATAAATGGATCCATCTTTAACATGGGCTATTTATGAAATGTTTTCTTTGATTTGGTTTCATATGGCACAAAGGCACTATTATAATACTCCCAATCATGTCTAAAAGTCCCATACTTCAGGGCATAGTCAGCACATGTTGAACAAAAAGCTGGTCCCTGCCCTAGCTTCATCCTTTTTAAATCCCTTAGACTTTTAAATAAAGGTTTGGGGCTTTCACTGGTGGCCCAAGAGCCTCCCACTTTACCTAGCCATTTGCCTAGCCTAATGGAGGAGCAGGCTGGGTACATGTTGAGGATGGGGATCCTGGGCGGTCGTCCTAGCCAGGAAGTCTTATACCTGAGCACAAACCCAGCCCATCAGCTCACCTTGGAAACCCTGCCATCATCTCACAAAAAGTCTTTGAATTTGCCTGAACTAGGGAACCCCTCCACAGAAGCATTTGCTGCTGAGGTGTTGGGCATCTAAAGGAGGCAGATGATGAAAATAAACCCTGGGTGAGCAGGAGCTGTTGGGAGTCAAACTATAAAGTAGCCAAGAAACTGCTTTAGCTGGCATCTCGTGACAGGGTGTTGAAAGAAGGCGGCTGTGTTAACTCCTTAAAAGTATTTGGAGGTGCGATGTTAAAAGCAGTTCTTAGCTGAAAGCCAGGCCCGCGGGTGCCACCTGCATTGCATCCTCAAAATGCAAACAAGTGGCTACCGCCTGTTTCCCTGCAAGGAGACACAGGCAGGTGATTAAAGGCTTGATGGAATATCAGAGCTACCTGAATGAGTCTTGCATCTCTCAGCACTCCAGGCATCGAAGTGACCTTGCACTAACAGTTAATGCATGAAGTAATTCTGACACTGTTTTCTTCTCCCTGAGAGCAGTCTGATGCTGATGGTTTATTCCCATGTCTTTCTGCTTCCCTTAGGAGCAGATGTCCTATTGACATATATTTACTTTTTATTTCCAGAGAAAAATATGGTATTTGTGATGATGGGGCACAGATTGCTCACTGAATATCCTGGCCCAGGCTATGCTGAAAAGACTGGAGAGTGCTGGCAGTAGATTTCTGCTCTGACTTGTGCAATCTCTTCCTTCCTACCCCAGTACCTTTGTGCCATGGCTGGCAGCACCACGTGCAGCTGGCTTCCCAGAGATGCTCACAGCTCAGAGAGCAAGGAGGACCAGGGCACTGGAGTTCAGAGAGGAGGTGTGAGAACATGATGTATGAGAAATGTGCAGGCACTGGACAGATATGCCCAGCTGAGGTCTGCTGGCTCAATGCTAAAACACCTTTCTGTGAGCAAGGGCTGCTTGTGCTGCCATTCCCTTCAGAGCTTTAGCATCTCTCCATTTTTTCTATGCCTGGCCCAGGAGGAGATGCAGAACAGCACTCCTGAGCTAAGTGAAGGGGTCACATTCTAGCCAGCAGCATTTCCCCTATTCCCAAATTTGATGTAAATCTCTTCTTGGTCAAGAAAAATCTCTCTGCAATTCTCTAACTATATTTACATATTGAAATCCATGGATGGTTACTGGATTGGGCCATGATGTGACTTGTGGGGATGGCTCGTGAAGCCCCTGGCACTGCTGGCTGGAGAGGGTATGAGGCACTAGTGACACTTGCATTCCCCAAATTCCCCTCTGAAGGGCTCCAAGTAGCAGGGTAGCTGGAGTCCAGTTCAGATACTTAAAGTAGTCTTGAACTGATGACTTGACTTCTCTTCCTGGTGTGTGAAAAATATGTAAGGCTAAGGAAAAAAGACTGTGGTAGGACTCAGTACAGATACATGATGATCAGCGCATGTTATCTCATTAATTGGAGGGTCTTGCCTAACTTTAATTTGCCACCGTCATTACTGACTGCTGTCAAATCCATGATGGAGGCGTAACGTGAATTGGTTTTGAGAGAAATAACTTTTTGTGATTAATTATTGCTGCTGGTCACGTGCAGTCTTAAACAATCTCCTGGGATGTTTGGCTGGAGCAGGAGGAGAAGGTATTAGCCACTTGGTCTGGCTGGGCTCCAGCTCTGACTGGGCTGATGGGCCAGACAAAATTCATACTGCGCCCATCAGCCACCCATCATGGTGTTCCTCACTTCATCCTGGCAGTGACAGAGCAGGGTAATGTGTGGTCTGAAACATCTGTTGCAGTTCATAAAACCAGTGAGCTATGGGGAGGGATTATTCTTTTCTGCCAAACATGTAGTAAAGCAGGTGACCATCGCTGCTAACAGGGGGTGGAAGAACTTGGCACAGCCGAAACGGGAACCACCTTCCCCCTTCCCGTGTAAATACCTGAGACACCTATAAACTGCTCTTGGACACATCCCAAGTTGCCTTAAAATGCTTTGCTGGAAAGCAACAATATCTCAGTGCTGACTCACCATCAGCTCCACCGTCTGCAGACCGGGGATGGTGGCCACATCCTGGCATGCAAATCCCAGCCCTGCTTCCAGTCTTGTTCCTTCTGCAGGCTGCTGAGGTGATTTTGGGGATCACGGCTGTGGGGCTGTGGAGCTTTAGCACAGAGCATCTTGGCTTCTAAATACATTTGCCAGCTACAGTGGTCAAGGGAGCAGATTGGATGGGGTTTTTTCCAGGCTTTGGGTCCGAGTTTGGAAATAAGGTGCCATTGAAGAAAGTAACTTGTGTTTTAATTTCGTCAGTTAAAAAAAAAATGGTTCAGGGTTTAAAAAAAAAATAAAATACATCAACTGAAACCAGAAAGTGAACTATGCATTTTGAGTAAAATGAAGCATTTTTGTTGACCTCCAAACCATTGTTTTTGGGGTGTGATTTTTCAGTTGGACTGGTGAACCAGGAGACCTATTATTCACACTGCTCTGCTAATGAGGTCCTGCGACCTGAAGACTAAGTACTATATTGACACCTCACTCCCTTCTTGTGTCTGATCCAAGCTCTGTGAAAGTCAGTGGAAAAAAATGCTTTTAATAGGAGTCGGACCAAGCCTCTAATGTCATGTTTTGTTTGGACCTGGTTGAAGGACATGGGGATCCTTTAGGATGTGTTATGAATAGAGTCCTATTTTTATAAACAGTGCCACCTTTTTACTTCCCTGAAGTATATTCTTAGGCAGCTCTCAAATAACACAGATTTATTCAGATAGGCTGCTCAGGGCTGCAAGTTCTGCCTATTTATTACCGGGATGTTTTCATCTTTAAACATATGCTGCTGTTGATGAGGTCTGTAAGGAATGCTACTTCTGCAACTGTGGTGATGTCTTATAATAGCCAAGTAGCAGCAGGGCAAGACAGCCTATCTTCTTGGCTGCCCATGCCATTCGGAAGAAGAAATCCTTCCACCGTGAGAGGTGTCCCTGCACCATGAAGTGCTCCTGTCGCTTGTTTACATACTTGCTTATCTTATTGGCAGTAAGAAATAAGCCTTTAAGCAAATCACCAGAGATTTAAAGAGTTACTGCCTGCCAGGGCTGGGGTTGAAAAATGTTTTAAACCAACTTGTGGTCTTGAATTTACCCTGCTCTGCTCGCTTTGGAGCAGCTAATGACTTGTGGATGAATACCGTATCTACCACAGCAGATGAGTTGCAGACATACCGCTATACACAGGGTATCTCCAAAGAGGGATCAGAACATGCCTGTGCCACTGTCCTAGTGCTGTATTTCTGTGAACACTGGTGGTCTTCAATAATGCTCTCTTGACTAAGAACAGATAGGTATTGCTTATTCATGGCTCCATGGATGCAGCTGAGCTGTCGTCTGCTTTCTCCCCATGCTTAAACAGATGTGAGCCATGCAATTTGTCAAAACACCCTTCAAAAGAAGTAAAATATTCCTGGCGTGGGAAGCAATAAGGTGTCCAAGAATCACCATCTGTTTTTCTTAGGTACATAGTCATCTTCATACTCCTCGGTGCCTCCATGAAGGGCACCCTAGGTCACACAGAGTTCAGAAAAGAGTGCAGATGGAGAAGGGAGAATGTGGATAATTTATTTTTTTTCTCCCCCATAGGAAGAAGTTAGGAAAGGTTCAGCTTGGTCTTTTTTCCAACACAAAGTATCTAGCTGCTGCGGTGATTTTTGCTATAAAAGCCTCTGTTCAGGGTAAAGGAAACAACACACACCCCTGCAGCTCCCTGCTTTCTCCCCCTCCTCACCTGAACAGAAGAGATACCTGGCTCAGCATTAACCCTCACCTGCTGAAGACGTACCTCTGCAAATGTACAGTCTTTCAGGATGATGGGGCTAATTTGCCATGATATTGTACCTCTGTTTGCTCTGTTCTTTGGTTTTCCAAGGAGTGTTTCTGCAGTGCTGCAGCCCTACATCTGCTCTGAGCAGATGCAATCAACCCCCTGTCTTGCCCCATACAGTGACTGCAAATGGAAGGAGCAGATCACGAACATTTCAAGTGCAGATCCCAGCTTGTGCAGCAAATACGCCAGGCAGGGGGTCAGCCTCATGGATCTGAACAGCCACTTCTGACCTAAACCTCAGGCCGGGCTGCGAAATCAGCTGAGACTTGTTCTTACAGCACTGCAGGCTTAAAAATCAAAGCTGAGCTCCAGGGGGAGCATAGGCTGCGTTTGGAGAGTCAAGAGGAGCTTGACTAGCTGGTAGGTCTGATTAGCCCGACACACCGCCGAGCCTCCCACCCTGCCATCGCCGGCGGGGAAGAGCATGGGATCCCTCCATGTCTTAACACACCACCCTCCTGCCACTTCAGCAGTGGGTCTAATCACCACCTCGGCACAGGCACAGTGCTCGAGAAGCACCTGCCTTGATTTACGCTGGGAGAAGGGCGAGGGGGAACCGATGGGCTTGATTTTTCTTCCACCCCTTGTCTGCAGAGGAACAACTCGGAGTCTGAAAAGCTCAAGAGCTTTCTCCGTGGCTGGGCTGGGCTGCTCCCCGTTGGAGACATCGCAGCTGTTGGGAGGGCAATCCTTACCTTATATCATTTTCTATTTTCATTTAACCACCATGTTCAGGACTGAGTGGTAACAGGCAGGTTCCCAAATAAGCCAGACTTCAGCAACAGCGTTGCTTTTCCGCTGTAATGGAGAAGAGAAGGAAGTATTTCTAACATAGGTTTTTCCCATGTGTGGCTTGCGTGCCCCCATGGGAGCTGTGGGCTGTTTCTAGAGGTCTGGTGTGGGGGACTGAGCAAAGCCAGCCCATTGCTGACAGGTCTGAATTCACCCCATGGGGCTCACAGCCCCACTGGAAAATCCGTAAAGCTCCACAAATCAAGAGGTTGAAAAATCCCTGGCCTGGAGTGCTGTAAAAAGGCCTGGGGATGCACAGCCAGTGATTTGTGTGAAGGAGGATTTCTCTGAGAAATAAGGCTTCAGACAAACTTGCAGAAGTGGAAGTGCAGCTTAACAGCAGAGCCAGGTTCATTTGTCAAGCCCCTTTCTGCTTCTGTACTTAGGAGAGTAAAATAATAATTGGGAGCAAAGCTGAGGTTAATCTGTGCTGAGAACATGATATTCAGTAGCTTTATTAAAAGAATGGGTATGTGGGGAAGCACAGGGCTTTTGGGGCTCATTTTATTTTTCAGCTTCATCTTTGATGCTCACTGGCATTGGAAAATAACCCTCTTCTTCACTGACCAAAGTGCTGTTTGAGGAAGAAATCTCAGCTGGAGAAGGCAGCGAAGTCGCTCCCTTTCAGATCGGCCTCCTAATTGTGAAAGGTGCTGTTAGACAGCTTTGGAAATAAGCCTCCTAGGTGTGAAAGCCGCTTTCCTTTTGCGAGCTGAAAAGGCCAGTGTGGCATTTGCAAAGCCCTGGCGAGCATCATTGGTGTGAAATTTCCCTCTGTCCCCTTTCTAAATCCAGCTCCCTGCCAAGCTGTCCCTGAGCATCTTGGGTTTCCTTCCCACTGCAAGCCACAAGAAACCGGCTTTTCTCTCTCGTTCGCTCTCATGGCCGGCTGCTTATTCTAGCACGGATCTCCACTGAACCTGACAGTGGCTTTGCACTGGTTTGGTCCATGTGATCAACCTTGCGTGATCCGGGATGCTTTGCTGGGTCACCGTTCACCCAAGAGGGGAATTAAATGCCAGTGTCTTCCAAGTCAGGTTATTTTATTGAAATGGGAGTTGAAGGGAGTGCATCATAAGAGTAAGGAAGGCTGGGGAGAGGGAAGAAATCCCCTTCCCCCGCTCTGGTAGCTAGACCCCATCCCTTGTAAGCCCAGCTTGCTGGGAGGTTGCACCGAGCTGAGGAAGGCCTTCTCAGGCACTAGGTAATGACTCGGGATGTCCCTGGGACCCCTCAAAGGAATTATAGGGCCATAACTCACAGCTGCTGCTATCCAAATCTCCATACATACAAGCATCTGTCAGGAATTTATTACTGATATATTTTTATACTAGCCTTTATAATAAGTAAAGAAAGACTCCGGCTGCCTCTAGTGACCTTTTAATCACCTAGGGATGCATCCAGCTAAAAGACCTACACCTGAGGTGACAAACACCCACCCAGCCGATTGGCTGGAGCTACTCTGCTTGATGTATTTATGTGAGCTGCATGGCTTGTTCTACAGCACCTCATCTCTCATAGAAAATAAAAACAGCTCTTCATCCTTTATGACTGTAAAGAAAGCCTTTCTGGAGCATAACTGGTGCAGCAATGTCTTTCCTGAGCCAGCTCAGGAAGCAAGCAGTTGTGGTTTGTTTAAAGCATCTCAGGTAGGTACTTGGGTACCGTGTTTGCCAGTTGGTGTGAGGGCAGAGCATGAAGGAAGGCAGGCTGCCTGCAATAATGGTGTTGTGGGGTGTTTTCCCTTCTGCACAACTAGGGAGAATCCTTTTGGTGTGCCGGTTAACCATGCTACAGAAGGAACAGGGAGGGGTCGTTCCATTTGGGAAGATCTATTCTATTTTAGCAGTGTTGTTTTCCAATGTGCTTAATGGCAAGGGTTAAATTTCTTTGCAGGCTTTCAGAGGAGACCCTTCAGGCCCCCAGAGTTGAAGCAGACCAAGTTATGATACTCTTAACAGATACCTAGGCTGCAAGGGCTCGGATCTGTCTCCCTGGAAAATGCCCAGGATCAGTCAAAATGACAGCTGCAGCAGTTTGCTTTGGATAAGTAGCTCAAGAACCTCAAACCTTTGTCCTCATTCTTACAGCTCTCCTTACCAGGTTGCCTGGAAGTGTAAAGAACAGAAGTAGAAAGGAGATAAGCAAGAGCATGGTGCTCTAGAAGCCAAGTATCTCAGCTTCTTCCAATTGTTGAGACTCTGTATGAACATGCAGAGAGATAAGGGCATAGGAGGTCCTGAGATGGTCTCATGCTTTTTGGAGGAAAAAATAAAAAAAAATTCCACATTCACTGGAAAAATAAGCTTTCAGGGGTTTTGGTGCTCTCTTTCCAAATTCTCACTTGCTGAAGAGAAACAAAGGCTTTGTGTTAGTGGGAGAGTTGAGCTTATCTTCTAGAAAAGATAGGGTGGTAGAAAAGGATAAATGGGCTGGAAATGGAACAAAAGGAGCAAGCTGCTGGGCAGTGGTGACCCCTGAGCACTCCTAGCATGGCTATATAGCTAGTCCATCAATACTTTGAAACTTATGGTTGCACACCCGAGGTGCAAAGCAGTGTGTAATAAAACTGTTTGGTTTGGTCCATAACAGAATCTTAAACACAGAAATTGAAACACAGCCTCTGGCTCGGAGTATGGAAATGGCAGACTGCTGGGAGGGGAGGTTTAGGGGAATAATATTCTTTTCTTGTTGTATTTTTATTCTCTTTCCCAAGATTTCTGCTAATAAGCACAGCCTGGGGAGGAGATGGGTTGGATGGACCTTGGGTATGACACCGAGCAGCCGTATATCCTATAGTGTGCACACATGGTGACAGTATCACTAGCAAGATGTGTAAGTCCCTCTAACACTTTGGTTCACAAAGTTGATCTTGCTTGACCATACCGTGGTGGGGTTTTTTTCACCGCAAACCCGATGGTTTCAGAGGGCCACACAAAGAGCACTGTCTGCAAGCTGACAGCAGAGGAGGGTCCTCCACTGACCCTTTTCCTAGCATCTTTAGGAACTCCAGGCAGATTTCTTCTGTAAAGCCTCCCCCTTGGTTTTGTTCCTCCATCAGACATGGCAACAGCTTCTGGGAGCTTCCTGCTCAGCTGAGCACCAGGTTAAATTCAGGTTTTCCTGGAAATGTCTCTTGATATATTTTACAGTTTAGTATTTGTCCTTTGTGAAGTGTCTTCCTTTCATACTAAATGTGCACCTATTATATGCATGGTTTATTTTCAAATTCCTAGAGGAGGCTGGAGGCTCAGTCTGTCTGTATCGTAGAGGTACGCATCTCTCCAGCACATCTCAAGCAAGGAAGCTCCCAACTGTAAGTGACTTTCAACCTAGGACCTTGGGAACTGGGTTTTCCCCATTCCTTCTGGAGGATTTTGCTAGAGGCCATGCAGGCTGCTACCAGCATTAGCAAATTCAAGGCTAAAATATTTTGGAAGGGCAATGTGGTGGATTTTTTTTCCACTTGCTAGGGAAAGCATTTATGTCTGTATTTGTAGAAGTGACCTCCTGCCGTCACTGTGGATTTAGGAATCATATTCCACTATCAGTAACTTTTACCAAGTTGTAAGGGGCTGATTCCCTACGCCCCCTGCCCAAAGCTTGTCTTGTTAGACACATTTGTCATCAGCTCTGGGGTCCTGCTAAAAGAAAACAAAACAACAAAAAAACCAACCGGCCCCTAACCAGTAGATCCCAGACTTGTACTTTGCCAGTAGTAAGCTGGGATGGTCTTAGGATTTTATTAAAAAGCTTCTCCAGTCCTCCTGAATTTCAGTGCAAGCCATATTCCCAGCCTCCCTCACCTCCTGCTGATACCACAACACTCAGCCAAGGGTTTTCATTTGATTTATTCTGAAGACTGGGCATTTTGCAGGTAACTCACTGGGACATGTAAGTGGACGTGGGCAGCGTTGAGAGGCTGGTGGTCCTGCCTGGGGTCCTGTGCCTCTCGCAGCACCCACAGAGGGGTCTGCAGGACTGAGGCGTGCTTTTGCCACCGCAGCTCTCTGCGCACAGCAGGAGAGGGAGGCAGCACGTAGTCGTTCATCATTTTGATCAAGCCTCCTGCCGGGAGCAGTGCGAGTTTCAAACACTAAATTAAATGAACCAGGAATGTTGTTGTTTCAAAAACAACTGGCCACAGTGACCGGTGTTGACATGCATCCTAACATCTGACGGGTCCCCAAGGAATAAAGAAGAGGGAAAGGGAAGATAGAGGAAGTATGAAAATACATCACTGGAAAGCAAATTTGATCTTGGAAGAGTTTGAGCAAGAGGGGACCTTTACTCCTTTAATAAAACTTAAGTGCAAGGAGCTGTCTACAGTGCAAGGATCCATTTCAAAACATCTCTCACAGAACAAGCTCTTCAGCTCACTTCACTGGAGAAATGCTTTTTGCTCTGGTGATGTCTGCATTGCCGAATTTGCTTCTTTGGGTACTGACAGCATCTGAAACCAGAAAAGGGGGGAAACAGGAGTTAGTTTGAAAACATCAGTCCCTGTTTCCATGCTCCCAATTCTCTCTTGACAAGAATCTGACTACGCAGAATGGATAAACTCCTCTTCTCTTGTGAAAACTGGGAAGCCCAGAGGGAGTTCCCAGGAGAAAAAAACAAAAAACAGGTAAGGTATGAGATTGTGGTGGGAAGCTCTTCTCGCCCCAAGCTGCTACATAGTGGAGATCAGGGCATTGGTTTGGCATCCAGGTGGCCTGACCAACAGCATCCCCAGCACAAACCAGTCCAAACCGCTATGGACTTGCAGGAAAGTGCAGGGTAGGTTGCTTTCCCTCACCACTCATTTGGGGCCTGCAAGGTAAGTGTCAGATTTGAATGACTAGACTGTGGGCAGCCAGTGCAGAAAATCAATTAAAATACCAAGCAGCTTAGAAACAGGAGCTTTAATTACTCTACAGACAGGTCTTTAGAGGGGAAAGAAGCCATCACCCCTGAGTAAGACCTCCTCTACCCTTGTGCTTTTTAGCCCAGGAGTTCTGGGACAGCTCTTCAACATGTTTTCTGCACATCAAGAATAGGTAGCTGGATCTCCTTTGTGCTGAGCAAGGCATGGGCACAGGGCCTGCATCTTGTTTTGTAGGTTGTGAGCTTTGTCACCTCAGGACACGGGCTGTGCAGGCTCCCCGTGCTGCAGGTTGTAGGGGCTCTGATGATGGCCAGGCTTTAGCAGCTGGTTTGCAGCGAGGGATAAAACTGCCTGGCAGGCAGCATGGCAGGGTGGCCGATCTCTGTGACTGAGGCTTAGGCTTTTCATCCAGAGTAAAGGCAGCTCTCCGCAGGACCTGGGGCTCAGCAAGCACTTTGTTTATCAATGGATTGGGTTTGCAAGCCTGGGAGGCAAAAGATGCCCTTGCGCACACAGATTTGCTGACAAAGTGGTGGGTATTGCGAGGGGTGGGGGGAAGTCATACTTTTCTCAGGGAACACCAGGCTGTAGAGCCTGTTTATCCTGTCTGCCTGTTTATTTGCTTTCTGCTGACTTACTGTAATGTATCCAGCATGGGCCTTCAGCAATCGCAGGAACCACAGGGATTTCGGTGGGTCTTTAGTGGCAGCAATGGGCCCGCGGTGGCCCATCTCCTCCTCCCTCTTCAAAGGAGGCCAACACCATTTGCTGTGCTGTTGCACAACCAAACCAGCATGTTAATAATACCCCGAGCGTGGAAAGTTTAGAACAAAACAAAGCATTGATGAAACTCTTGCAGACTTTCCAGATGCCCGTCCACATCAATGTCCTGCTGGGAAGTACACAGAGTGAAGTAAGGCTCAGTGGGAGCCAGCCAGGGAACGATCTGCACTTCTCTCTTTTTTTCCCAGCCTGGTGGAAGAGTCTCGGGACACGAGGTTGCTCTGCAGGACGTGCTGCTGGCTGCCAAGAGAATGAGGGAGCCTGGTTTTATTTTTACGTAACTTCGGTGGCGGGGGTGGAGGTGGGGGGAAGACAAGACTCGCTTTATGCTCCACATCAAAAGTTTTGATGCACAAACTTTCAGCTCTTCTTTCTGGCTGCCTGCAAGAAGCAATTCCGAGTCTTCCTGGGGTTTGCTACCCAATTGTCATTCCCCCACCCCAAAAGGAGGCAGGAGGATTTGAAATGTAAACTCCTCATCTA
Organism: Falco biarmicus; assembly: GCF_023638135.1. Taxonomy (NCBI): domain Eukaryota; kingdom Metazoa; phylum Chordata; class Aves; order Falconiformes; family Falconidae; genus Falco; species Falco biarmicus. The sequence goes on from NC_079296.1 coordinate 36,867,089, forward strand.
GAGGAAAATAACAATAACAATAAAGGAATCTGCCTGGAAAAAGCAGAGGAGACTTCTGCCTGCCTGCAGGGAGGGAGAGATTTAAAAAATATTCCCTGTTGACGGAGAGATGAATTATTGCAATTCCTGAGCAGCCTGGATGGGGCAGAACTAAAAGCCTGTGCCGTGCAATGGGGGTTATTGGGGGTCTGGCAAAAGGGGCTCACGCCATTGACCCCTGCTTTTTGGTGGGGTTGTGCTCCTGGCCTGGTTTGCAGCAATGCTGCTCTCGGGTCTTGGGTAGCTCAGTGTGTTTGCACCACAGTCCATGCCGTCTTGGTAGGTGTTTTTTAGCGAATGATGGAGCCAAGACGGGGGAGCTGGAAGGGACACATGCTGTTGTCTGCTGAGTGCTGTGCTGCCAGCTTTTGCTGTTCTTGAGAGAGTCTTGCAGCATCTGGTGTTGTTTCCTGCTATTAGCTGCATGGCTATGTGATGTTCTGTGCTTTCACTTTTCCTTTTGAAAGAAAGTTTCCAGGCTTGAGGCTGCCAAAAACATCTTGAAAGCTAAAAGCTGAGCTCACCCAGGGGCTTAGGAACAGGAAGGAAGAGCAGTGAGAATCAGTTGCTGCAAATTTCTGCTTTCTGGGGAGGGGGAAAGGACTGAATGCTCCTTCTGGATCACTGGGGTAGAGCTAATGCTGCCTTGGGATAAGGGGGACAGGACAGGATCCCCTCCCGAGTGTCTTCCATGTCTGCATCGGGGACCTGGTGTGTGCAATATCCTGAGTGACCCCATGCTCCTGACTGATGTCTTCAGCTTTCTTGCTGCTCAGACTTTTGGAGGGTGTTGCTTGGGCATGGAGCGGCTGTGTGCCATAGCCTTGTCCCTTACGCAGGGTCAAGCTGCTTTGGGCTGCTCCCAGAGCTGCAGGGACTGGCTGTCCATCGCTGCTCCCACGCAGTGCCCGGGACACGCAGCCCCATCCGAGTGCGGCTGTGCTGCGTAAACACCAGCTAATGAAGCTTCCCCTATGCTGAAGCCAAGAGATGACATTGCAGAAACAGTCTAGGTCAAAATAAATTGCTTTCTGGCATTCTGAGATTATCTAAACCCTTCCTTTTCCCAGGATGAAAGGGAACAAAGGCTCTTGCCTGCTCAGGAAAAAGCCTGGAATACCATTTATGTGAGCCATGAGAGCTTATTAGGGGTGAGGGTAAACAAAGAGATTTGGGGTTAATTTACTCAGGAGGAGGAGGAGGGAAGAACAAGATGCTGTTTTTTTAAAGCCTGCCACTTCTTCTGTCAATAACAGCAGGTTGCTGGTTTGGGTTGTCACAGGCAGCAGTGTCTTTTCAGTGTATTGACTGGCAGCCCTTGGTGGTTTCTCTAATGGCACATTGATTTTACATGGACTCTCTTCCAGCTCAGCAGCTGCCCAGTTGATTAAAGCGGTGGCAGTACTACCGTGTCACTTCTGATGGGGCAAAGGGGGCTGTGAGTCAGCCCTGGCTGCCAGGGGAGGCTTTTTTTGCTGCATGGGGAGCCCTGTGGCCGCCTTCTACTCAAAGGCTGTGGTGGTGCTGTATTCCCCTGCTCACCCTCCCACCACATCTTCCTCCGCTCCTGCCGTCTGTTCGGCAGCAGATGCCTGCGCACCTTTGGAGGCAGAGGATGCTGAGTGTGTTCAGAGCTGGCAGGCTCAGAGTCCGACGGCAAATCCCTGTCTTGGGTGAATGAAGCTGTTGGTACCTCTGATGGTGGGATTGGTCTTGGCTCCTGGTGCTGACTCCATCCTCAGCACACAGCACTCCTCTCCTGAGGCAGCAGGTGCTTGCTGAGGAACAAAACAATACAGGAGAAGCAACTAATAAACCTATGTGTGGATTAAAAAAAATTTTGACAATATATTTCTTTGCTTAGTAAGTGGGTTTAGTGATCACACATTGAAGTCCTTTTGCTATGGGAATGTCTCCTCTGGGTTAGGTGTGCATGGCAAAGAAAAGTCTTTTCCAGAGCAGCATGCTGAACCTTCATAGCTGGGGATTTCATCTGAAGTTTCATAAGATCCTCATTCTTTTCATGCCTCTGGCTGCTGGAGCCAGCTGAGAAGCTTCTCAGTCACCTAGTCATAGTAGAAGCCTTCCTTTTCAAAAGGCATGTAGTTCCACTTTAATGCCGTCCATGGAGAGCCATGGTGTGGAGGGAGAATTCGTGCTCCGAGCTTCCAAGCTATGGACTAAATAAAATTATCCCTTCCCCCCTGCCACCAACTCACTTCAGTGAGTGCTTTTCTCCTGCTTGGGAAATAAAGGAGATAGGTCTGTAGCTTAAAGATAAATGTTTAGGTTTCTTAGCAAAAGCAGTTCCTGCTGGGGTCCTAGAAAGAGCAACTTGGAGGGTGTTTGTATCTGTCGGAGTGGGGCAGATCTGACTGTTCCCCTGGAAAGAAACCTCGGACTTTCAAAGGAAATTATAATTCTCATCTGGTGCAAAACTGCGAGCACTTTGATTTATCCATGGAAATATTTTAGCAAAGAAAAATGTAAAAACATTAATTTTCTCCCCACCCCAGTGTCTTCCAGCTGCCCGTGGGACTCCTTGGATGGAAAGGCCATGCTTCCTACCTTACAGGGCAGACCTGTGAATACCAGCACACCCTGGTTTAAAAGCAAATGCCTGCATCTTCACCCTCTTCTGTGGCAGAGCTGTATCCTGCAAGGCAGGAGCATTATGGACCAGGCATCTGGGTTGCCTGGTCCTTTGCCAGGTGAGTTGGCAGGAAACTGCACATCACTTCTTTAAATCCTCCATGGGGTTTGATGGATGTTTGCTGCTCAAAATGTTTTGGTTCAGTTTGTCAGGTTTTGATGAGCAGCCACTTGGGCAGGAGGTTCCCGCTTTCCACTAGGGAATTCCCAAGGCTGGCAGAAGCTGTAGGGGATATTTGGGAATAATCTCTTGAGTTTTCTATTCCTGAACTTTGTATTTGGAGAAAATACCTCCATGTGGGCTGATTCTTAAAAGGACCATCACTTGCTTATCATCCTCTAATGGTAAAACTTAGTTCTCCCCACCCCTGCCACCTCAGGCAGACGAAGCCGTATTATAAAAGCAACCTTTACTTTTTGTCTGTCAGTGCACGAAAACCAAAACCTGCTGGGGGACTGAAGCTGAAAGTCACCTCTTTGGGTAGATTGAGAGCTTCCAGAGAGAATCCCAGTTCTCATCCAACACTAATAGAGAGAAAATTTCCCTAGAAAATACTGGCATGGGCCAGGGAGCATTAAACTGGAACCTTACGCCAATTAATAGCCATATAATTACAACCCGTCCCCTCCTACTTGCTGCTGACTTCCCCATGTAATTTTCTTTTAATTTTTGCTTAATAGGCACGCATAAAAGATAAGTTACTTGGGGCACTGCTTGCATTTTATATGTAGTAGACTCAACAGTAAGGAAGACTTAGACATGCTGCATCCGTCCTGGGCCAGCCCAAGCTACAGTAGAGTGACACAGCCTGCCAGAGCAAGGAGCGTGTTGGAGGGACGAATGCTCTTCTCAGCTCTTCAAGAGATGGAGAACCTTAAGGGAAGTGGAGGAAAAAAAAAAATGCTAAGGCTGGACAGGAAAAGCAAAGTGGTGAGTAGAGCACGGCTTTCCCCCTCTCTTTCACCAGTCCTTTACTCTGCTCTGGTTTGGGTCTGCTGTAGCACCCAGCGCCCTCCATTCTCACTCATTTTCCTATGTCAAAATGCAAAAATGGCATCTTCTCCATCACCCAGAAGGCTCCCCTTCTCCCTTGCAGAGGGGAGAGTCTGTCCATGCCAGCCCTGATGTAAAAGGCAGAGAAACTTCTGCAGCCGTCCTCTGCTATACTAATTCCAAGGAGGGAGGGGAAAAAAGTCTGAATTGGAGACTTCCATGAGCATTAAATTAAAACAGGGCGCAGGGTCTGTTTTGGATCCCAGGCACGAGCATTGTACCAGCTCTCCACTCTGCTTGCTGTCTGATAACAGTGGTACCCACTGGCAAGGCTCAGCCTGTGGTATGATATGCAAAAAAGAGGGAAAGAAATAAAAAGCAGAAGCCTCGTGTAACCTGGCAAATATAATTTCGGGTCGTTTGGCCTCTCTCTTTACTCCTTTTCCCTGACTTCCAGGCAACTAATTCTGCAGAAGGAAAACCCCAACTGTCTGACTGAGTCATGCTGCCCTGGAAATGGTGGGTGGTGGGAGCCGGGAGGCCACTTGGGCTGTGTGCTTAGCAAGCTCACCTGTATTTCCTTCCTGGATCCTTGACCCAGAAGAGGTGATAATGTCCAACTGGAGACCCAGAGAAAGTCTGTGGGGTGCACAGGGGAGTGAGGGAAGGTGAGAGCCCCTTTTGGGTACATCACTTGAGGATGGGTGGAAATGGGGCTGTGCAGATGGTGTCCCCCTTTTAACTCTCCCTGCACAGCGCAGGGAGGTTTGTCATGTGCTTAGCCCCTTGAAGATGCAGGTGCCAAGCCCTACATCAGCCATAACACGCAGGTCTGGTGCAGCCCCTTTTCCTGCCTCCTGTTGCAGCAGGGTTTGATGCCTTACAGGGTTTGCACACAAACCACCTGAAGACGCTGCTTCTGGGCTGTGGCATCCTTTGCAGGGCCTCTCCTTGATGCACTTGTGAGGTAATTAGATAACTGCCACCAACAAATATGTGCATTTAATAAGTATGCTAATTGGTATTGACCAACATGTGGCAGGCACTTTGTCACGTGCTAATTAGGAGTGCCTAAGAACTGCTTGAGATATGAGAGGCTGGTGATTAGACCTCAGGGTGGGGAGCTGAGGAGGTATTGGCTGCTAACCTGGCTGTGCCAGCACCTCGTGTCTGACAGGACCCTGCAGCCCTGGCAGAGAAGGGAGGCAGGGGTGGGATGAGCGCAGGGGTGTGCAAGGTCCTTCTTCTCAATCCCATAAGCATGCAGGGGCTTGCCTGTGGTGGATTAATTTGATCGATATCAACCATGCATGGTGGTGTTATGTATGCCCCTGCAAATGTAGGGGGTGGGATGAAACAGTTGGATTAAAGGGACCTGCTTTTGCCTGGGTATGTAAGGCAAGGCTAGGACAGACCAAACAGGACCATGTCTGTGGAGGAATGAGTCCTTCAAGTTCAGCCTGCACATGGTGGCAGAATTTTGCTGAGCATAGAAGAGGGGAATAAATGGTCAGCCATGGCTGCTGCCCTTTCCCAAAGATGCTCTGTGCCGGCCCATGCTCCCACTGCAATCCAGTTTCACCCAGTGTAATCAAAAAGTGAGTGTGAGCTTTCCTTTCCCTTTGTTAAACAGGTTTATTCCTTCAGCAAACATGCACTACAAAAAGCTCTCCTTTCCCATTTTTTTACTTCTATCATGTTCCTAGGAAAACTTAGCTAACCAGCTCTCTTCCCCAGGTGTAAATTATAGATGGCACATGCTGCTGGATAACCAGGCAGAGCAGCCAAAAAGCCCCTTTCCTACCCATAGCAGCGGGCACTGACTGGATGCTGTGCGGTCAGTAACACCAGCAGTCTCCCTCCAACCCATTGGCACTGCCAGCTAAAATTTCAGCCCAAACTAATAGCATGGTAGAGTGATTTCTCCACCCAAAACTACAGGTGTGTATCTCGGCTAGCTGCCTTCCATGTGAGCAGTGTGGGGAGGAGGCCCTGAGATGCTCAGAGGTGCTGATGTTGCCCAGCTCTACTGTGTGGCCAGAGCTGCTTCCTGGGGTCCCTCATGGCTCTGCTGTCACCCACCTTTGCAGGTGTTTGGCTGTGGGGTGTCCATCACTCCAACATGAGTCCCACTCCCACACCAGCTGCTTCCCACTGCATGTCTGCAGCAGCCTCCCCAGAGCGTCTCGGATACTCTCATTCGCCTGGATTGGTTTATTTATTGCTACCATTAATTAATTTTGTTTGGGTAGGAAGGACAAGTCCCCTGAGACTGTCTGCGTGCTGGAGACCATTACTGCATTGGTGTCTGAAAGCTTCAGCACACAAAAACTTGCTGCTGTCAGCCTGGCACAATTAATCAACCAGTACCATTCAGAAGCTGCAGTCCAGTGTGCCTCTATTGTATAATGAGGTTGGCCCTGGGACATCTTTGCTTAAAGCCTCAGTTAGGGTAAAAGGAGCTTTGCTCGGAGGCATGGTTACTGCTAGGACCCCAAAGCTGCACCAAATAGACCATCTTTTTCTAAGAAGGGGCCCAGGTATTGAAAAGCTACCCATCTCTCCAGGTGGTGCTCATGGGCTCCACCTCACTTCTGATGGAGAACCCCAAGGATCACACATCTGCTGTGTGATGGGTCTTGGGGCTTTAAGCTTAGCTGAAAAGCCGAAACAGAAGCTTATGATGGTCCCTCTTGACTTGGCCCAATTCAGCCCCTGCATCTTCTTTGTAAGAGCAGAAGAGAACAACCCTTGCTTTCTCCAGGCTGTGCCACTGTCTCTGCAAATGTAGCTGGTCCTGGAACACAAAAGAAGTGAGAAGGAGCAGGTTATATGCTATGAGGAGCACATTTCTCAGTACTACAGTGACCTAATCTCACTCTTATTGATTTTGAGCTATATATATATATGTGTACCACGCACACACAGAGGGAAAGACACACACTGCTGAAAATACAAAACCCTGAACTCCTGGAAGGGCAAAAATTGTTTCCTCAAGGTTTGTTTTCAAACCCAAAGAAACAAAGGAGCAGGCAGAAGGGCCTGATCCAGCTCCTGGTTGGGTCTATGAAGTGGGTCCCTGTTCGCCCTGGCAGTGCTGCAGGAGCATAGTCCGTGCTGTATTTAAGTAGGTGCTCCTTCCTAATCCCGGGGCTGGAGGTACCCAGCTGCCCAAGAGCACTGCTTTCTGTTATTACTCCTTCCCTCCCTGGAATGTGGAAAGAGAAAAGCCCCAGCAAATTAGGCAGAACATTTATCTGACAGGCCAGTGCTTTCCTAGATAAAGGAACAAACAAGAGTTTGTCTCGTGGTCAGGGTGACACTTTGCCACAAAAGAAGAGCAGGGAGAAGTTAATTAAACTCTAAAGAAGCCATTTATTAGAAAAGGAAAGTAAGACATGGCTTTTCTTCAATAGTGGAGAAAGGTTCATTATAGAGGGAAACCATTCTTTAGCAGTTAATAAACTATCTTCTACCACCTGTCTTTGAGGAATGGCTAATGGAGTGTCCATGGCTCATTTTAATGTGCAGTTTTGCAAGGTGTCCATGGCCCATTGGCTAAAATAGTTTAGAAAACAGCTGTCTGAAAACTAGGGAAGTGGAGAGCTTGGCAGGTCTGTAACTGAAGCACAAGCTTTGGTGCATCATTTCCCATTTGCCCTGCGTACACAACTGCCGTGCAGTCCCTGCCATGACCTGTTCCTGCTGGGACACGCTGGTGGTGACATGCTCTGTCACTGGGTAGGAGGGACCCTTCTCTGTCCATACCTACAGCAAGAGCCTGGAGTCACACGCAGATCAGGAGCCCTCGTCAAGCAGGCTGGGTACCGGCTGGAACACATCTGGAATACTTATTCCAGATGTGCTGGCAGGGACAGCCTTTTCCTGCTGAGGGCTGACACTTTAAAGAATTCTTTGCCACTGGATATACTTTAAAAACAAAAACCCCAACCAAGCATGGTTTTTGATGACATGGAGCCAGACATTCAAACAGTAACTACCAAGCCCCAGCACCTCCATGCTGAGCAACCGTTTAAATCCTGAGTCTCTGCTCCCAGCTGCGTTCAATTTACCCTCGTAAGTCTCTCCCTTTGGGGTAGGAAAGGAAACCCCTCCTGTTTTCCTCAGGGTCTGAAAGCACCCGCTTTCACAGAGGTGGTGGTAAATACCACAGTTACAACTCCAGAGAAGAATTTACAAGCAATGGACAAACTAACTTACTTTAGAGAGGCTTTTTTTCATTTCAGGTTATGTTAGCCATGCTAAAATTCAACAACCTTATTATCTGTAAAGCCAGTGTGCATGGTGGTAGGAGTGACTTTCACATCTGCACCCTTGTGGAGGATGCTGCCTTGAGAAGATGCTTATGCACTTGCTGATGATACAGCATTGACATGCACTTCCTTTGCATCAATCTGGGTGCATCTCCCTGAATCTAGGGAGTCCAAGTCGGTCTGGGGAAAAAAAAATAAAAATGAAATAACGTTTGCTGGCAATACTGAGTTAATACCAAAAAGATTAAAATCCAGCCAGCCTCCAAGAATGGGAAAAGGACCTTATGATACTTAGTGAGCAGATAATAAAACGGCAGATGAAATTCAAGGCTGCTAAATGAAAAACAGTGCACAGGGGAAAAATCATTCTAACTTTACACATACAGTGATGGGTTCTGAACTGGCTATTACTGCTCAGGAAGGAGATCTGAGAGTTATGCTAGAAATATCTATCAAAATGACGCTTCTGCTCCATCATAGTCCAAAAAACAAATATAATGATAGGAATTACAGGGAGGTAAGAGAGAGTAAAATGGGGAATGTTACCATGCTGTTTAATGAATGTCTGGTATGTCCCACCTTGAATAATTTGTGAGTAGCTCTAGTTTTCCCATCACAAAAAATGGATAGGAAGAAGCCTAGAAAATTATCCACTGAAGGCAAGGATTGATAAAAGCAGGGCAAGATATGAAATCGGTTGTATCATAGAGCTGAAGAATTAATCAGCAATGATTGCTCAGATCAAGAAACACTTGGTTTCAGGAGTATCATAGAATTATAGAATGGTTTGGGTTGGAAGGGACCTTAAAGGTCATCTAGTTCCATGGGCAGGGACACCTTTCACTAGATCCGGGTGCTCAAAGCCCCATCCAGCCTGGCCTTGAACACTTCCAGGGATGGGGCATCCACAGCTTCTCTGGGCAACCTGTGCCAGTGCCTCAACACCCTCACAGTAAAGAATTTCTTCCTAATACCTAATTTAAATCTACCCGCTTTCAGTTTAAAACCATTACCCCTTGTCCTATTGCTACAGGCCCTACTAAAAAGTCTGTCCCCATCTTTCTTATAAGCCCCCTTTAAATACTGAAAGGTTGCTGTAAGGTGTCCCTGGCCCCTTCTCTTCTCCAGGCTTGAACAACCCCAACTCCTCCAGCCCCCTGATCATCTTCACAGCCTCCTCTGGACTCGCTCCAACAGGTCCGTGTCCTCCTTGCACTGGGGGCCCGGAGCTGGACTCGGTACCCCAGGTGGGGTCTCACCAGAGCGGAGCAGAGGGGGACAATCGCTTCCCTGGGCCTGCTGGCCATGCTACTTTTGATGCAGCCCAGGATGTGGTTGGCTTTCTGGGCTGAAAGGGCACATTGCTGGGTCTTGCTGAGCTTCTGGTCAACCAACATCCCCAAGTCCTTCTCCTCAGGGCTGCTCTCAAGCCATTCTCGACCCAGCCTGTGTTTGTGCTTGGGATTGCCCTGACCCAGGTGCAGGACCTTGTACTTGGCCTCATAGAACTTCACAAGGCTGACAAAGGCCCACCTCTGAAGCTTGTCAGGGTCCCTCTGGATGGCATCCCTTCCCTTCTAGACACAGAGAACACCTAGAGAAGTTCCAAGAGGCTATGGGAAGTTATAGGTGCTGAAAGCTTACCTAGACTCAGAAAGTGGTTAGATATTTTCACAGGAAAAAACAATGATGCTGTGTGTGATGAAAGGCTTGTTTCTCCCCATCCTGTTGCAGAGCAGCTGCATGGTTTGACAAACAGAAGGAGCTTCGCCGGCAGCTCTACTAGGATCTGCCCTGTGCCACCAGCAAGAACCGATGGTCCCATCCAGCCGATGGCTTCAGCTTTCTGCTTTTTCCACCTCCATCCAGACCTGCTGAGCTCACTTGGGAGGCTTCTGAGCAGACTGGCGTGTGCCCAGACGCCATCTCTGACATGGCTTTATTTGGCCAAGCACAGAATTCAGTTCAGTTATTATTTTCATGGTAAGTGTTTAAAGTGCATGCTGAAGGCATTCGTCATGTTCTTCCTCTGTCGTAAATACATTGGGAGCAACTCTGCATACTGCCTGGCTACCCACCCTCTCCCCATGGGGTATGTGGGATCTGGGTCTCCTTCCCTGCCGCAGAGCTGGGGCAAGTAGAGCCTGGGCAGGCTTTTGCAGACACAGTAGTCCTCAGACCTGGGAGGTGATGCTTCATTCCTCGGTGGAGTCCAGTTGCCGGAAATAATCTGCCTGATGGTCCACTTTATAGCTGGGCAGACAGGCTGAAATTCACGGCCACCACTTACCAAAGAATAATGAAACATTTCCTGAGACGGTAATAAATATCTCCTGCCATGACAACACTTACCAGTGCCTCTTCGATCCAGGAAAATGTTTTAAAACTCAGCAAAGTGGGATTTTTTTTACGCCTCTACTTGCTGGTTGCAGTTGCCCTTGGCTGCTCCTAGGCGGGGGCGGGGGGGGGGGGGCGGAGCGGTGTGATGTGGTTCGTGGCTCCCTGGGGAGCTCCAGCTCTGGTCCAAAAGTGGGTTCTGGGGGGTAAGTTCCTTTCTGAGCTGGCCTTATGGACCCAATAGCTGTACACCATCCTCATTCTCCTTCTCCCATCTGTGGCCTTCATCAAATGCCCCCTAAGCTGATTAAAACAATGTGAGTGAATAGCTTATCGGTTACAAGGGATCAATAACTCCTGGCTTGTGTTCCACAGTCTAGGAAAACCTGAATACGATGGGGCAGGGAGGATCCAAATAGTCATTGTCGATTGATAGCTCTCCCCACACGAGCCTGCAGTGGGTCAGTGGGTGAGGGTCATTTATCAATGCCACCCTCTCCCTCCCTCCTCAGCATTGCCCCATGTCGTCCTCAGTGGATGCAATTAATCTGTCCCTGTAACGTGGAGCAAAGCAGCGCCTGCTTGCTCACCTCTGCTCCTGCCCATGCTGCCTGCAAACAGCATCATGTCCAATTAGAGGTGCTTAATGAAAAACAAGCAAGCTGGACGGACGCACACACATGCTTACGTGGCCACCCGGGTGTTGAGGAAGCAAAGCTGTGTTTGAAAGATATCCTTGAGTCAGAAGGATGACTGGAGGAAAACTCTTCTCCCTAGGCTGATGGAAAGGGAGAAGTTTGCGGCTGCTGTCCCCTACCAAGAGGCTTTGTTCTGGTCCAGAACAGCTATTTTCCACCACAAGGAGAGGCTGGCAGCATGGTTCATGCCAGGGTCTGCTGGAAATATGCTGCACACTCAACACAGCCGGCTTGGCTCCTTCCCGGCAGGACAGTTTTCCAGCAGTGGGGGTGCACAACATGGTTTCTTGATGTTGGGCTTTGCAGATTGCAAATAAAAGCCACCAACTAGCAAAAATTATCTCCAGGGGCCTCTGGGCCATAACATGAGGCTCAGGGAAGCTCAGCCAAATGTGGTCAAGTCCTCTCCAGGCAGGGCTGACTATAGTGGAGGCAAGCCAGTCTGCACTGGCTTCCCTAAAGGGCTGGGCTCCCTCCAGCCCACAAAGACAGAGTTACCATGGCCAGGAGAAAGCTCCATCAGCACCTGCCATGGCAGGGATTTATCCTGCCTCTCCCTGCACTGAGGATAACCAGCCCAGAGCCAAGGCACAGTGGCTAAACCTGATGTCCCTGTGCACAGGGCAAGGGTGAAACCAGGAGGAGATGGGGTTACAACAGCTTGGGCCAGGGTCAGCACAGGGCTGGCGGGGTTTTGCCACCTCTGAGCTGGATGAGAGCCTAGGGATGCCTGTCCCAGGAAGAAATGCCCTTAGCAGCTCTGGCCACAGAGGGAAAAGGAGGCGCTTGGTAGCAAAAGAAAAGGTGATGGTGGAAAAAGTGTGGGGAAGCGATAGATTTTTAAAACCCAGCCAGTGAATCAGTCTCATTGCTGTGGTCACTTTAGGACAGATCCACAGAAATAAAGTGAGTTTAAATCTATAGCAGCTTGCAGAAGCCTGAGCAGTAAAACGAAGTCAGCATTGTGATGACTTGCTGGTGAGCTGGTTGGGGTGCAGCCTGTGAGCTTGCCTTGGCTGGGCAACCTGTCAGAGCTCTGCTCCACGTGCACCCAGCACACAGCGGAGCTGCGCTATGCACCATGCACTGATGCCCAGCAGGGCAGGCAGCCTCCCCACGCAGCCTGGGCCATAACATTTCAGTCCCCTGCATCCTCCTGCCTTCCTCAGAGACCATAACAGCTACAGGCAGCACAAAGAGAGGGGTGGGAACACACAGCAGGGAAGAGGGAGACATCGGATGGATCAGATGGCAGTAACCAACAGAGAAGATTGACTTAATGGGATCAGCCCTCATTTTGCTCTTATTATCAGCACCTTGGGACTACAGCTTCTCTAATTAATTCCTTTGGTCTCTAAAGCATGCAGCTGAGGCTTGTGTCCCATCAGTGACTGCTTGCGCTGGTGCTTGTGGGCTGGGTGCAGGCAGGGAAGCATGGAGGTCCCTATGTAGTCAGTCAGTGCCAGCTATCTCTCTACAAACCTCTTCTCAAGCAAGTTGGCCCTCCTTTGGTGGAGAGAAAGGGCTTTAATAACTCAGGTATGAGGGAGGACTTTTCTTCCTGATGTTGTTATGGTTGGCATTTGTTTGTTTGTTTTGCAATGCTTTTGCAGTGTTATTCTGTTCAAGTTACAGAGGGCGGGAATGGCAATTTCCAGAAGTCTTCTTAATCCTGCTTGGGAAAGAGTGATCTCTTCCACAAGACACCAGTATCTTCCAAAATCGGTGTGTCTTAAATGCATTTGATTGTAAAGTGGAATTTTCTTGCTGGCTGCACAAGTGCCTGGTGTGCTCGTATCCAGCCAAGTCTGGGTCTCCCTGCTGTCACGTGGCCACCCATCCAGGGGCTCATGGGGGGAAGTGTTTCCTTTTGGTTTCCATCAAGAGTTCACTGGGTTTTTAATGTGAAGCAGGAAGAAAGGAAGAGGTCAATTTATGCTCTTGGTATCACTCAGCATTTTATATGCCTTTGGTAAAGTTGTGATTGTTATCAAGGCTATCGAAATCTCCAGAGTCTGAAAATCAAGGTGAAAGCTTGCTTTCATGGATTATTTTCAGTCACTTTTCTTCTGGCCCTGCTAAAAATAACACAGGAATAGCTTTCTTCAAACTTTCCTATTCCCTCCTGGATGAATGGAGAAGGTCGGGAGGATGAAAGTGAAAAAAGTGTAGGGGGAAGGAGTCACAGCGAACTCTTCACATATATGGATTTGGATGAAATTGCTTTCTGGTTTGTTTAGGTTTTTTTCTTTGATCTAAACCTTATTAACTTTCTTTCTGCGCTTCTTTCCTGTAGCGGATGCTAAGGCTGGGTGTTTTGGTCCTTCTGGAGCAGAAAACTTGCCATTTTTAACCATTTCCTTTTGAAAGTTCATTAGAAACATCCCCAAATTGAGAGGCTGGTCTGACAATGTTGCCCCCTGTGTTGTAGGACCTTTATCTAAGACCTCAGGATGATGCTGTGTTGCATATCTTGTGCTAGGATAGCTGACCTGCTTTCCGTTGCAATGGTTATGGGTTTTTTTTAATTACTGGGTTGGTGCCTAAATGTGCTGCATCTTTTTAGTCTGAAGTGTTTCTATGTGATCTAACAGGAGATAATGGTACCACAGTAGATAGCTGAGGTGTTATCTCAAGGTGCGTGTCCAGGAGAGGAGAACTCCTTTAGGCCACTCAGAAACTGCAGAATAATAGCTTCTCCCCAGAAAAAAAGGAAAAATGAGAAGCCTGGTGCTAACTGCAAGTGGGAAGGCATTGCAGCTGAAAAATCCTCATATGGCAGGGATTTCAGCTCATTACAGAGCTACTTCACTCAGCTGTGAGTTTCTGAATTGTGATGATATTTTTCAAGCAAGGGAATATTGTGATGTTGTTTTCTTTGGCTGCTCATTAGTGGTGTAAATAACAGTGGATCTTCCGGTATCCTTTCCCATCCATAAGCTCATATTGCTTTTAATATCCTTTCTTAAAAAATGAAGGCAGACTGTCCAGTGTCACTCATGAGAGAATGTACCTTTGAAAGACAGATATTTATCCTTGATGCCGGCCACTGTAAAAGCTCCACTCAAAGTCTCTTTATTCCTTCTTGACCACTTCAGGGACAGGTAACCTCTCTGCAAGGAAATAAGGTGAAGGGTCCATCCCAGCTGCCTCCTGGGGGAGGTCTTTGCTCTTCACCATGGGCCAGCCTCTGATGGACACCCTGCTGCCCGCAGGAGCAAAGGGAGAGGTGTTTCCTCAGCTATGGCTCGTTCCCTTTTCACCGTTTTGTGGCTCACGGTGGTCTCTTCCTCTTATAAAAAAGAGCTTAAAAAGCTGCCTTTCCTACCCAGCCCTGCTGCCCTTCATGCTGGCTGCCAGCTGCAGCAGGAGATCACACTGCAGTGCAGGAATTTCTGCTGTGGCTTGGCTAATGAGAGCCTAACTCTGTCACTTGAATGTACCTCAGGTTAATTAGAGGTGGAAACAGCCTTTTATTTTCAGTTGAAACACATTGCCTGCAGTTTTGCTGCTTGCCCTGAGCTGGCACAGCAGCACTGCACGCAGGAGCAAGTGGTCTGCAGGAGCTCACATGAGGTCCCCAGTTTCTGCTTCTGGGCTGTCCCAGGTACACCCAAAGAGCTGAGCTGGCTCCCCACATAGAAGAGATGCCCCTGCAATAAATTTGTAGCAGACTGGCTCCTGTGGAGCCAAGAAAGGAAGCCCTGATGGTCCCATGGGGAGGAGGTCCTCAGGTTGGTGGCACTAGCAAGCTCTGCTAACTTCTTTGGTCATGGGTTATTGATATTATTGGGTGCCCACCTCGATGCCTAGACAAGCAGTGTTGCTGATAGACATTGTTCCAACCTTTACAAGAAGGGCTTTTCAGAAACATCTCCCAGGATGTGAGCAGTGGAAGGATAACCTTGGAAAAGCAGTAGGAGAGGTGTGTGTTTCTCCAAGGCTTGTGATGTAAACCCTAACTCGGTGCAGGGTTTGCTGGACAAGACCTTACAGGCTATTGCCAGTTTGCCAAGTAGGGCAAAGCAAGAGTTTTCCCCTCTCTTTCTGCACTGGTGTAAATAGTGGAAGAATCAGGCCCTGCTTGTATTTTGGGGCAGCATCTGCAGAGGCCAGATGTGTAAGACAAGAAGGTCACTGGGGATGACAAAGATGGTCACAGGGGGAACTGGAAGAGAGCAGGAGCTGAACCTTCGGGGTCCTGAAACAACATCAGACCCTTCGGCTGCCAGTGGCCCGGAAAGCACCAGGACACAGCCCAGTACAGAGCCAGCACCATGGGAGAGCATCCCAAGGCAGCCTGGGGTGTCAGGTGGGATGTCTGGGGACTAGCAGCCACCTGAGGTACCAGTTGAGGCAATGCCGGGTGCCAGGCACAGTTGCAGGATCACCAGCCAGATGGGAAAACTCCGAGGCTCTTCCAGCAGTCTCCTCCTATATCGTTTAGGGAATTAAATATTTATTGAAATTTGTTGTGTCATGCCATGCACTGGGAGCAGCAGATATATAGGAACTTAGGTAGACTTTAAAAAAGAAAAAAAAAAAGCAGGATGTGGAAGTGTTTGGCAAAATTTCTGCTGAAAGGAGTAAATATATATTTATGTGTGTGTGTATATATGTACATACATATATATAGCCTGTCACTGCCAAAGCTGTGGTCTCCCTTGCTTCTCCAAAGAGAAGCGGACGAAGACTCACAGCACACCTGGCAGGTAACATGAAGGTAATGCAACGCTGTATTTTTGGGGGGGCAGAGCATTGCTATCATGAAGAGTTAAGCTGAAGCTGTAACTGTGCAGTATGCTCCCAAAGATGAGAACGAGACAGGCACTTACAGGACATACAGACATCAGTGGAGCAGGGGGGCGGACCGCTTGGTCCCCTATGCCTCAGTAACTAAGTACCACTTGTTTATAGAAGCATATTATGGGCAGAAGTTGATGCCTGCGCCTCTTCTCCAGGGTGGGACAAGAGATTGTGGAGACCAACACGAGCCTTTGAGCGCAGTTTAGAGCAGCATTGATGAGATTTTTGTCTTGCCACTTCTGCTGGCAGGGCTTTGCTTTTGTTTCCCAGTCCTATTAAACAGCATCTTCCTGTGATACAGTGATCTTCCTCATTCTTAGACTAGGAAACATTACGTTCAAAATAATTTTTTTATGTCTTTCTAGGGTACAGGAGGGTTCTTTTATATTTAATCATTTTCTTGTCTCATAAGCGACAAGCTGGCAGGCATAGAATGAACCTCGGCCCCGATCCAGATGCACATGTTTACATCTCAAGTGTGTAAAGTAATCCACAGACACTGATGTGATTTCTAAAGGCTTGGCATTAATGATGGCCTTAAGTGGTTGTTGAGCCTGAGATCCTATTCATTGCACAGAAGTAGTCACTGAGCAGCTTGTGAGCCAACGTTAGCCCATGGATCATCTCAAGTGGTCACTCCAGCTGTTTATTATTCCTTATTGGTAGCGTGTGACTGATCACTGAAATTACCCTCTGTTGCTTCTGTGCTCTGATTAGATTCCTGCAATTTTGGAAGAAGTAGGATAATAAATAATCATGAGGAGCGAATAACAAGTGCCTCTGTTTGTGCCGAGGGGTCCTTCTTTGCATGCCGAAATGGGGATTTATCTGCTGTTGCTCTCCTCTGCCCGCTATTTTTTATTAGTGCAATGAGTTTAGTTATGTTTTTCCAAGGAGCAGCTTGGGTCTTGCTGAAGCTAAGAGCTCTTTGCAACCTGAACATGCATTAGCCAGGGGAGCTGGCAGCATTTGGCCAACTCTGAATCTGCTGAAAAGCCTTTAAGAGAAGAAGAAGGAAAAAAAAATAATAAAGCTGGAAGGAGGAACCCAACCATAATGCTTTTTGTTCCAGCAACTTTCTGCCGCCAGTTAAATACAGGAACAAATATGATCAGCCAGGTAGAAAAATAAAATGAAGACTGGGTTTGCTTGACATTGCTGCTTGCTTTGGCTGCATTTTTCTCCCAGTGCATGTGGACTGCCACTGCTGACATAGTGTTGGCCATGTCAGCAAAGGCTAGAAATATTTTTTTTCATCTGGTGCTCTCTGCCTGCAGCTGTCAGCTGCTCGGACAGAGCCACCTCCCTGTGTCACCTCAGCTTCTGTGTCCTTTGAAAGCCAGTAGCGTCACCTTTTCAAAAGTAAGCATAAGGCTAAAATTCTTCTACAACTTTGCTGGAACGCTGTGGAAAAGTGGCAGTAAAGGTAAAGTCGACTAAGCAGGGAGATAAAGTGCTTTCATGGACCCATTAAAAAAAAAAAAGTCCCTCCTCTGCATGGATGGAAAAGGTATTTTTTGCCCAGTTCTTCCTCCTCTGTGCTGGCTGCTGTGCTCAAAGGGGAGGCAGCTTCCTGCAGAGGGATCCTTGCACCTTGTGGAGCATGCACCCGGTCCCCACGATGCCAGCAGGAGCTTTGCTGTCAGCATGCAGCGGGGCCAGGATGCCACTCGTGGGTTTTGGTGTGGCTGCAGCCAGACTTGCCTTTCCAATGCTATTCTGCAGCGCTGAGTGTGGCACAGGTGTTTGCAAGGGCAGTGCTGGAGGTACTAGCAGTGCTCCTCAGGCAGCTCTGTGAAAGCCAAAATCACCCCCAGCCCCTTTCATACCCGCGGTGAGTTGAAGTGCTTGCAAAACCAGTCTCTTGCTCTTGGCTCTGTGCACTGTAACAGCATTGCAGGCTCTTTCTCCCTCCTGCTTTATTTTTTTTCTTATTTTCCCTAAGCACTTTTGCTTTGAAATATTCTGTTGATTTTTTGATCTCCTCTACTTTTGAAAAGGCCGCCAGGAAGGTCTTGTCAGCAGTTTAATGGGGAGATAAAAGAAGAAGGAAAAGGGGATTGTTAACAGAGAGATAGGGCCTGACATCTGGACGGGGCTAATGTGTGATAAGACGGGAGGGTTGTAGGCAGATCTGCTGTGCTTGATCTCTCGCCAAGGCAGGGCTTGGACTCAATGGCTTTAAAGCACGTCCATGTGGATGAAACCCGAGTTGCCCAAATCCCCGGCGATGCCTGCAGATCAGGTATGTGGAGGCCTGGGGTTCCTGCTCGGATGCTCACTGAAGTTAAATGTCTTTTGGTTGACTTCAAAGGGATGTAAGCCCAGTTTATCTACCCTGTCCATTTTGGCTGGGGAGATTAAAAAAATAAATAAATAAAAAGGAATCTGCTGCTTCAAACCTGAGTCCTCAGCACATGGAGAATGTTTGTAGGATGTGAGGTTAGCAGCCAGGGGTTTGGGGGTGCTGGTGTCCTTCTGGAAAGCTTTGTGTCATGCAGAGCTCCTGGGCGATCCACCTGAACTGCATGTGGAGGTGGCTGGAGCCAGCGCTAGGGAGAGCAATTACTGGCTTGTTAGTTATTGAGCTTGTTAATGACTTGGTTTAACTTGGTGCTTTTCCGTCCCTCCAATAACTCTGAGCTGGAGTAGCTGGTTTTCAGTAAAAAACAGGTGAACAAATGGGAGGATATGTTTAGATGCTGGCTTGAGGGCCCTCTGGGGCTTCAAACACCCTTCAGCCCCAGTGGAATTGAGAGCTGATACTTTAATAGATTGGTTTTGTAGTAGATCACATCCACCACCTCATCCCCAACCTGTGTATGGACCTGGGAGACATATCCAAATCCGGGCTCGTTTTGCTGCTGGGCCCCATTTCTGGTGTCTGCCAGCCTTCTTGGCAAAGGTTTGTTCTGCACCGGAGAAAAACATGACGACAAAAGCTCAGCATTTGGGAAAGGGCTTTTCCGGTGAGCACAGAAGTCTGTGCGCAAGCAAAGGTTCCACCAAAGAAATCGATGTCAAATGCAAATATATACTGCCTTCCTTTTTTGGGGGGCTCACAGCTAGGAAACAAGAGACGGTTGGGATTTTTGTAAGGGCAAAGAAGGCAGCAGTTAGCCATGGAAATAATTTTAGCTACTGCCTGTATTAGAGAGAACTCTCCATAAGAGATGCTGGCTCAGATGCTTCTTTCCCTCCGTCCACACGTGAGAACAACTTCAAAACTTAAATCCAATATATAAAGGCAGAGAGGGAAATGTTTAATTGTCCTGACTCTGCTGCAGGCTGATAAGCTCACATCGATTTTCTGTAGCAAAGTCTCCAGAGTGTACGTGTTGGTGTGTGTGCATGTACGTGCGTGAATTTTTCTTGCTCCTTGGGTATTTCTAATCTCCCTTTGTGTGGCAAGAGCTCAACACTTCCTCCAGAAAATGGCCATTTACAGCACAAGTTTTAAGGTTATTTTTTTTCATCCTTTCTATTGGCCTCCTACAAACTTTTCACCAGTTTGTAGGTTCAGAGTGGGGAGAGAGGTCTCAGGAAAGATGCCTTCACCAATGCATATCCCTCAACCTGAAGCTCAAAGGCAGGTTCATATTCACCACATCATTTAAAACTATCCTGTCCAAGGGTCTAACCCCTGCCTATTTCTACTCGTAAATACAAACAAAGGGAATAGCACAAATTAAGGCAGTATCCAGCTGGGGCTTTACCTATAGCTTGAACTATTTTGTACTGGAGAAGTACAGAAAAATGTCCACTTAACTCTGTTTTGAGGATTTGTTGGGGGAAAAAAAAATGAATGCAGCAAGAAGGGATGGTTCAACAAGTTTATAGTTCATCCCTGAAGCCTATGAGCTCCAGAAATTTTGAATGTCTAGCTGGAACTGGGCTCTTCATCTCACCTGAGCCTCCAAATCCACCAAGATTTTTTTTGCAGTGCTGTTAAAAAAAAATGTGTTTTGTCTGTGGTGATGGAGAAATGTCCAGAGGAGCCAAAAGGAGTCAAGCAGCATTCAGATGGTAGGGGGAAGGAAAAGGAGAAAAAACTAACCTCCCTGGAGATGTAATAGGCTTAGTAGGCCTGCTTGACACATGTCGGATAAAATAAAAAAAAACCAAAACCTCACAACAATGTTTATAAGAAGATTAGCTTGAACATGGTGAAATTTCTCTAGGGACTGTCCATGGCTGAAGCTCAAACCAACAACTCCCAGGGTCTTATCAGACTAATGAATTTACACCAGTTTGGGCCATTAAAAATCCTCCCCCAGCCCCTTTCCTCACCCAAAACATCTTTGATTTGGGGCACATCTGCTGGGGATGGTTCAATTTGTGCCATCCCACTCCTCAGCGGGATGGAGGTGCAGCGTTGGGAGTGAACTCACTGGAAATAACGTGATGTGACTATCTAATTTGTGGCTGCCACCCCTCCGGGAAAAAGACCTGTCTCTGGACCGCAGATTATCCTTAGGCTCATTACAACATTGTTCTGAAACAAATCCCCCAGGCTTCTGCCTGTAATCACTTTTACATACGGGTAGGCAAGTGTCTCGCCATCCGTGCTCACCACGTTGCAGGTGGAGATGGAGCCAGAGCCGCGTGGCACCAGGGAGAAGAGATGTGGCTGTAACTGCCTGGGTGGGCAGTGACCGGTAACCATTGGTACTAACCACTGGTTAAGCGTCAATTGAATTTAGGGCTAGGTATCATTTTCCTGAAAGCCAGTAGGCATGGTGTTGAGGTCTTTTTGTGGTTGGTTGGGTTGGGGATATTTTGCTTTTTAGAAAAGCAACTAAACAACAAATGTTAAGAGATCAGCCTTCAAAATTTTCATCTTAAATTCCCAGCAGATGTAAGCATGTGGGAGAGCAGAGAGGTTAACTCATACTTCCCGTGGCTATTTTTGCCCTATCCAGCAGTACCATGGGGCTGCTCCAGTGTTTTCAGGGTTCGTGCCAGGAAGCCTTGACTTGCTGGTGTTCCAGTGCTGCATGCTGCAGCGCTCCTTTGCTATTGCCACTGCTTTTTCTGTGAGTGCTCTTCTGCTAAAAGCCATAATTATCATGTTTTTAACCCATCTAGTTCGGTGAATAAGAACAAACCAACCCAAAGGCCACAGCCAAGTGGCTCTTTTATATCTGCTTAATGGTGAGAAGTACTGAAGACCACGCCAGCACCAAAAGCAAGATTTTCTCTAGAGGTAGCCAGTCTTTAGACACTATTTGGGGACCTGTTTGGGGATATTTTGGTGATAGCTCTGGGGGCACATGTCAGGGGGCTGGTGGTGTTGGCGGGGGATCTGCAGCACATAGCTGTGAGTTATTTCATACGTGTGGTGGTGATGTGGGGTATCAGGTGAGCAGCTTGTGATGATTGGAATGTTTGTGGTATATGGAGGGCACACCTGTGGTACCAGGGCAATTTGAGTGGGATCTGTGATATTTGGGCATTCAAATTTGGAAGGTCTGAAAGAGTGTGTGGTTTTGGGGGAGGGTTGTTCTGTGTAGTTTTTGGACCCCTTGAGCTGGCTTCAAGAAGTCCAGTATTGCTGAATCTTTTCAAAGCTATCAACAGCTCCAGCCAGGTTTATTTACTCTGGTGCATCAAAATGCACCTGCCCATCATCCTGTGATTAGCCAGCTGCAGCAACATGCAAGCTTTTGATTATCAACGGCTTTACAGCAACCCAAGAGGAGCTTGGTGCTTGCTGAGACAAGACAATGCGCTTTGAACTGCCTGCATGGCTAACATGACCAGAAGCTGTCAAGAGACAGAGGCCAAGGTTTGAAGCCATTTTTTCCAGTGTGTGAAATGCCCGGATCCAGTCCGGAGCAGCTGGCGGGGGAAGGACCCTGTGTCAGCAGCCAGGACTTGCATGGCTGAACCCACGTTCACCCTGGTGTGGTCTGGCACACTCTCCCATCCCTGGCAGCCTGCTCCTCCAGGATTACAAGTGATTAAGCAGGCGTGAAAACACAGTGACCCTCCCTTGTCGTACAGAGGCAGGAGCAAAAGCATGGATGTCCCCTTTGCTCTCCTTCCCACCCCTTCCCTTGCTCTCCTGGGCATCCAGGGGTACATGTGTCTTGCTGGCCCTACAGATTCAGGTGGGAGGAGCCATGTAAAGGGCTCGGGAGTGGCCCTTGCTTTAAAAATTGCTTTTGCAAGAATTTGCTATGGCAGAATTGCCCTTGCTATAGCAGACATCCTCCTGGGATTTGCATGGTGCACCGCAAGAAACTCCCCAAATGCCAGGAGATCTCTGCCTAGTCTGCTTTTGCCTCCTTTCTCTGAGTTATGATGTTCCTCTTGTCATCTCCCTGCTCCACCACAGTGAGGAAATTATTTATTTGGGAGGGGAGGGGCTGTTAAGGGAGATATATTATGCATTTGTGGTTTAATTACATAGAGAAGGGAGAAAAGACTGTTCTTCCTTCTCCCCCCCTTCCTCAATCTCCCTTGGTGGGCTCAGTGCTACATTCCATATTTTTCATCCAAATGGAATGGTTTATTTTTATCTCTTTAGAAAAATAAGCATTAAAAGTTACAAGATGGATCACCCACACGCAGATCTTCAAAGGCTGGAGGGGAAGGCTGTGGGGGAATATTGTGACCGAGAGGAGGCTGAAGGAATAAGTCAGTAATATGTGTGGAACTGAAAGGTGGCTGAACCATTCATTCCCATTATGAAGAGGTGCACTACCATTAATAATCATTTTAACAAGAGCTGGCCTGAGCTAGCAGGTCTGGGCTACATTTCTGGAGAGCGAATTTTTATTTAATAAAAAAAAAAAAAAAATGCATACAAATGAAAAGGTACGGCAGGCTTACTTCTCCTACCTGATATTTATTATTGCTTCACCTGCCTTGAAATAGGAACATTTATTTGGCTAACACATATTAAAAGGGTTGTGCATGCCATATTTCCTTTCCTACAGCACTCAAAACCCAGAATACTTTGACTTAAACTTCCAAAAGTGCTGGTTTCTGAGCAGCTGTCACCTTCCCAAGGAGGAAGGGACTACCTCACCTGGTAGCATTTAAAAAGCATTTAACCATCAGAAATCCCATGTTTCTAAAGGGCGGTCATAGAAATCTTGGAGGCTGCACGGTAAGGCTGGCGTTTGCCAAAACTTCTGATTTCACTCAGGTGCATTTCTATAGCTCTGGAAAATCAGTGGAGCTCAAGAGATGAAGCACTACTGAGGATTTTACCCATAAAACCACATCTTTTAAAATAGATAATGTGTTCCTTTTTAAAGGAATAAATGAGTAAAAACCTTTGGGTCTTTTATGAAGCAGCCATCAGGAGGAAAGCTTTTAATCTTGGTGTTTTAAGAGAACGGGGAAATTAGCTGTTAACCGGGCAGTCCTCATTTTAGGGAAAAATCAGCAAGGCAAAGAGCCAAACCCGAGACAGGGGCGTTTGGGCTCAGGCTGGGAGCTAACTGAAGCCAGCCAGTACAATCCCTGCTCCAGCCGTGTTGCCCAAGGCTGTGGGGATGTGGGCAGGGGGAGGCATAGGAGGTCTTCCTGCTCTTGCATGTGCCAAAAGCATCTGTGCACCTAAATATAAGCACCTTTATCGCAGTGTACCAGTATTTGTGTCCACAAATGCCAAGGCAAGTATGCAGGACAGGGGACGTACAACCAGCCATGCATGGAGCAGGTTCTACTGAGGGGGGTGGGCTGTGGCACCTTGCAGTGCCACCAGAAAAAGTTCAAAAGGGCAGAGAGGTTGGGCACCACTAAGCTAAGATGTTCATTTGGATGTGAAGGTTGCACTGAGATATCTCTGGCAATGAGGAAAGGACAAGTGAACTCTGGGGAAGGGCCATCCCAGGGAACTCCTCATGCCATAGTTTTATCAGAGTGGTCCTGCTCTCCTGGCACTTGATACAGCATCCTGCAGGTTGCAGTGCTCTACAGGCAGGCTCTTCTCTATAGACAGACTATTGCTACGTTAAGGTTTTAGATTTGGACACAGTTAAGGTCTGAGAGGTCTGCAGGGCATCCCAGTCTGTTTTATGCTGCTGATGGTATGATTCCAAAGGGAGCTTAGCCAGTATGTCCTCAGGAAAGTGTTTTTTTAATTAATACAGAAAAAAGAAGAGTGAAAACACAGTATCGGCTGGGCTCCTGCTACATCTGACACCTTTGTCTTTCCCTCCTGATGCTGCTTGGCCAGACTGTCTGGTAAACATATTTGATGTTTTCTTCTCTTGGTGTGCTGGGATAATTGATGCTTGCCTCCTGCCAAGCACAGGGTACCACGCCTGCGAAGGCACGCCACGCGAGCCACATGCTGTGTGCTTGCTGGGCACATCCCAGCATACACGGGGGCCTGTGAGAGCTTCTGCACCAACAGCAAACCCCTTATTTTAGGTGAATAAGTCTCTTTTCCCAGGGACTCAGCTCGTTTCCTGCTTCAGACTCGGTTAGTAGAGCACTGGGCTTTCAGAGGTGACTCACCATTGCAAGGACAGCACATCTGACTGAAAACATGATGGTTTTTGGGTAGCATCAAGCAGCTGTTCTTTGGAAATGAAGGTGATCCTAAGTGCCAAGGGATGGGGACAGCTCACTTTCATTAGTCACTGTTAAGATCTTGGTCCCTGGATCTTGCAAAGGCCAGGAGAGGTTGAGAATTTGCTATTTTCATGGTGTCACAGCAGTAGATGCTACAGGCTTGGTATCTGCTGGGTAGTGGAGAACAGAGGAGCTATCTCCCTCGAGGAGCCAAGGAGATGGAGAGATATCTTCCTTTCATCTAACTGAGCTTTCCTGCTAACTGAGCCACTTCAACCTTCTTTCCAAAAAGACCCTCTCCTGGGGTAGTACCTTTGTTTTGCCTTCAGTGAGGGCACTCACAGAAACTCCCTCTTGCAACGTTCGCCCCAGATGTGTGGGGATTTGCTGCTTTGAGAGTGCTGCCCTTCTGCCAGATTGGATTTAAAGAAAACAGATTTAACAGCTAATAGCAGGGGATGGGCAGACAGGTGCTGACGTACAAACATGGAGTGGGGTCCCATGTACCTTTTCTCCTTAGGAAATGAGAAAAAAATTACCAAGATTTCAGTTTCCTCACTGATGATCCACAGCCCTCATGTCTCCATACCCAGATCACCCCATACCCCCACCTCCTATCTCATACCTGCTCTTTCCATCTCAGAGATTTTGGGATTTTGGATCCATCTGGTTCCTTCTGATGGAAAGATAGTATATCACAGGCAACACAGGCAGGGCCCTGGCAGAGCTGCAGCGTTAATTAATGATAATCCCTTAATCCTAGGGTGATGCGAGAGACTGCGCTGCCCACTTTGTCCTCTCCTGAGTACAGAGAGGTGTCGGACCCATAGCAGCAGAACTGCCTGTCCAGCAGTGCACCAGGCACCAGAGGTGGGGGTTTTCCTCCAGTTACCTATGTTTGAATAACTAGGTATTGTCACAGGGGGTTGCCCCCACTGTTGGTTGTCATAATCTGGTGAGACCACTTTTGCCACAAAAAAAAGGAGGGGAGAAAAATCTTTCTTTTGCAATTTCAAGGGGAATTAGGGGTGGAGTTTGCTAGGTCAGGTTTTCTTCCTTTCTGCCCTTCCCCCTGGCATCAACATCGTTAATCAGAACGGAGCCCTGCATGCCAAAAAGCACCATTTTACTTGGAAAACTGAGCATGGCTGATCTGGAATTTTCCTGAATGCTTTCATCCAGTCGATCAAAATTGTTCAGCTCTCAGCTATCCAACATAAAATTATCTTTTTTTAAAAAAAATAATAATTGTGTGTGTCAGCTCTTCAATACCAACAAGAAGCAACAAGAGCAAACATCAAGATCACATTCCCACAGAAAATCACATTTGGATGAAAAAGCCATTCCCTGCCCCCCTCCACCCCCGAACAGTAGTTTGAATAAAATAAAACAAAAAAGAGCTAAATATTGACTAGTTCTGCTTCTGATGGTGTCTGTATTTCCTTTGCTGAAAAGAAAGCACCCAGTTCCCAGCATATGCTGGGAGGCACAATTGGGCTGCAAGTGTTAAGGCCACAGTGACACAACCTATGTTCTTACCTCTTCCATTTCCCACCAGCAGACTTTGAGCTTTCAAAGTTGCTAGCCCAGTAGGAAGCAGCAGGGCAGTGTTTTGATGGCCTAAATTTCATGTGAGTCACCTTAGCTGTGCCTTTCTTCCCTTTAATTTGCTCCATTATTTTTGTATTGACAGCTTCTGCATTTCCCATTGTAACTCAGCCTTGGGTCAAGGCCAGCATTAAGCACATTCAAACCTTCAAAGGAGCTTGTTGATATCTTCTGTTGGGTCTGGAACAGGGGTGAATTTTATCCCTGGATCATGCTGACCTGGAATTTAAAAGGCCAGGAGACATCCACAGCTGCAGTGTGATGTGGCTCTGCCCAGGCTGCAAGTTCACATCAACTCTAGTTCTTCTGAGCTGTGGTGAGGTCAAGGCTAGCAAACCAGAGCATGCAAAGGCAGGCAGTGTTTTGCTAAAATTTGTTATTTTATGATGTGAAGCTCCTTGGAGAGTCTCATACCCTCTCCAAGGATGCTTGATGCTTCCTCTTGGACGTCTTCAGCAGGGTGGTCTGAGTCATCCTCACAGCATCCCCTGCCCCCTCCCTGCGCTCCTTGGGAGGGAAGGATTTACCCTGGCTTTGCCTGGGTGTAAGATTTAGGAGCATGTTCACCTTTTCTCAGCATCATCAGAGTTGTAGGAATACTAAAACCTGGGCTTCAAATAAAAATTAAGACTGATAACATTCCTATATGTGTCATTAAAAAACTGCTGGGTTAAACAAGTACGGCACATTTCCACATGCCCAGGAGTGCTATTCTAGGTCTAATGAAACCTCTTCCTCTAAAGCAGTAAAGTATGAATATTCCTCCAAAGCACTCTCTTTAATAAATTCATCTCTGCTGTAAACACCGGCCGTCTCTGAGGGTCTCCAAGCAACTGCAGTGGGGGTCAGTCCAGTCTCCAACCTGCTTTTGCTGCTCAGCTGCAGGGAGGCGAGCTGGGGGGGTTAACAGGTGAGGCACAGTCTCTGCTGAGGCCGTCTGAGGGGACCCAGGTGCTGGGGGATCAAAAGGGAAGACCTGAGTAGCACCGGGTTAGCTGGGGGCTCTCCTTTGCTGAATGTCTGCTGCTAGGCTGCTGCAGAAGGAGCCCTGGCTCCGCTCTATTTAAGGTTAGTGTTTACTAACCCTTTAAGCTTTTCTTTTTCCTTTATTTTAAAAGCTAAAAGGCTTTCTGCCCGTGCTACTATTAGCTTTCTGCACTTTTTCTTATAGATAGGAAAAGGTTTTGGGGAATGTAGAGCCTGTCTTTTCATCAGCTGTTAATATATTCAAGGGCAGCAGCTTTTCTTTCTCTTTGGTGCTTGAATTTCCTTATCTTGTAGTGCACAGAGCAACCTTTTGGTTTATGAAAGCTGCATGTGGGAATTCCTGGGAAGTCAGGAAAGATGCCTGCTGAAAGCGTCTTGGTCTCTGGCTAGTAACAGCAACAATCCTTCATATGGGAATTAAAAATCGTGGAGGAGCATAGGTGGTGCGATATGTGCTGATGCTGTGTGCGTAATAGCTGAGATGTGGATAAAACCCAAGCTGTGTTTAGCCTTAGTATTATATTACTTCGGATGGGTGAACCGGAAAAGGAAAGAAATGAAAAAAGGAGCCATACATGCATAAAAATTAGAGATGGAAAAGACCCAGGTCATCTTACTCCATACTTTCCTGCTACCAGATGATTGTTCCTGGACAGAAATCTCTGCTTGGAGTTGTGGCTAGGAATACATTAACCTTTAAAACAATAGTATTGGAATGTTATATATTTTCTTTAATCCAGATGCTGGAAACCTGGTAAATGTGAAGTGCAGGTTGTGTCTGAGCAAGTGGTCCCCCAGGAAACCCGTTGCCTGTGGGGCTGCCTTTGTGAAGGAGCACTCAGCTTGTTGTAGTTCACTTGACGGTGGTGGTGACCTGGAGCACAGCTGACCAGCCCCTGCCCCACGGGGCTGTGCTGTGTCCTTCCAGGGCTCTGTGAGCACCAGTGCAGCAAAGCCAAAGCCGTCAGGGTCTTTGCAGCAGTGACCCTGTGGTTGCGCTGGTCCTGCCATCCCCAGGACTGCTCTCTGGGGGAGTCCCAGCCTGAGCTGTAGGAACAACTCACAGGAGTACAAGGAGAGGAGAAGGTGGTGTCTTGCAGGCATGCAGTTGTGTGGGTTTTTTAACCTCTCATGTAAGGTAATTAAATGGTACTCTGGACCTGAACTGTAGAGGTCCTGGGTAACTTCAGCTCCTGCTCCTGTGGCTGTCTCCTGGAGGTGGGTGGCAGGGAAATCTTGCTTCACTCTCTTCATTTCAAAGCAGCATAGAAACTCTCAAGGCAATGTGTTTCCCTGAGTTTTCTTAGTACCCAGGAAGGCACTTCAATAGCAATGATTTATCTGCCTATGGAAGCCACTAATATTTTCTTTTAATCTTCTGTTTGGACTGTTGTCTGCTGCTTTTCTGAGTTGTTCTGCAAGTTGCGATACAAAGAGAGATGTACCGTTATTATTGGTGGTTGTTGTTCCTAAGTCTTTATTGATTTTTATGAAAGAAGTAATAACAATGTGCATGACGTATCTGGCTAACAAAAGAGGTCCTGCAGTACTCATCTTGAATTAAATACATAGAAGCAGAATCCAGCCGGGATATTGACAGGCAAATACAAAGCTTTGTGATTCAGCGGAGTGCTGGAGTGGAAGCAGGGCTTTGCCTTGCCACAGCCCGCCTTGGTGAGGAGAGCATTGTTCTTCTCCACAGCTCATGGAGAAACATGTCCAAAACATCTTTGCCTGAGGCTAGAAATTAAGTATGTTATCAGTAGGAGGGAGCTGCTACCTGAGACTGTGTTGGGCTGATCTGTGCTAACTGGGGAGGGAACTGGGATGCCCCTACAGCAGCAGGAGTGGGGCTTGAACCCATCCCCTCGTAATGCAACAAGGTAACCCGATCAGACTGGGTGAGCAGGTCTTGTTTCTGTAGAGTGTTTCTGATGGTCATTTGTTGTTTGTCTGGGTTTCTGGTGTAAGTCAGCTCAGGGCATCCTGCCTTTCAGCAATAAAAAGACTATTAGGAGGGAAAGCAAAGAGAAAATCTCAATTTGTTTCTCATGGTTGGTCTTTTTTTTTTTTCTTTTTTTTTTTTTTTCTTACTGGATTAACCTACCACCCCTTAGTTGATAGTTGATGCATCCCAAGTAGGGAAGGATGTGAGGAACCAGCTCTGAGGACTTTGCAACTGCTCTGAATTCCATCCACTTTAAGCCGGCCCTAACAGAGGGGTCGGAAAAGCTCGCTCTCCTTTTTTTCTTTTTCTCCCCTTACTTTTGCATGTTGTCATGCAGGTCAGGATGTAACCCATAAGAAAGACCATGTCACAGCTGTTTCACCTGGGAGCAGAAGCTACCAGGTACAACATGAAAAGGCATCACAGTCTCCTAGGTTTGTTGCCTGATTCTCACTCCAGAAAGACTGAGAAATTCAAACAAGGTCCAGGCAATCCTGTAATGTCAGAATTTGTCTCTCCATTGACTTTACAAGGAATTCCTGAGCGCGATATTGAATCATAACCATATCTCTGCTCTTAAATAATTTCCTCTAGCAAAACATCACCCCATAGAGGAAGTCCTTTCAGCGAAGACAAAAATGAAAGCGTTTATTGGTTTGAAAAGATCCCTCTGTGTGCCAGAATCAGTGAGAGAGAGAATGGAAGTGTTAGTGCCTCTGGCAATGCCTTTGCAAGGCTCTTTGTCATCCCAGCACAAGAAGCTAAGCACACACAAATATTAAACTCATATTTTTGGCGCTTGGTGAATTTTGATTGTCAGTTCATGGCGCCTGAGGCAGCAAACAGGAATGAGATGCAGTATCCTTAAGCTTTGTATTCATGGCTGAATTGATGCTCCTTTTATATTTATTTTCTAAGTATGTATGACTCTTAGTATTGCTATTTATCTGTTGTTTGAGAGAGAGAGATGCTAATGATAGCCAGTAGCAGGACCCAACCAAGACTGCCAAGTCAGGAAGCAAAACGGCAAAATAAACTGGTTTTGGTCCTCGAGATGCTGCCTACACTAAACTGATGACATGGCAATAGGCTCAAATGTGAACGGAGAGCCGGCTGAGGATGTGCAGGATCACTGGAACAGGCTCCACATTTCCCAAATCTCTGCAGTTTGGTGTCAAAATCCTTCATCCTACCTAGATATGGAGCAAAAGAAGAAAAGGAAAGCTGAGACCTGGTTAATAACCAGAAGGTCAAGGCTAGTGCTGAGGCTTTTGCACAGCTGTGGGATGGAAACCTGTCCTCTTCCTCCAGATGTGCCTTAAATTGGTGCTACCAGACTTGACTTGGAGGACCTGGGATGTTTTTTTCTTGGACGAGCACTGAGGAAAATAAACGAGGTTGTCAACTGGTGACCCTTCTGAACAGATGAGGCCACCCTCTGTGCTCCAAATAGCCACACTGTTGGCTGAGATGTACTTTGTGGAGAGTATACCAATTATGTGGGCTTTCTCAGAGCCAGGGAGCGGCGTGAGCTGTTATTTTCTTGAGTGAACAAGGAAGAGGCTGAGAGATAAGTGAGCTGATAGACAGCTTCACAAGGAAACAACAGTTAACTCAGAGTTAAACTTAACTCCCTGGGAACACCAGGAGCCAAAGACAAGCTTTGTGTGGCAGCACATGAGGACAGGCACCCTCCCAGCTCCCTGTGCATGGCCTCGTGGAGGGAGCTTGTCCAGCACCAAGCTTGTTCATCTCCAAGCTCCTTCCTATGGGGAGATACAAGAAGATTCCCACATTGTGCTACTTGTTCAAACCTGGGGCAAAAATCAGCTGAATGATGAAAAGAAAGGGCAAGAGATTCTCTCTCTTTCTCTTCTCAGCCATCTTTGAGGGTGATTCATCCTCCCCAAATTCTTGGCAGTTTCTCTCGGTGACCAGAGCTCTGTCTTGTGTTGCTGACTCATAAACTGCTGGAAGCTTCTTTGGCTGAATTCAGAGTAAGGAAAATTTATGCGTTGGCTTTGATCTTGCATGAAGTTGTTTTATAGAGGGCAAGGGGCAACCCAAGAGAGGGAAGGAACAAAAGATGTAGTGAGGAAAAGGTAATGATGAAGGAAAAAAGAGGTAAAACCCAAGAAATGAAAAGTGTACGTGGATTTTGAGCAATGGGGGGGGGGGGGAACATTCAGCTGCTCCAAAGCCAAAAAAAAAATAACAGCATAATGAATGATGCAAAACTATGCACTGCAGTTGATTCCTTATTGCGGCAGTGATATTAGTAATAAAATCAATACCAATAGTTATCTAGACCTAATAACTACACAGATTGGATCAGATTGGATTAGATTGATATTACTTCTCCTAATAACCTGCTATTGTTGCTATTGCATGTTAGGTAGGAACAGATATTGTGTCTTTTAATTAAAATGGGCTTCAGCACTTTTATTCACTCATAGTCATAACTGGAAATGGCTAGTCCACACCCCAGCAATGAAATCTGTCCTGAAGGCTCTTATAAATGAAAATAAAGAGAGAATCCATTGAGAATCCTCTGTCTGACAGCCTGGCACTCTGGACATGTGTGACAACCAGGGGAAAGGCATAGAAAATCAAGGTAATTAAAAGCCGGCTTGCCCTCAGCTTTAGAATACACAAAAGCCCCAAAATAAGCTTTGCAACAATTCTTGAGGCTCTGACATTAGGTTTCAAGGCTACATTTCATGCTGGAGCACAACCAAAGCCCTTCAGATGTTTATCGAAGAAGACTGTGTTGAAATGTCTACCTCCAGATGAGACAGGTCAGGCTGTGGGTCACCACCTCTCCTGGCTCGAGGTGGCCACTGTGCCCGGCATCTCACCTCAGAAACCTCCCTGGTGATCCCTGGCCTCAATCAATGCGCTTCTATGAAAAACACCAGCTTAGAGCAAACAGCATATTTAAAAGCAAAAGGCACGCTGGGTTTTATTGAATTTGTTCCAAATGGTTCTACATTCAATCACCCAGAAACTGTCTCCCTGCAGGCAACAATATCTTTTACTAACGAGTGTTTGCTGTATGAAATAGCCTGTCTTGTACTTCACAAGTTCTTTCCTCCAACTCCACACCTGCCCGGTGTTAGGGCTGCTTCCTGCTGCTCTCGTCTTTTGGGGCTTCTTCATGTTAATGAAACCACCTGCAAAGGGGGAAGGAAGGGGAAAAAAAACAACCCCAAGACCTGAGGTCACTTCAGGTTTGAAGTGTGGTGAGAAAAGTGTTGTGTTCATCTCAGATCCTGGCCCTGGGGGCTGGAGTAAGACCCTTTGGGTTGCTCTCCTGATCTCCAAGCAGAGCAGGTCATAGTACAGCATTTCGGCTGAGTTCCAGCCTGGGTGCAGCCTCACATGCTGTGGTGCAGGAATGCTTTCGGCTTCTGTGGGGGCTGGGTGTGTATCAGCTGCACCAAACCGATGCTCGTGGTCCTTTGACTTGCTCAGACCTGATGCTCTGCTCCCCACCAGCTTTATTCTGGGTGTCTCTGCAGCACAGCGAGAGTGTTTTGGAGGAGCAAGCTGTTCTGCACCATGGCATTGCAGCCTGCATTGCTGCCTTCGACCCTCTTCCACTGGTTGCCTCCTTGGTTTTGGTTTTAATTGTTTTATCTTTTTTTTTTTTTTTTTTTTCCTTTAAAGCAACTGAAATACTTCTTGAGGGTGAAGTTTCTGCTCCTCTGTCTCTCTTCCCCTCCCCTCATCCTCCCTAGCTGTGGCCACAGTCACTGGTGTTGCACCCAGGGGACTGCCGGGTGTCCCAGCAGCAGTGGGACCGGGATCTAACTCCAGCCTTGAGGAGACTTCGGTGAAGCAAGATTAAAAAGCTGAGTAATGAATTGGGCCAGCTGAGCATGGATTAAGTGAGATGTCTGCCTTGCAGCTCTCAGGTGACAGCCATCTGCAGAGGGAAGAACTGGAGGAGCAGGCTGCCCCTCTCCCTGCCCACTTCAAATCCGTGCTTTCAGAAACAACAGGAGCTTTGGGGTTTGTGTGTTTTGCAGAGCTGGAAGAGGATAAAACTTTCCAGCTGTCCAGGAGGGAAAGAGAGAGAGACTTTGAATTTCTTTCCTTAAAAAATAAGTCACTCTAATTGTTTTTTTTTCTTCCTTTTTCTCACTCTCACTGCCTCCCTTTGAATCAAGGATTTATCTTCACTGGCCCATGTACACAGGGCTATCGCAGACAACGCTGTCTAGCAAAACACCCATAAGTGAGTAGCTGCTGGTGCCACTGAGCCACTCTCCACGCCTCCAGGACCCACCCTTCCCACCCACACGCTGTGCATGGCAGCATCTCCCACCTCACTCCCATCGATCCGGGTGCAAGAGTTTGTTAGCCAAACTGCTCAGACAAGCAGAAAGGATGGGGCAAGGGGGAGAAGAACACACTGAGGAGACTGGGAAGCAGGAGTCAACTAAGCTGCAGTGAAGGAGGAAAGCTGGCAGGATTCCCAGGGTCAGGACTGTGCTGGGGGGCTGTACTGCTGCCCTGTCTCGACAGCATCCCAAGATGGAATGCTGAAGGACACCACACCTGAAACAAGACAGACCACGCCTCAAGGTCAGCTAGCAGCCGTGGCTGGATTTTCCCCACTGGGTTTTCAATTAAATAGCTCAAACTTTGCTTGTTTTGCCAAACCTGGGTGTGGGCGCTGTCCCAGCACAGCCAGTACTCAAAAAGCTGCAGGGTGTGGGTGAAGGGGTGCTCGGAAGGCATCTGCATGGGCATCCACCCCGGAATCTACTCTCACATCTATGCCAGAGGGATATATCTGCCCCATGCAGGGAGACAGGTACCCCATGGTGTGCCCTCTCCCCATGCAGCCATCGCTGCTGGCTCGTTTCAGCAGCTGGTGGCCATTGGCAGTGCATCCAGCCTAAAAATAAAAAGACAGATTGTCCACTTCAGCTGTAATTACTGATTGAAAAGACCCAGTGGGGAAAAGAAGGGGCGGGGGATGTGGAAGGGAGGACAGAGAACGAAAAGAAGAAAGGGAGAAAGCAAGAAAGAAATGCATCCTTGAACAGGTTATATCAATCATCGAGGCTGCTGCCTGTGCAAGGTTCCTCTCTGGTCCCTGGGAGGGATAACTGCATCCTGCACTGGGGAATCATCGCCTGAGTGGTTAGCTGGAGCCGTGGCTTCCTTGGGTTGCAGAAGGAGGGGTTCCACCCTGAATTATCCATCTACTCCATTCCTGCTGTTCCCCAGCAAGCAGGGCTGGCTGGGGTTGCTTACCCTTGCCCTGGGGCCAAGCCAGGCTCTTTTCTGGGCAGCATCGAGCTGTGTGGTGTTCTCTGCTGGTCTTTGATCAGCCCTGGCCTGTACCCACATGCAGAGCTGCTGGCAAGCACTCATGGAGTGGGGAATTTCCTC
Organism: Falco biarmicus; assembly: GCF_023638135.1. NCBI lineage: Eukaryota > Metazoa > Chordata > Aves > Falconiformes > Falconidae > Falco > Falco biarmicus. The sequence goes on from NC_079296.1 coordinate 36,901,373, forward strand.
TTGTCAGGAACCAGGACTAAAATACACAGGAACGCTAGATCCATGAGAAATTTTGTTTGGGCTGCTTTGCCATCCTCTCCACCCCATATGTGTCCAATTTGCTCATGTCTCCATTTCTCTGGAGCCTTTAAATATCATCCTCCCCACCAACTGGGTCCTATTTGTAGAGCTGTGGTTTGGCTTATATTTATTTCTTTGGTTTTAAGTGTATCTGCCCCACTGATTGGAGAAGCTCGTGCTCTTTGACAGAACCGAATGGGAGGGAAATGCAGCACCATGCCTTCCTGGTGCCCCAACCCTGGTGAGTGATGATGAATCCTGGGTGTCAGAGGTGGAGGGTGCTGAATTAGCTGGAGAAGCAAAAAGCAGCTTGGGTGACGTTCCCAGAGTCGCTGACGCTTCTTGGCACTGCAGCCAGGTGTCAGAGGCAAGGATGGGCCCTGGGGGAGCAGTGGCACAGGTCAGCCAGAGGGTCAGAAAGGATAAGGCAGTGATGACCTGTGGTAGGGAAGTCTTGGGGTTGTGGCATCGGGGCTCCTGTGCCTGCCACAAGATGGGTGAGATGCAGCCGCTCCCGCATGGCTCCATGAGCCAGAAACTCACCCTGGGGATGGTCACCTTGCCGCCTTCTGGCTTCCCACCCCCTCAAGCCTCCTCTAGCACCCAGAAAGGCTTGAGACACCATGTGGAGTCACTCCCTGGGAGACAGGAGAAGCACTACAGCTGGCCAGAGACAGCATGACAGATGGAGAGGCATGCGTATACCCCAAGCCCATAGCTCAGGCTATGCTTGTGCGAGCTGCTGCCGCTCTTTAAAATGCCAGCAATGTCCTGTCGTTATCAGCTAATGCCCTCTAATGGGTCCATTAAACAGCTCTGTCTTTGCCTTGGCTTCTAATTCCCCCTCCCCTACTCATAATCAGGCGGCATTACCTGCTTCAGAAGATACGATTACACTACTTAATTCTTTCTAAATGACATCGCTGAGCCAGCAGCAGAGTGCTGTTGACCCTTACTTGGCCAAGCAAGACCCCTGGGAGCCGGGCCGAGGGCAGCAATGGCAGGAGACACCCAGCTTTCCCCTCCACTGCTGCAGCAGCAGCATGGGTGTCCCTGAGGCCACCTCCCTGTAATTGCAGCAGATTTATAGCAAATAGTTCCTCCATCCCTGTCTCCATTCCTATGAAGCAACGGGCCCTTTGCTTTATCTCTACCTAAAGCAAGTCTTGCCAGCCTGTGCTTGACCACCAGGTTTGCTGCCCCTCCAGCCACCCCAGCCCAGGTCATTGCAAAATCTTCCATGAAACCCAGCAGGACATCCAGACGCTGGTTCCTGTATGCTCTCCACGTAACAGTCTCTTAAAACACTAGAGGAACATGGACTAGAGTGACTGAAAATTGCCTGCTTTTTGCTTGATACTTGGCTGGCTTTCTCTGGAGTTTGGGGAAATTTTTAATAGCTCCGACTATTGATAATATGTCACTGGGAATTTGCTTAGCACTTCACAGCACAAGCGCTAAAAATACAAGGTCCCACTCCCCAGAGTGCTTGGAAACATGGAGAGAAAGCAAACTCTGAGAAGAGGTAAGGTCATGGAGAGATGTGGAGGTCCCAGGGGCACAGCCAGCCGAGAAGGCTGCTGGGGATGGGCCTCAGCAAGGCTTCTGGGGGATCCAGAAGAGAAAAGGGAGAGAAATGTGGGTCTGTTGGAAGCTCAGCGTCTGCACCGAAGGGCTGATGGAACATCATAATGTCAGGATCTACCACCACCACATGACCTTGGGTCAAGTCATTAGCTTTTCACTACTCTACTTTCCCCAGGGGGGTGGGGAAAACAGGGCTCTGGGGGCTCTTTGAGATCCACAGGTGGAAACCACAGTGATATTAATTTTGGTTGTTCAGAGGAAGGCTAAAGGAAGATGTAGACAAGAGGAGCCACAGACCGGAGAGAGACAGCAAAATGTGTGCGCTGCTTTGTGTCCTAGAGCAGAAGGTTATTTGTAGCACACAGCAATGACAGAAATAGCTTTTTGAGACAGTATGGCCTTTCACGCAAACTTACTGTGCGTTCTACTCTGTTTTATGTGTCAGTTTTATTCCTAATGACCCCTGATACAGGAGGCAGGCCTTCATCTTCTCCTTTTCGTGCTGGGCTGTACACTTCTTGAGGTTTGGTGGGGTTTTTTTTCTTTCTGTGTTGCTCTGTTATAATGTCATGCTGAGCTGCTAAACCCAGCTGCAGTTTTGACAGATGATGTACTAGTTCCCTCTGCTTTGGATTTGACATTTTCATGAGCACTAAACACACATGCTTACAAATTTTAAAAGGGAAAAGAACCCCACCATCACCACTCTCTCCTGGTTTTTTAATTTGGCTTCCTTTTGGAGTTGATGAAAGATGCCAGATTAATGGGTCTTGAAACTGAAACCCTCTAGCTGCTGAACAAATGGGGTGAGGGAACCCACCGCACAAGCTGCTCCTGCAGCAAGCCTCACCCCAACGGCAGCACTGTCCCTGGCACCCTCGCGACGTGGCTTTCTGCCTTGGCTGTGGGGATACTGCTGCTCGGAAGGTGTCATCCATGCCACTAACCTCTCTCCTGTCACTCTGTGGCTCTGGATTTAGCACACAAAGCTCTAAATATTTCATGGCCGTGCTGCTAGACACAGATACTCCTTCCTTCTTCACAGCCAAAGCAATGTTGTGCAATGGTTCAAGAGGGATGATGCTCTGGGGGATGAGAGGGAGGGCTAACCCCCGAAGGGAGCCCATACTTGAAGCCTGGTCTCCTGACAGAGAAAGGACAGGGAAAAAGGTGGGAAGATATTTAAAACTGTCAGCCCATGCTGATATTTTGGAGCTTTCATGCTGCAGCAAAAGAATCCAAGGGGAATTCTTCCTTCCACATTGATGGAAGTGGGATCAGGGTATTTATCTTTGATGAAATGCCAAGAAATGGCCGATTGTGTTTAGAAGCAGCAAAAAGGTATAATAAATAGTGCTTCCTGCTCCAAGATAGGACGAGAAGTGGGAGTGAGGAGACCAGATCTGTTAACTATCTGCACACATTCTTTTCTGTGCTGTGACTGATGTGACTCCAGTATCCACAGTGGATCTCAGGCTACAGAAGACATTGAGGTCTATCAACATTTCTGCCATCTGAAGAGCTGTTTAACCTTGCATTGGGATATTAAAAAATGCGGGGAGTTCTCTGGGTTGGCAGATCATAGAGGTCTCACTTCCATAGGGTAGCTCTGAATAATGCAGCGGGAGATGCCATGGGTCAGTTATTGTACAGAAGACAGGCAGCACTAATTCTGAGAGTGGTGGGGCTCACCTAACTGTGGAAAGCCAGCTGATAAAGATCATCTCCAAACTCCAATCAAGACAGAGAGAAGCTCCAGGCTGCTATTTCTTGTATGAAAGTGCCATGAAGAGAAGGCAGGAAGGGTTTGGTGTGCCATCACCTGCCAAACCAAGGGTAGTTGAAGGAAGAAGAAGGAGGAGCTCAACACACATAAAGCAAATGTATCTGAGTCTGTACTCAGCACCCTCCCAATTTCTGTCTAATGCAGTGCTGATTCTGTTATTGGTGGAGCTGAAGCAGGGTGAGATTTAAGAGGTTAGTACAGTCAACTGTGAAGTTGCCCGTGTGAAGGTTAGGTCAAATACTCTGCTGGGCTGCACCCAGCTGCATGGTGTTGGGGCTGTAGGTGTCGTGGAGGAGGTGATGTTTTGGTCCTCTCACCAGATGCTGCCTGTGCTGGCATCTCACAGAGGTTTGGTCTTCAGAAACAGCAAGCACAGTGTGGAGGCTTTTCTCTCTCTCTCTCTCTTTTTTTTTTTTTTTTTTTCTTTAAATTAAAACCCTGACAGGTGAAAATGAAATCTTTATTTCTTTCAGGGAAAGTAAATGCTTTTGTGCAACACCTTAATTTTAAATGCAAGGGGGAGAGGATTTTCCTTGGTTTTGGCCCATTATCAACCCATCACTTTGTCAACTGTATTTCGTCTGAATTTAGGCTGGGAGCACCTCAGGCCAGGGCTGCCTCTTGTACGCAAACCAAGGGTGTAAATAAATGGAAAAAGAAACAGCCTGGTGTGGAGGGGAGTGGTCACCAGTTTTTTGTTGGTGCTGCTTTGGGCACTTGCAGAACAGAAAAGGCTTTGGACCATGGGTCAGCTCTCTACCAGCTGGGATGCAGATGGTGGCCAGCTCGCTGCCACCTCAAGGAAAAGGTAGGTGCGTTATTCACTTATCAATATTTTGCACTGAAAATTGGAAGGGCCGTGTAAATCCTAAATGCCATTATTGTTTTTTTTTATTATTATAATACAGCCAGAGGAGAGCAGCAAGCAGGAGTAGCACACCCTGCCCAATCACAGGCTTCAAAGCATCTCATTGAAAAGATGGTTTTGCCTATGCTGGCCACCCACTTCTGCTTGCAGGGGAAACACTGACTCATGACACTGCAATGGGTGAGAAGGGAGAAGAGGTAGGCCAGGTGAGAAAGGCAGACACAGGCAATCAGGTAATATTTCCCTCTGCTAGTCACAGAAATTAATGCTGCCTGAGGCATAAAAGGAAAAAAAAAAACCCAGAGGATTTGATCTCGCTTGCTGTTTGTGCCTTGTCCCCAGCATGGCATTCACCTCCGCCTCTTGGACCCTCAGCAGCTGGACATCACCTTGATGCCCTTTTCTTCACTTGGGTGCTGGGGCAGGAGTGTTGTACCACTGTGCTTGAACATCAGCCCTGGGGAGAACAATGGGCATGGAAGAGGGGAACAAAACTCCTTGAATACGGCAAAGCTGGGCTGTTGCTGGAGACAGTACTCCTGCTGGGTTCAGTCTGGAAGGAGAGAGTAAAACAAAAGGGGCAAATTTTTGCCAGCATCATGACTATGCTTTCCTTAAGGCCCTTTTCATCTTGATCCTACGTGCTCTGCTGAAAAGAGCTGGCAGGCATCTCTGACACACACCATCCCGCTTCGCAGGAGGAACACATCTTAATTTCAGGGCTGAATGGACGGGCAAACTCCTCCACTGGAGGAGCTCCCACCCTAATATTCCCTCTGAGATTTCCCAGTCAGCAGCTTGCAGTGAAACTCTGCTTTTTATTTCAGATCCAGAACAGAGGGTGGCTGGATGCCAGTAGGAGAGGTGGCTGAGCAGGACCCCATCCAGGTAGGAGGCAGCGGGCAGAGACGTGGCCGTTCATTTCCCAATGAGGTGTCCTGCCGGTCAAACACAGCAACCCTTTGCATGGGGAAGTTATCAGGGAAAAGACCCAGCTCCCCATCTTCCCCATCTGCACCCGTGGGACTGCTCCTCCGGGCACCCTGGGCTCCCACGGCACAAGCTCTCCTTCGCCAGGGAGAGCATGAGAGGTACCGGCCTGTCATCAAGCAACAAGCAAAGAGCACAGGTAAGGTAACAGCTACCCAGATGATGCCTCCCTTTTTTTTTTTTTTTTTTTTTAGCACTGATGATCTGGGGGAAATGCATTTGTTTGGGAGATTTGAACAGAAGTAGCAACAGATGCACTGTGTAATAAAAACTCGAAAGCCACTATTATGCTTTCAGGAAGAGAACAGAGAAGAGAAAAACTGCAGGCATCAGAGATAAACACATGCAGAATTATGGAAAGGCAATATTTAATAGTTCACCAATCACATTTTCATTTCCAAGGTATGTTACCCCTAGAGCTGAATTAAATATAGATTTTTTTTTTTTTAAAGCACAGAAACAAGCACCTACCACCACCAAAAAATAAAATGTTAGCTGCCGCCCCTCCATTAGGAGACCTCTACTTTTTCCCACACCTGCACCACTTTTAGGCAGCTTGGGTCTGTTCTTGTCCAGCATCATCTAGCAGCCCCTTCCCAAAGGCTCTGCCCAGCGGGAAGTCACCCTGCTGCTTGCAGGGGCTATGCTGTGTGCCCAGCAAGGCAAATCGGGTAGTGGTTCTTTGGAGCCTCTCCATAAAGGCTGTGTTTTACCCTTCACACCTGAATGTTTTCACTAGCACTACCCCAAATCTACAGAAACTCACGCAGCTTGATGGAGGCTGGGAAGAGGCAGTAGGTAAGGGGGAAAGGGCAGTACTGATAGGAGCTTCTTACACCAGCGTCACCTCTAAAAGTTGTTACAGGGTGAAATCAAGGTCCATCCAGACCAGTATATTTTCTTCCATGGTTGCCGTACAGGCATATTTTTGGGGAAGAATAAAAACAGGCAAGCTGATGTGACCAGTCCTAGTCTCCTCATTTTCACATCCCTGTGTCATCGCTTGTTATTTCCTTCATCAGTGAAGGTTATTTCCCTGTGCATGAGGCAGAGGTGCCAGGTCCTTCAGCTACCGTCAAAGTTGGCGTTGATGTGCTAAGGCTGCTATGGACCTTCTTGTTCTGCACTAATATCCCACGGAGTACAATAGGACTTGTGAATAGGTCTTTAAGGCACTGCATTAATACCACGAATAAAAAAAGAATAACCGTCCCTAAATGGAATAGCTCTTTCAAGGAGGTGTTACCTTTAATCATTTTTAAATTTGTGTAAGGCAACTTGGAATTACCTACAAAGGGCTCTCTATAAAGCCAGATTGTATTGCATTTAATACATGCTTTTAGCCCTCTCTTTCCTTATTTTCTTGTACTTAGGTAGATTTTCCTTTAGAGGACTTTTTTTTTTTTTTTTTTTTTTCTTTCCAAGTGTCTGTGCTGGCTCAAAAGTGACTCAGTACTTGATCAATACCTGTGGTGGCTGTTGGTACAGCCACTGATGGGAAGCCGGCAGAGAATTATTCAGGTGAAAGCCTCAGAGAAAAATCGGTCAGGGGAAGGTCAGTTAGTTTGCTTGGTTTAAATCTTCATTGTTTTCAGAAACAGGAAGAAACCAGAGAGACAACCAGAAAACAGATTTTGGAGAATGTCAGAAGCATTTAAAAACTCAATGGAGGGAGGCGGGAGTTTATAGCAACAAAACACATTACCAGTAAAACAAAAAAAAAAGGCACATTTCCAATAGTACTGCACTTTGCAGCAGGAAAAAGCCTGTAAGGACGTAAGAAAGGCCTTTCTGGTTCAGCTGAAGGGCTCATCGGTACTCACCACAGAGGCGGTCCTGACCTCCAACTGTTTTCCTCTCTGGGGAATCCCAGTCTGATGTGATTTTGCTGCCTAGTAACACCCAACAGATTTTCCTCCCTACCTTCACTGCATCCCCCTGTGAGCCTACACAAACATATTACCAGAGATACGAAAGGTGCAGAGCAACAATGTTGGCATTTGCAGGTAGGCATGGGGAGGGGGAGGAAAGTCAAAAAACTCCTTAAAGGGTCAAATTTCCTTGTAGTCTTTTACCATGGTATGTGCTGCTGGCCTGTTCTCCAGCACAGCCCCTCAGCCTGGAGCAAACAGGAGGACCCTCCTGCCTTTTCCCTTTTGTCCTTGGGAATGAAGTTTCTTCCTGGTGCTTTCAGGGTGTTAACCCCCCAGCAGAAACATCTGATGCCAGGTGATTCAGGGAGCAGTTCTACTGCCTGTGATGGGGACCAGTCCCATGGCACCCTGGAAAAGTGCTGCTTTCCACCTGGGACTGAAGCAGGTCACGTTGCATCCCGCACCCTTCTGTGCTCTGCTGTCAAAATTCTCCCCAGGGACCTTCTGCTCCACCAGAACATCCTGACCTTGCGGCGCTGAATGTACTTGAGAAAAGACCCGCATCACTTCTGTGTCTGGTTTTGAGCAGCTGAAGGGAGGAGCGGCAGCTCCTTAGTGCCCAGCAGACATCTCTGCTTGGGAAACCCAGCCCCTGCCAGCAACGCTTTCTCTGGAGTCTTGCTTGCCTGCCTCACTCCAGCCCCATGCAACGGATGCTGCGCTACACGCCGTGTGCGCCATCCACCTTTCCAACCATGTGCTATCATGTCCTCCAGGAAGGGGCAGATAAACAAATAGGTCTGGAAGAGTTTTATTCATTGTAGCGAAACTGCTTCCGTGGGACAACGGCAACCTGTATCCCTCTGTGGTCTCCAAGTGCTTACAGGTGATGCTTGTACCTGGGTAAAAAAGATGTGGAGCCAAACTTCAGGGAGCCCCTCGTTAAAGCATTTGCAGCACGTCACTGCATTGGCCTGTGAAAATGTGACTGTCACCCCTGGGCTAAACCCAGCATTGAGAAACCTGGCAGCCTAGGTGGAACCAGCCACGAGCCTCTTCTCCCTTCCTGCTCGGGAGGGAAGATAAATGTCATAAGTCATCAGCTGTCATGGCTTATACAAGGCACATTTTTCTCATCCTGGTGCTGAGCTGAAACTGCTCTGGATGGAGGGAGGGTGAAGGGAAAGCACGGGAAGGGCAAAGGGGAGCTGTGAATTCTGTTGTGTCCCCTGGGTGGGTCTGTCAGCACCAATAGAAAAATGCGTGCATAAAACTAGGGGGAACAAGGCATGCGACCGCGTGAGCACTGGAAAGGCAGCCCAAGCAGGTAGCTAGACGGGAGCCTGGGTGGGCAGGCATCTGTGCAACACTCAGTCCTGCAGAGACTGAGCACAAACTCTCAGCACCTGCCACCTTTGCTGAACAAATGCTCTTTCAGCAAGCCACTGCTGAATGCAAGCAGTGGTGGACCACAGGGGTCAGGAGCAGCTAGAGGAGCTGAAAGTCCTCCACCCCTTCTCAGAAGCTGCCTGGTCATTTTTGACATGGGTACCTCAGCTGAGCAAGCCCGTCCTTCACAAGTCCCCTTCCTTGGCTGAAGTTGCACCTCAGCTGCCCATCAGGTGGGCACCTAAATCCTCCTGGCACCCATCAGCCCCAGCTTCAGCTCCTTCTGTGCAGCTCAAAGGCCATGAACCACGTTCTTCTCTCCATGCATGGGAATGAGTACAAGTGAAAAGTTTGCAATGCTGAGAAGTCAATGTTCACTTTTTCTTCAAGAAAGTCACATACCTCAGTGGATCCTCCTTATTCTGGGCACGAAGGAGCCGGCTCTGCTTTCTACAAAGCAAAAGTCATCCCAGTGGCTCGTAAGCAAGGTGGCCATAAGGAAGCAGCAGACTGGAAAGGGTTAGAGCAAGGAGAGGAGATACGCCGGGAAGCCCAGCTTCTCTCCCAGATTCCAAGTAGTTCAAGCTTAATGGTGAGTAACAATTGCTGTAAAACCAGTTAATCTCACATTGCAAAGGCCAAGAAAACATTTTCAGCATGGGCAGTGCTGGGCTGCACAGGCAGGAGCAGGCAGGGATGGCGATATTCATCCCAAGAAGCAGGTGTGTTTTCTGAGAGCCAAAATCTGATTTGAGTGATTCGCCGCCCTGCCCCAGGTTTGCATGGGGGATGAAATTATGGGTCTCCTCTTCCCCAAAACCCTGGTTGCTGCTGCTGGGTCTCACTTGTCAGGGGAAGAGGAGGCAAACCTCACCGTCAGCCCATGGCAGGCATTTTCCTTGGGGATACCCGAAGACAAATACAACTTCTGCGTATTTAAGAGTCTGTAGTGGAGCCTTACCCATGATCTTGTCCAGTATCTCCTGGAGCCCACACATCCATGGCATCCCTTAGGCTGTAGTCTTGTGCTCCAACACCCTCTGTTGCGTGAAGAATCACTCTTCTTTACTGCTTGAAGAATATCCTCTTCTGACAGTATTCCCAAGCCATGGGCTCTGCCAAAACACCTCGATTCAGGTTGAGGACCACTGTGATATTTCTGCTTTCAATTCATCCCATGGAGAAAAGGACAAATCTTGCTGAATCCAGGATGGCTTTGGGTCATGCAGATAAACCTCCACCACCAAACTTTGCTGGGTGATGTGTATAGCTATATAGCCTGGCAAATAATTCCATGCAAATAGCTTGATAAGTGAATTGAACTTCTCTTGCCTCTCGCAAACCACCTGTGAACATGCTGCGACCCACGATGTCCTCAGGTAAACCAGTTATTGGAAAAAATTTGTTCTTGGGCTTATGGCATTCAATAAGCAAGCTGTGCAGATTGGCAGCAGCTGGTCACATAAATCACAAGGCATTTTCTTTCCCTTCCTAAACATGCCAGAAGTCAGTGAAGTGGGATGCATCCTGGAGAGAGACGGGGGACACACAGGATTAGCAAATTTTGGAGCATTTCAAACCTTTGCCTCCCTGAGCAGTTAAGCCTTGTGTAACACATCACTCCAAGGGAAAATAGACCCTGGCAGAGAACATAGTTCAGATTTAATCTTGCTGTATTGAGTTCACACATAAATAATTACCTGTGAACTTGCTGGTTCGATCTGCCCCACTGACGGGCCTCTGTCGAGGCCTGGGAAATTCTCCTTAGTTAGATGTTTTACATAAGATCAGCCAGAGGAGAGGTGCCAAGGAGAGGAATGATTTTTTTAACATGAACACATCAGGCAGCATTTGCAACATTTGCCCAAAGGATATTCAGTCCTGGTATCGCTATTTTTGTGGTGGCTCTTTGCAATGAGTAATTTAAAGTGCCAGCATCAGGAATCACGGGAACGCATGAGAAACCCGTTTTTTAATAGAAGCAAGTTTCCTTCCCAACATTACAGAAGAAACTTGGAAAAAGGTCATCATTAAAGACGTGTAGAACATCCCTCTGCTTCTCATCTAATCTCACGGTTTTTTATTCCATTTCTTAATTTGGAGAAGAAACCCTCTCGTTTGGAGTGCACCATATGGTTGCAGATCACCAAAATGGAAAAGCCAGTATCATCCAACCTTTAACAGCAGATGCCCCAATTTCCCACAGCTAGGGTGCTCAACAACACGCGCACCAGCCACCACCTTACGTACATCTTTCCAGAGCTTTCATGAAAAAGTTTGGCTTGTGATTCCCAAAGCACTAAGCAAGGTGTGCAGATACAGGATGGTGTCTCCATCCATCGCTTCCCTGTGTATAAATTGAATCTTCTCCCTTCCCACATGGTGGTCCTTCCTGGTCACTGCTTGGTTCCCATGTACGGAGAATTGCTGCCAGACCTTGCCTGGGGTGCCTTGTCTGTGCATTATTTGCTTGCCTTGATGATGCAGCCTACTTCTCCAGGCCTTCTGACAATGTCACCTTTTAGGGACCTTCACCGTGGCCATGAGCTTGTCTTTTCTCACATATCGTAGCTTTTGGCCTCTTTATGACTGCTGTGCAGTGCTGAGAAACACGTGGCCTTTGGTTGGGTATGTGGAGGAGGTAATCGCCATGCCTGTCTGTGCTCCAGCTTAGAAGATGGGACCTCTTAACCAAGGGTGGGTGTTGGTTTTCTTTTGTTTTCCCCAATCTTACATTTTGAAGCAGCATCTTACTGCTTGACAATGCCAGGCAAAGCCTTTTCTGTAAATTTGCAGTCTGCTTCTCTGCAGCTGTACTTTGGATGTGGCGCCAGGGTAGCAGGTGACCCCAGTGTTCCTATTCTCTCACCATACATGTGCCTCCCTGTCCCCATTCCAGGTGGCTCCATGGGCATCTCTGGTCTCATTGCTTCCTAACGGCATGTGCTGGATCTGCCTGGACTCCCAGCACTACCACTGCTCTCAGTCAGGCAGAAGAAAGCCAAGCTTCCTTCAAACCAGCCCTGGACATGGGCTAGCGTTGGGGTAAAGCCACTCAGGTGTTCAAGCAGCTCAGGTTAGATACAGCAGGTCAAGTGTGCTGCAGCACAGAGCATCATGAAGAGCCACTGCTTCTCCTAATGTGCTAGGTTACTGTCATGCCAGGTCTTCTCCACCCGAACACCTTCCTATGGAGGCAGGGAAACAGACCTCTGGGTGATAGCCAGGCAGCTGGAGGGGGTCATACCCACCACGTTTTAATTTATCCACCCAATTGGGGTGAGGCATCTCACCCGTCAGCTGGAGCTGGGATTTGTAAAGCATTTCTCCCACATCCTTAACCTCAAACCTGTCCACTTTCACAGATGTTGCATGTACATGCATTTTGCCTCATCCCAGCTGACCCTTCCCTGCCTCAACAATTCACCAAAAAAGTAATCTCCACACCTACCCCAACACTCCTCCATCTTCTTCTGTTATGGCACCTTGCCTTTATTATAGCATGTGCATTTCTCCTCCCCGTTCCCAACACCTTGTGCTGGGCACCCTGGGGCAAATCCCATCCCTTATGGTAAACTTGCCTGTAGCGAGTAGAGGGCTTGCAGTTATTTACCAGGGAAAGGATAAGCTACGGCGTTTATATAAAACGTATTAATAATTTCGCCCTTTCCCTCCACATTTACCAAATTGATTTTTGAACTGCTAGCAGTCGTATTGCAATAAATATAGTTGAAATCCATTGCACGTAATGGTTTATAAATTGTGAGTCATAATTCAGTGGGAGCCTTGGGTTTGGTTTGCTGGCTTCTGTTGGTGCGTGTGTGCGTGCCTGTGTTTTCCTTTCTCCAGCCCTTAAGCCTGCACGACTCTCCAGTGGAGTAATAAATTGGGAATAATAGAAGCTCTGCTAACTAAATTTCACTTGTCAGTTGGAAGATTTCATGCTGTGCGTTAAGTTCTTGCAAATAGTGCAAGGTAAAAAATAAAAATAAAATAACCGATCTCCCCCCAAGATCTCCGATCTGTGTTATCAGCATGTCTGGATGCAAGGAGAGCTCCCATTTCCCACTTCCAGCAGTGGTATCTGTTTATCCCCACCACGAAAACGGCCCCTGGTGCCTCTGGGCAGCGTTGGTGCTGTGGGAGGGAGTAAACTTGCAGCTGTTTTGTGATGGGATCCTCTTGCTGAGGTGGCGCCAGTACCCCTGCCAAGGTGGAGAGGGGAGGATCGGCAGGGGACTGAGTGCTGCCCCAGGATGCGGCAGCATCAGGTTATATATTCAGTTCACAGCACGGGGTCCTTCCTCTGAACCGTGTTTGGCTGTTGTCGGAGGTGACTGTTTTCAGTACATCCCTGGATCTGCACAGGAGGAGGTTTTGGCATCAAGCACAGGAAGGTCACTGGGGCAGAGGAGACCTGGGTGGGAGCAGCTTTGCCCTGGCTAATCCCCCAAAAGTTTGTCCCCAGTGAAGGAGACACTGGGAAGAAGGAGTATCCAGCAGCAGGGCAATACCCCCTAGATGGGGATGGGGATGACCGCTGCCTCCACCAAAATCACCTTTGCACAACCACACATGAGATACTGTCCTTGCAGCCACCATCCCCAAAACACGGCAGCAAAGGTGCCGGGCAGGGAAAGCAGGAGGGTTTTGTGCAGGTGTCGAGATCCCCCCAGGGTGCAGAGACCGAGCTGGAGCTCAGTGCAGCACCCGGGCAGGAAAATCCATATCTGCTGCAGATTTATTACCTGTTGGGCAAAATGTAGCACAGATATTTTTAAAACGTGGGGCCATTAAGCTCTCCAAATGGGCCGGCTCACCTGCTATTTTAACAACACAATGTCACACCATCTTATTTTATAAGTATTCCTCTTGGACTTATTAACACTAAGCTGTCGCATCCCATTTTGAAGGAGGAAAATGCCACCAAGATGACCGCTGTTGTCGCACTGAAACTATTTAATGAGTTTTTATGGGATGCAGGAAATTTAAGCACCAGTTCAGGACTTTGGAGGGGAAAAAATGGTTCAGTTAGGAATGGTGTTATTTACATTGCTTTTCATTTTCCTGCTCTTTTCTCTCCATGGCCTCGTGTTTATTGTGGGATGGGTGGATGACAGCCTGTGAACTTCCATCTGGGTCCCAGTGATGAAAAGGACGGGAATATTTAAAGTGTCATCCTGGCAACATGAAGTGTCTGCAATAGCGGCACATCCCTGGGTGCAGACCCTTGTTTTGTGCCAAAAACCCCTTCTCCTGAAAAAACACACACACCCCTGGGTGCTGCCAGCAGCTGGCGTGTGCCCTTGGGCGAGAGGAGAGGCAGTGCCAAGAGAAACGGGGGTGAGGTCATGGAAAAGGGAAAACAAACTACGTCTTAGGTCTGGGAATCAGCTGCCAGCACGGAAGAAGGGCGGAAAGAGGGACTTTGTGGCTTCCCAGCCCTTCGCTGGCAGCAAAGGGATTGGGGCAGCCCTGGGCATAGGAGAGAGCTGGATGCTCAGTTCTGCAGCCTGAGTCATTTTTGCCCAAATGAGTTTATTCAGAGGGGAGAAAAATAAAGTAAGAATTAAAAGCTTTGAGGAAAAACACATGTAATGAGATGCCAGGAGGCTGGCAAGCTTGGGTGCTGCTTGCAGTGCCGCTGCTCCATCATGCCAGCCAGAGTGGCACATTGACAGGGGACCGACTCGGTGAGCTGCCACTCGGCACAGGACCGCAGTCCCCTGCCAAGCCCTGCTCCCCACATGCAAAGCAAGTGCAGGTCTGCGAGCCGGGGTTTGGCCATGCTATGCCCTTGACACACCATGCCAAGGCAGGGGTGTCAGGGTGGGGGTCTCAGTACCCACTTTCCAGTGTCAGTCCGTTGCCCTTTCCCTGGAACACAACTTTCCGGCAGGAGCCGAGGGCTCACACCCGCAGTTGGAGAAGCAAGCCAAGTAGAAGCATGACACATCCCAGAAAAACAACAAAGAAATTACTGTGAGGAGCTGAATTTGGAGGCAAGGAATGACAGTGTTTAACCCTTGGCAGGACTTGCTGCTCTTGGAGACAGTATATCGGGTGGATCAGCTGCAGCCAGCCTGGCTAATTGGGGAAAAACAGCCAGGTGCTGAAGAGAGGCACCAGTGACACTCCGTCCCTGCCTTTCTGTTGCCTGTTAGCGATAACCATGTCCACCTGCAGAGCTTTTAGCCAGACCTGGGCTGTGACCCCTTCAGCTGCCTCCTAGCCCTATGATCAGCTTTAAAGGAGGCTTGCGGATGCTGCTGTTGGCCTCAGCATCTGGTGGATTGGAGATGTCAGATGTGGGTGCTTGGGGCCCCCAGAGCTGCTGGGAGAAGCTGTGTTGCCTGAGCACTGTTGGATGCACAGGTAGGAGGTACAGCAGCTGTAGCATGGCTGTGAGAATTGAGTGCCTGTCACAGAGGGTTGTGGGGTGTTTTTTCAGATAGCCCTTAATAATAATTTGCTGATGTCCCTGCTCTGCTACCAATACTGGCAGGGGTTTATGCTTTCTGATGCTGTTCCCTCCCACTCCCCCAGCAGAGCTGTGTGCACACCTTCTGGTTTTCACCTTTAGGAATGAAGAAGGAAACTTTGGTCCTGATTTCTGGCAGAGCATTCTCCAAACCACCTGTGCTCTGCCTCATTCCCTTTTTCTATGTTACAAACACAGCAGAGCTTTGCTTGGAGAAACTGGAAGAAGTAGCCAAGAAGGATACATACAACTACCCAGGAGAGATAATCAGTTGTTAAAACATGCCTGCTGCTCTAATTAGAAAGGAAAGGAAATTGAGTTTAAAGTGGAATTAACAGAAGGCTCCCTTATCCTGTCCATCTATTGTGCTCTCCCAGCCCTTCTGGACAAATGTGATGGAAAGAAAAAAGAAGGCTGATTTTTCACTGAAGCCCCCATCCCCTGGTGATCCCTCCAGAGCCTGGACCTGAACAATGCCAGAGAAAGACACCCAGCCCCTTCTGCTCAGTCAAAATATACCTTCAGCCTCAGTATCACCAGTTACATGGGTTCGTGCAAAGCTTGTGTTTCACTGCTGTCTTGTGTTAAGTTTTGGCATCCAGGAAGCAGAAGTAGATTGCCTGTGTCTAATAGGTGGTTTAAGCTGCTAGAAATTATTTTCCGTTTATTAAATCTTAGTTGGTACCATAGGTATCTTCTGCTTCTTTGGGTGAAGGTGAAAAGCTTGTGTCATTGATGCTAATATAATGGCAATAACACTAATAGATTTTGCCTCTCCTTTGAAAGGCCTTTAAATCTGTCCCCTCAGGAGGAAAGTGTGCAAACAGGTAGACTGTGTTATGTGGTCAACACACTTTCATTGTCTGTTTGTGATCCTTCCCCTCTTGACAACAGGGTGATCCATCCTTTGGCCTTCACTGGAAAGGTCCTATCCCTCTGAACAGTTGTCACTGCTCTCTGCTGTTTGGAGAATGACTGGGTTTTCCACACGTGGCCGAGGCTTTCCAGGATGCTAACAGCTCTTAGAAATAGGTGAAATTAAATATTAGCAATGATAAAAAGAAATGGTAAGGTGCCCCTAGTAACATCTGCGAGGACACTTCCCACAGTGTCTCATTACCCTGCCTGACACCTTTTACAGTAAAACACCTTCCCTGCTTTCACTCGAAATCTGGCTTTGCAGTTTCAAAGGAGGAAAAACACGATGTTAGTGCTGTGTCAGAAGTTCACCTGCAAAACCAGAAAAGATATCTCTGAAAGTGGCTTGGGGTGGTGATGGGCAGCTCCAGGACAGGTACCAGTGAGGATCTCCAGCAGCACATCGTTTGCAGGTAATGGTGGGAGAAGCCCACTGATCAAAGGGAGAAGAGAAAACTGGCCATGAGAAGACTTTGCCAGCACAAATGCAAGGTGAAGTTTGCACCACAAGTCCTGGCAGGGAAGGCCTTATCTGGGTACCAGCTTGTATAGCAGTAGCTATGCCAGTTATTATTCCTGTTGGCTGATTGTATATGTATATATTGGCAGAAGTCAATGTTTGGAGATATTTGCTGATTTTTATATTTCTGGGCAAGTTCCTTTGCAGCCATTTCATACCACACAGCCTCTGTTACTGCCTCTAAGCCTGAATGCCGTGGGCAGGACCCTTCCAGCCAGACCCACCCAAATTGCTCAGGCCCTAGTTAAGCACTGGAGAGATGCTTCACCAAAGAGCGTGGTCCATCTTAAAAAATTCAGCTGTTCCTCCTCTCCCCACCATCCTCCCAACATCTCCTCTCTGTTAACCTTTGCATTTAATACCTGTGCAACTCCAGGAGTTAGCAAGGTATAGCAGTCATGCTAGAGCTGGCAAGAGGTCCGCACATGAAGCCATCAAGGTTGGAGTGTCATAGGGCACTGCACCCTGAGGCAGAGAGTTCCAGTAGTAAATCAGCACCACCACCCTCAAAAAAGAGATCTTTTCCCTTTAAAATTTAAATCAGCCTCTCACTCCCCCATGTTTTCATGCTGTGAGAAAGGGAAAATACCTTCCCAGGACCATTCGTTATGTCTGTGCTCTATTATGGCCTTCTCACTCAGCTGCCTTCTGAAACTGCCAGTCCCTGACCCATCAATCTCTCCTTGTCTGTGCTGGTTTCTATTACTTGTCTTAGAGCCTCTTGTGTTTCTGCTATGTCTTGTCTTGAATTAAAAATGCAGCCATATATTATATGTCCTCTGAGGAGTTAGGGGAATGGTGAGTGGGCTCTTTGGAAATGGAAATACTCAGGACTAAGGAGCTGCTGTATGCCCAAGTTCATCTTGATGCACTGCTAGGCATGTACCAGAGTGTTTTGAAATGACACATTGACAATACATTAGAGATCCTCAGCTGGGCCATGCACAAAGGAAGGAAGCCACTTCTGCCTTTTCCCTTGGATTGAATTCCAATAGATCCCAGCCTTCTGCCCAACTGTCGTGGCTGGCTCTAAGGAGATCCTTGCTGATAAATGAGTGAATTGCTGGATGGCTGAAAAATGTGCACTCTGCGTCCTCTGTAATTTGTACTGCCACACAACTATTTGTGGAAGTGAAATGCAATCGATGGATCAGTCCAGAAGGCTCTAATTTAATCTCTGCAAACACTGAAGAGTCAAAATTTTCTCTTGTTATCATTTTTTTTTCCCCTCCAGTGCCACCAAAGCCCCATTCCATTACGCTCAGACAAAACCTTCAGGTAATTTCATACCTTTGTACTTCTTGTTTCCTTTCTTTGAATGAAACTGTCTCCTTGCCCAGAGGGCCAGAAGATGCACCATCTAAATCCAGCTCAAATCCTGTTTCCCCTGATTGGGTGATCAGCAAAAATGACTGAGTCAAGTTGATATGTCATCTAGTTCACCTGGCTGTCCTGGGCACTTTTGCTGAGAAGAGCATCTCTGATGATTTTTCTTTTCTTCTGCTCATGACTCCATTGTGGCCCTGTTCTCTTTGATTCAAGACGCAGAAACCTCAGCTTGTCCCTCTTGCACTTGCCTGCCTGGCTAGGGGATGGATTGGGACCATGATCTTTGCTCTGAAGGGTTTCTGAAGGCATCTAATTTGGTTCAAGCCCAAGACATGGCACAGCCCTTTGAACCAGCATTGTGTCCCAAGGAAACCTCATTCACCAGGAAGCTTGTCTGCCCTGTCCAACCTGCAGAACTGCAGAGAAGTCCATCACGTAGCATCTGTGAGATGGCTGATCTGCATAATTTTGTTTTACTTGTTTCAGTGTGTTTTAATCTGTTGCAATTAGTTAGCGAGCCTTGTTTTCTTCATGACCATTTGTAGTGCTGATTGTTTGCCATATATCTTTGGGCCTGAGCCAGAGAGAGCGGCAGTCTGGAAACCAGCTGGTACCTGAAGCTGGTCAGAGCACAGAGTGGACTGATGCATGGATCATTTTATGATGACTTATTTTAATTCAGAGCCACGAACAGGTCAAAATTTGATCTTTACCAACCAGGAGTATCACTCCCCTAAAAAGCAAAACCCCCACAAGCCCCCACCCCACCCCCAAGAACACCAACCCCAAGCCTTTACTCATTAACTCAAATGTTTGGCTCCATCAGGTCCAGGTTACACTGGAAAAACTAGTGAATCACTGTTCAATATGAGTTGAGGAGACCTTATACTTGATGGTGGTCACAGGAGATGGATATTCTGGGGCTGCTCCATGAGCCTGTCAGCTGCAGGAGGAGGGAAGCATCACTACTAACTCCGGGTTAAGGTACCTGACTGTTGCCAGTTCAGAAAAGGTTTGCAGGCCAAAGAGTGTAGGAACTTGCTCTCAGAAAATTTGGGGCGCATGAAAAAGAGTTGAAAGCTGCTTTGCAAATCTGTTCTGTGTTGCTTGTGGTGTAGGAGTGGATAAAAGAGCAAATGTGTCTCTGGGAGGTAAAGCATGTCTTCAGTGGAACTTGTGAAGTTGCTCATTTGCAGGAATTGGTGCCCTGATTAGTGGAGAAGTCTGGGTGGTACGGGCACTGCCTGAAAGCGTTTGGAGGTGGTGATGTAGAGACACCAGCCTTGCTCTGCGTGCTGTCCTCATCTTGCCTTTTCTAGGATGCACACAGTCTGAGCCTCTCTTGCTAACTGCAGGGCTGATGCCAGTCAGGGTCTTCCAACAGGCTCTTGCTGCTGTAAACCTGGGTTAGCCCCAGTTACTTTCCCAGGAGGCCTGACACATAAGAGATGGGAGCATCAGCCACCTGAGCTCCTCAGAGGTTAAAAATAATCAGTGATACCTAATATAAACTCAAAGATCTACATCACCTGAGCATGGCCACTGTTGCTTAACATCAGGAGATGTGGGCAGATGGGGACAAAAAAAAAAGCGGGGGGGGGGGGAGGAGACTCCATCAGGACCCAGCAAATATACACCCATACCTTTTCATTGATGTTATTGTTTTTACCATGTCCCTTTGCCTGGGCTGTAAGGCAGAAGTCCAGGGCATAACTCTGGTGCAGAAACAAGGCTGGGAAGGGTGAGTAGCTTTTGAGTATCCTTGTCACCCTCGGAATGCTTCTATCTCCCAGGTGCAGCTATGGGGTGGAAGAACCTTTCCCCCATCCCTCCTAGGTGTATGGGATGCCTGTGTGGGAGCTGGGGCTGCTCAGGTTTCCTGCTGTGCAAGACATTGCATGGAGTCAGCCCAAGATAACAGGTGCTGCTGGGTTAGAAAGAAAGAATAATTCATGTCTCTGTTCCTGGGCCACACTTGAAATTAATGAATGGTTTTGAAAAAATGGGCAAGTTTCCTTTTATTAATATAGTTTGGGCTCTTTCTTTGTCTGCAGGTGTGTGGGAACAATTAGGTCATGCTTTAAAGCTCTCTTCCAACCTAGAAAATAAAAGATTTTCTTTTGTAATGAGAACAGAGATGCCTTGCTAATCACATGACTCCTGAAGCAGGGTCTTCAGTGGGAGAAAAAGCAAATGTAGTAAGCAGCCTGTGATGAAATCAAGATCAGGTGTGACTGGCACATGTAGATATCCTTCAGTAAGAGACATAAAAGCCCATGCCAGGATTCACAGGACTGTACTAAAGTCATCGCAAAGCATTTACTGCTGGATAGCTTCCTGGGTCTAGTTCTTATCAGGTCTTAATGGGCCAAAAAAATAGGAGACTACAAGGGGGACCCTAAAGCAAAGCCCTGATTGCAAGGCAGCATTGTATTCAGTGCCACATCCAAGCATCAAGCTTGTTGTTACAGATGGATGAGAGGAGCAAGAGAAGTGGCATTTCTCTGAGACCACATTGAAGACAGGTGTTTGGCAGGTACCTTGTCAGGAAGGATTACTTTGTGGGCAGAAGTGCTGAAGGAGAGGAATATTAAGGAGAGTTTGCAGGTTTTTCTTTTCTATGGGACTTTGAGGCATGCATGCACACTGCTGTAAAAAGGAAAGCCCCAAAAAGCTGCTGTGGCTTGAGCATCTCTCCTGTGGAGCCCAGCCTTCTTGGCATGGGTCCCCTCCTGCAGCCCGCTGGGGACCCCAGGCCACTGCTCCCTTTCCAGCATCATCTGTCTCACCTTTGTCCTGCATTTAAGATGTTAAAATGTTAGCTTGGGGTGTTCTGGATGTGTGTGTTGGGTTTGGATGCTAGGCTGGCTCTCCCTCTGGCTCTCCCTATAGCCATGGGCACTAGGGTCCAGGCACCCTGGGGCTGTGTGCATGGATGGTGGTGACCACAAAGCAAGAGCGGGGAGGTAGGGAGAAACCACGTGCACAGGAGGGGAAAATAATCAAGCCAAGGGGAAGGAAAAAACCAGCTTGTCCTCTTACAACATAAAAGCCCTTCTCCCCTCAAAAGAAATAAAAGCTAGAGTGAAATGAAGGTAAATGCCAGAGGTTTAAGTACCACACTGCCGAGTGTGTTTTAAAGGTTACCTTTCAGGGGGTTGAGGAGAGCATGAGCAACAGAAAGGGAAGAAGTTGGAGCACTTCCCATTGAGAGGACTACTCCAGCTCTTAATGGATTTTTATACCCTGTCTGCTTTTCGTGACATTATTAAAATTGCTTATTTTTAATTTTTTCCCCCCTTTCTTCATCTGGGGAAGGGGGGGGGGGCGAGGAGGAGTACAAACTCTGTTGTCATGGAAATAACCAGCTACTCAGTGAACATCTGCATCACTGATCTGGAGCAAAAAATGATGTTTTGGGATAGTTCTTAAAGATGAGAGAAAGAACCAGTGTCTGGGAATGTATGCATGCACACATGCATGTATGTGTTAGAACAAAAGTCACAGGGTTTAATTACAAGCGTGGGAAGGTGACTGTTTCCAGTGCTTACCTGACCAGGATAAAGAAATGAGGATCCTGAAGCAAGGTAAACACCCGTGTATAATGTGAATGCTGTATGGCGGACACTCCCCTCCTTGCCTTATGTCTAGCAAATATTGCCCCATTTGCTCTTCAAAAAGTATGCCAAAATGTATCTCTGCTTTAGGTATATGCCTTTACCTTTGGTAGGCTGTGTATGTGCCTGGCAGACCTGGGAGATGTGGGTCACTAGCTTCTAAAATCAGGGACAAACTTGCTGTCAGATGGCAAGTACCATCTTTCTGCACCCCGGAGGGTTCCCCGTCATCTCATCCTGTGCAAAGTCAGCTTGCTGGGTACAACCTAGGTCCTGTGGGTGGCCTCAGCACCTAGCAGTCTGGGGTACCAAAGCGAGATGGGCTGATGGCAGAGGACCTGCCAACATGCCTGCTGGTCCACTTGCAGCCTGCGGCGGGCTCCTTGGCATACCCTGCCTTTGCCTTCCCAGCTGGATAGGCAGCAGGAGGGCCACTGAAATACCCTGGCAGACAGTTTTGCAGCAGGAGGGTGTCCCAGCTCCTCCTCAGGACAGCGAGGATGCTCTCTGCCTTGGGCTTGGCGTGGTTTTCCCTCCAGAAGGAAGGAGGTCTGGGGAGCAGCATGGCTCGCCAGCACTCACCAGCCCCCCCGGCACGGCTCTGAGCTGTCATGCAAGCTGCTGAAGATGGCACAGCCTTACCTTCAGCACTTGCTGTCCTTGGAAGGGTGATTTCAAAGACACCGACAGAGAAAGCAAAGGTCTTCTCTTTCTCGGGGAGGGAAGAAGCCTTCCTCCCACCCGCATCCAGGCAGGTAGGAAAAAAAAGCATATGCCAAAGGTGTCTGCTATACTTCTGAATCCTGCTTTCTCCTTCCATTTACCCAGCCCTTTGACTGAGTTTTCTCTCTTTAATTTTGTGTTCTTGTCAGAAGGCAAACCCAAGCTATGCACCCAGTGGTGTTCAGCTTCCATCATGGCCAAATGAGCTCAAAATTACTCAGAATGAGCTGCCCACCCCAAAAGCTCCATCTTCCCTGCCCACCCAGCCATCGGGGAGAATCCTGTTTCAACATAGCCCCTGAGCCTGGCTCTGTTAACTGCCTGGGTAAGCTCTTTGCTCCATACTTCTCATGTGCCTCATTCTTGTGACATACTGGCCAAAAAAAAAAAAAAAAAACCAACAAAAAAAACAAAACCCACAAAAAAACACAAACAAAACCACACACACACACAAAAAAACCCCCACTAACACCAAAACCCAAACAAAACACACTTTAGGTTTCTGCATGGGATAAACAAATCATGCTGGGGCAAAACTTGGGTGGGAACCAGTACTTCTGCTGGTCACCTCCCATTTCGGGTCACCTCCCGTTTCACTGGTGCAACTGAGATGTCCAGGCTGCTTGCTGGGAGCAGGGTAACATCACCGTGGTGCTTAAAACATTGGTCCACGCCAGGGCTGTCTGAGTGCAGATGCTCTGTTTCCTACGATGTCTAGCGGGCATGGGATCCTGGGGTGTTCAGCCAGCAGCATCTCTCTTTTCCCAGGGATGGAAAAAGATCTCAGGGTGCCTAGCCTGCTCTGACTCTTGGGCAAGGGGGTTGCCTCCCCTCTGCTGTCAATCTCCTCTGTTCACAAAGTAAAAGTGCACAGAGTAGGGGTGAGAGGCAATGCCAGAGGCTGGGATGCTTCGGCACCAGTTGCTTTGGCATGGTTTGGTTTGACTCTAGCATCCATCAGGGCTCAGGCCCTCCTGGCAGGATGGAGGGGTGCAAACCTTCCTGGGAGGACTCGGGAGGTGATATGGAGGGAAAAGCCCACGGCATGATGGCAGTCTCCACCTCTGTGGACCCCAGCTCTCCCGCTGGGCACCCTGACCAAGCTCTTGCTGGGTGTCAGATGGCCTCACAGAAACAAATTATCGCCTTGGCTGCGGTGGTTGATGTGATTTCCTTCACTGCTGCTTTTACCAGCCACGTTCGGTGCCCAGCAGGACACAGGCAGCATGGCTGCACCGGTGCGAGGGGAGGCCAGGGGAGAGGAAAGAGGGTTGTCCCCCTCAGTGTTGTGCTCAATTTTAGCCACTCTCACAGCTCCTGTGGAGAGGGACTTGCTGTGATCACACACACAGCTAAGGAGGAGGAAATCCCATGGCATGGGCTGCCGTGTGGGATGGCCAGGCAGAGCAGGGTCCCCTCCCATAGGAGATAGGCTCCTGCAGCCCCCTCCCACCTGGCCACAAGCCTTGTCTCCAGGGGAAAGGCTTAAGCTGTGATCCCAGCTCCTGGCAGGGAAGGTGGATGCTACTACCTCTGCTTCACCTGCAGCCCCCTCTGTGGATGCATTGGTGGGCTGCATCTGTACCCCCACCGAGTGCCAGGGCAGGGACACAGAGACACCACCTGCACCCAGAGCTCAGTCCTGGGGGCAGCACAGCAGCCCCGGCTTTGTGTCACCGAGCCCACTCTTGCAGGACCTGCCATCCCACCACCACACAGCTGCCCAGGCACATCACCAGACACCATTACTCCAGCAGATGGTGAGAAAAGAGTTAACTTGTTTAAACTTTTCAGCTTCACATCTGAAATCTGTGTTTTGTCGGCAAACAGGTAGTACATCTAATAAAATGAACCTAATCTTTACTCCAAAGCTGTATTTTTTTAGCTCCAGGGGCTCTGGTAACTGCTGCTATTGCTCTTATTTCTTTTGCTCTTATTTCACCAGAAAGCTCTCAATAAAAATACAGTGGAAATGCTTGGAGAAAAGTAGTTGTCAAGACAGGCAGTTATTGGAAACACTTGGGGCTGAGGGGCTGCACAGAAGTCATGCAGCAACCAGGTCGTGTGACCCTACCATCTCCTCCTGCACCCAGCCAGGCACACTGGGAAGAGCTCTGCAGGGACAAGCCTTTTCCAGGGACGGGCTGAGGCCAGACCCTGGTGCTGTGCTGGCCATGGCTCTCGCTGCAAGGCAGGACTGGAAAGGTATTAGCCCTTTTTTTAAATTATTTTTTGTTTGCATTTGGGTTTGGTTTTTGTTTGTTGGTTTTTTTTTTTTTCTTTTGGAAGAGCAGGGTTTAGCATCTGCACTTAAGGAGAGCAGCAGTCCCTGTTTGTGCCGTGCTCGGACTTGTTTATGGGGTGGTGGCAAAAGAGAAAAGGATGGGCTGAATAAAGAGGGAACCGTGCTATCAGGAAGACAGAAAAAAACACTGGTCAGCCCCTCCTGAGACTACGCAGTGCATGCCGGTGTATATATTTAGGTTTTGGTTAGCTTTCCTTGCCTCCCCGCAGCCCCAGAGTGGTACCCCAGAGACCCAGGCGAGCACTGCAGGGACGTGCAGGCATACCCGATGCCTGCGGTGATTGCTTAATGTGGACAGCACTCGATTAGGACTTGTGTCTATTGCTTTGGTTGATAATGTCACTACAATAGGGGGGGAAAAAAAGCATGAAAGCCAGGGAGAGATGGAGATTTAATTGGATAATTCTCACTGAAGCATCTCCTGGTTAACCAGCCAGAACCCCCACCTGCATCTTTACATTATTTTGCATGTTAACAAGGTCTGTGTCCCATGAAGCGGCTGGTGGGGCATGAGGGGTTATTAAACCTGGCAGCACCACTTCCATTTATCCTCCAGGGTAACTAAAGTAAGTAACTGGATGTCAGTGCTGCTCTCCAGCAGCCCCTGGGGAGCCAGGTGCTGGGCGGGGTGGCTGGGCTCTTCCTTAGGATGTTCACACACAGAGCTGGAGGAAAATGCTGTTGTTTAGGACCTTGGGCAGCTTTAGTGTCATCATGAGCAGACGCTATCCACCAGCAGAGAGAGAAATTACAAGGTTTCAATATATAACCTCCATCAGGGTAAACAAACAGGAGCACTGGCTTTATTTTGCCTTTTCGCCTGTGCTTGGCCGATGAGTAACAGCACAAAGAAGGGTCGTGGGAGCAGAATCACGGAATTGTTTAGGTTGGAAAGCACCATTAAGATCATAGAGTCCAACCATTAACCCAGGGCTGCCAAGTCCATCACTAAACCATGTCCCTAAGCACCACATATACATGTCTTTTAAATACCTCCAGGGATGGAGACTCCCCCACTTCCCTGGGCAGCCTGGTCCAGTGCTTGACCACCCTTTTGGTGAAGAAATTTTTCCTGATATCCAATTCGAACCTCTCCTGGTGCAACTTGAGGCCATTTCCTCTTGTCCTATTGCTTGGTACTTGGGAGAAGAGACTGACCCCCACCTGCCTACAACCTCCTTTCAGGTAGGTGTAGAGAGTGATAAGGTCTTCCTTGACCCTTCTCCTCTCCAGGCTAAACAGCCTCAGGTCCCTCAGCTACTCCTCATCAGACTTGTGCCCCAGACCCTTGACCAGCCTCGTTGCCCTTCCCTGGACACGTTCCAGCACTTCAGTAGTTTTCTTGTAGTGAGCAATGGAGCAACCAGGACAGCTAAAAGTGTCTGGGCTTGTTTATTTTGCTCTCCTTAATTATCCAAAACAACCTGAATGGATGGATTTCTTTCTCCCAAGGCCGGGTTGGGCACAGACATTAAGCTGAGTGGGGAAGACCTGCATGAGACGGTCATGGGCAAATGCTTAAAAATATAAATATATCACTGGAAATTTCTGGAGCTCTTCCCATCCCAGACAACCTGACCTTCAATTTGTTGAACTTCATCCCACGATTTAATGATTGTCAGTGCAAACACAAGCCAGTTTTCCTAGAAACACTGAACCATCCCCCAAGCCTTGAGAGAAATTCATGTCGCCCTTGTCTCCCCCCAGGAGGTTTTGCTCTGAGCGCTTTATTTATCTCAGAAGCATCGTGCTTTTCTCTCGGAGGTTGCCCTGCTCCGACCCTCAGAAAACATATCCTGAAAGATGTCACTCGGTGGGGAAGCAAGGCATAAATGCATTTGTCTGAAAAGCTGCAGAATCAAACTGGGGAAACAAACACCAGGAAGGTGGAGGAAGATCTCAAGTTCTCCACTCGCCAGCATTGATAATAGTCCTAGCAAAGAGTGAAGAGCCAGAGAGACAGACGCTGTAGGACCCACTTCTGCCATAGGACCCTCTAGTCTGGATATTTTTCATACTGGCTTCTAAAAGGGGAAAAATTTGAATGAGCAGCTGATAATCCCGAATTCTCTCTGGGTAGTAAATCAGCAGCAGCAAGTGGAGGCAGGTGATTCAAAGTGACTCACAACAAGTCACGGGGAGCATCCTTCTCCCCGAGTGTGGTCACAGCTTGGCTTCATGCAGCCTTTGACAGGTATCCTTTAACCAGAGGGAACCTCTCTGAATGCCATGGAATGCCATCAGGTTTGCCCACGTCGGCACTGAGTCCTGCTCCAAAGGGAGGTGCTTTTCTGGTAATTAAAATTAATGGGCTCTTACATCTTGGCTCCATCCAGGTTTTCCCAGGTAATAGATGCCATGGGAGGACTGGTCACTGCATGAGCTGCTCCCTGAGCTGCACGGCTCAGACTGAGAAGGGACATTTAAAATCCCCAAGGTCCCCAATCCAGACATAACTTTTAGCTAGGGAGCACAGCCCGTAGCAGGCATTAGAGACACCTCACCCACCCATATCCACTACAGAAACACAGACTCCATTCAAAACCAGGCACCTCCAGCCCTGTTACTCACAGAAACAGACGTCAGGCTCTGGCAGCCTCCAAAGCCTTGTACTTTGGGACCTTGGACTTAGGTCAATGTAAGTACAGTGTTCATTTAGCATCAGCAGGAAAGGCTCCAGTCCCTTAAATCCATTCCTGGTGAATACACACCGCCCTGGGTTTGCGGTGGGGAGGGAGTTTTCTACATTAACCATCAATGCACAGCACCATCTTTAGTGACTTGCCTAAAAGACCAGTGTTGGCAACAGCTGACATAGTGGATGTGCCTGCAGGTGCAGGCAGTGGGCACCTCCACACTATCAGGAAGCCACAGCTCTGGTCAACGGCTTTGGTGTTTGCCAGGTAGCATGACGGTCTCCTTTGCTGCTTGGTAGATTTTCACCCACCTTCTTGGCAAAGACAGCAGGAGGCTTTGTGCCAGCCACCCCTCCTCCTGAGCAGCTCTAGTTTTCATTTGATGAGCCAAACTCAAGCCAGTCACCATCCTCCTACGCTTCCCCCCTTTACCCAGCATGGTACCTTCGAGCCCCACTTCAGCATGTGAGGATGAGAAGAATGAACACAACATTTACAGGGAACTGCCTTTTCCCTTGACTTCACTGTGATTTACTTGCTCGTGTGGGACATAACACAAAGGGTGCTAGACTGAGCTGCAAGACTCCATGGTGGTGGAAAACCACACTACTTTTCCCTGGCAGCAGAGACTGGGAGTGCTCAGCACCTCCACAGCCACCAAAGGCCCATTACAGGGCATCATCCCCAAGCACTGGATGGCTTCAGCCAGCTGGAAAACCAGGAGATGTGATTTGAGGCTCATTGCAGATAGAAATGCACTGGGATGTGTGGCCAGAGACCCCAGCTGCTCCACCCCATGCCCTTCCCGGATCCAGCCCATCTGGCGGATAGCCCCTGCAGCACCCCTGGTGCTGGTGCTGTTGGCAGGTATATTGCAGAAGGAAACTGGGCTTTGCCTCAGAGAGCACCAGGTGTCATTCAGCAAAGGATGTTCCCATCACTGGGCAGTGACACACATTGTTAGCAAGGCCAGGCTGAATCAAGAAAAACAAGTGAGATGACACTCAGTGATCAGTAATTCCTCCCCCTCACCCATAACTCTGTCAGCCCTTTCAGCCAGATTGTCAAAATACGTTTGTCACAGAACAATTCCTACCCTTTTTTTTTTTATTATTATTATTATTATTTTCCCTTTTTCAGACTCTGGCTGAACTCATCCATTTGGAACAAAACCCAATATTCATTTCCTCTCTGGGCAGTTGATTTTATTATTGGCTCACCTGCTCCCATGGTTGAAGAGCTATAAGACTAGCTGGGTCTTCAAAATTAAATTTTGTTGGGTTTTAGGTGGTGGGTTGGTTTTTTTTCCCCAGCCTCATGTATTCTATGACTGCAGGTTACTGGCAGAGATTTGAAGATGTACTTGGCAAAGGCACTTTCTGTCTGGGATGGGGATGAGCAAAACAGGAAACCTGATTCCCTCTAAATCAGCATCTTTCCAAACGTTCAGACTATTCCAGAGCAGGACAGACCTTGCTTGTGCCTTGCACGTCTTTTGCTGGGGGTGAAGTCGAGCTGTGGGCAGTCACTAGGTGTTCTACCAGGCAGACGAGGCTAAAAGAAGAAAATGTGTGTTACTTTGGGGTTTCTTTTTGGGGAGGGGGAAGGCTTCTGCTCAGCCCCAGCTTGGCAGCTGGGAGCCCTGCCAGGCTAGGATGGACTTAGGACGTTGCTTAGTCTTGGGATCCTTCCCAGGCTCCCTGATTCCTGCCATGGCAGGATGAATTTTTCTGCTTCGGGGACTGTGTTCAGGAGGCCAGGCTCAATTCTGCATTACACTGCCAGCTTTGCCTATTTTGGTTACTGGTCTTCTCTGCTGGTCTAGTAGAACAAAGATCTTGGGACAGGGAGGGAGGGGCACACGTGTCCTATTGCATCGCTAAGACCGGCTCTCCAAAGCCAGACCCAAAATGCTCCAAGGGCTGCTTGGAGAGCGGTGTTAAGGCTTTAGTAACTCCCGATTAGCCACTGCTGGATTAAACTCCTCACCTGTCTGTGACTAGGTGATGTTATCTTCATTCTGCAGCCAGAGGAGCGAAGCCCAAGGGTAGGAACAAAACCCTAATCTCTGTTGACACTGGCTTTCACCTCCCCAGCAATATTCTCTGCCTCACTTGTCCACGCACATGTTTTCTATGCCTCTTTTCCGTGGGAATCCTGGCTGAGACATTTGCTCCCTCGGAGTTCCCTGCAAATGCTAAATGCAGTGCCAAAGCCAAAAGCTGACCTCATCGTTTCTCAGCAGGAACTCAGTTTGCCAACAACTGCTATTTTCACTGACCTCATACGGTGAAAGATCTGTGTCCCATCTTACCTGGAAATGCCAGCCACAAGACAGCACTGGTAGCAGGAGCCAGCGTTTTTACTGGAAGGAATATTTTTAGCTTGGCAAGGCGTCGCACTGGAAAGCTTATTCCTTCAGACAGTAATACCTTGGTCCAACAGAGCAAGCAGACAGGCTCTCTGGCTGCAGCACCCAGAGGAGCAGCCCGGCAGGCTGGGGGCTGCGCCGGCACCGCACCATCCCGTGCATCCCCAGCACCGTGGACGGATCCAGACCTGCCTGCCCGCCAGCACAGGTCAGGGCCAGGCTTGTGTTTAAACACGAAAAGCAATTGCAGCTGAAAATGAGAGGAAGGGGAAGTGTGAAGAAAATCTCGCAGGCGTCAGACGACACCCCCCCCCCAAGCCTGCCCTGAGAGGTCTCCCTGTTGGATCATGCCTGGGGAGGGGGCTGCTCCTGCACGCACACTTGCATTACTGCCTTGCCCAAGGAAACTGGTGCCAAAGCTTGGTGGCCTGGGGAAGCTGGATGCTGCTGCGGTGTGAGGCATCGCACTGAGCCACTGTCGCCTGAGCTGCCAGGCCTTTGTCCACGCCACCACAGCTACAAAGCATATAGAAATGTGTAAATGGGGGTGGGCATCCATGAGGTGAGAAGGGCCACCCACCCACGGTCCCTCCAGGCTGGCATTTCCCCCGTGATCCTCCCAATAAGGTGGGCGCAGGAGGATGGCGAGCAACACGAGCTGTCATCTGCTGTACCTGCAGGTTGACTGAAGAGAGGGAAGGAGCTGGCAGACACTACGTGTCCTATGCACCAGGCTGCCCACGCAGTTTTCTCCCTCCCAATTACCAGCAGTAATGAAGGAATGGGCAGGACCGGCCTCATTAGTGGGACTGGGACTGGAACTGGGACAGTCTGGGCTGAGTTTCCAGCCTTCATGTGGGCTGTGCACCTGCACCATGCAGGATCTTGCAATGCAGACGGAGTGGTCAGGGGGTGCCATGCCGTGAGGCTGAAGCAGGCTCCCAAATGGCTGGCTTGAAACCCAGAAGAGGAGGATAAATCCCACTGGAGTGTGTGTAACACCTGGATTTTGGAAAGAGCAGGACTTCAGGAGGGTCCATTGGGATGCAGGGCAGGCTGGTTTGCTGGGGAAGCCTCTCTGCCTGCATCCCTGACCCGGCACCTGCACCTTCAGATGACACCAAGAGGTTCTTGCCTTTGTGCTGATCCCCCCCTAGCAAGCTCCCTTGCACCCATTCCCCTGTTAAATAAAGATCTCCATCCTCCTGATATCAGCACAGTTTTCCCAGGCAGTCCCAGACTCCCATCCACCCTGCTGAGACCTTACCCACACTGCCGCAGCAGCAGGCTGGGGGGGAGGTGGCGATGGGGTGGCAGGTGAAGCCCGGGATTCAGAGTGCAACCAAGTAGGTGATTATTTTATTCTTTTGGGGGAAGGAGGAAGCAATTTCCATGTGGCACTCCCTGGTATACCTGGAGGGTGCAGCTGATGAATAGGAGTGTTTTACTTGCCGCAGGCTGAGCCACGCAAAGCTCAAGAGTTTTTCTCCTGAGCTGCTCCATTAACACAAACAGACAGCAATGCTAGCTGCTGACACCAGGGTTAATTAAATCCATCTCTCCATCAATTCTTATTCAGCTATTATCGATGGTCATTAGATCAGCGACAAAGTGACAAGCAAACAGTAATAGACTCATTTTAACCCTTGCAGTGCTGGAGAAGTGTAAACGGAGCAGGTGAGTGGGGAGGTGGCTTCTCTGGTGCTCTGCTCAAACTCTGCTTGCTCTCCCTTAGAGCATCCTACCTGTATTTAGTCACCTTGGTAGGGCAGGTCACCACCCTTATTCCTCTGAGAGGCAGAGTCTGTGCCCGTGTCCCTCTCTGTCCCTTTCCAACAGCTTCATGGCCCGACGTCCCCACAGGAGCTGTGCTGTTTCTCAAGGATGCTGGGGACAGCAGATGCTGTCAGTGGCACAGTGACATGCAGACTGAAAGCAGAAAGGTCCTGATGCTGCATCCTTCTTACCATGACACAGAGATGGCAGGATGGAAAAAATGGTCCTTGTTACAGGGTGGTCCTGAACTGCCCAGCAGAACGATGAGGGCGATGCCACCCTCGGAGGAGAGACCCACAGAGCTGCTGCGCACACCTAAGCAGTGAAACAAACCACAGGAAGACTAGTTACTGGAATAACTCCCTCTGTGGAAGGACTAACAAGAATAAGGGAAATGTGTGCTGTTGGCTGCTACAGCCCTTCCTTCTCACAGCAAGGCAGAGCTGACTTGCCCTCCCCACCCCCACCCCAGCCCGTACCCGTGTCCTGAAGGCCCTTCCAGTGCCACTCACACTTTTAGTCAGGCTCGCGGGGGAAAGCTGCTGCTGCTGCTCTCCTTCCTCTCCCCCTCTGATTAACAGCTTAAATGAGAACTGAAGGCTGCCCAAGGGCTGCAATACATTTTCACGCTTCTGCCGCTGCAGCCAACAAGCCGATGTCCAGCTCTCTTCAAGGTCACTCACAACCTTCAAGTGACTTTCCAGCTTGCTTGGGGAGTCATGCTGGCGTCCGGTGGTTTCAATTCGCAGAGCAAGGAGACAGGGTCCTGCTGGGAGTGCTGGGGATGGGTCTCAGTGGTGGCTTACCTGGGGCATGTGATGATGGGTTATGAAATGCCTGCAATAAAATGTATATATAATTCTGTGCATATGTGCAGGTAAACAACTGGCACGTATTTACCCTGACTTTTGCCTGCCCATAGGTGAAACATTGCCCTTGGTGGTCCAGGCAAGTCTTTCCAAAAACCTTGGAGACAGTCCTTGGAGGTTCCACACACACGTTAGATAGCCCCTTGGCTAGGAATGGTGAGGACTACTTGTGGTGACAGGGCAAAGGCACTGCTCTTTTATCCAGTATCTGGGGGGAATGCTGTAGCCCAGAGCTCTCCAGATTTCTGCTTTAGAACTACATTAGCAAAGTTACAAAGTGCCACCAAAGACCTGTCTCCAGACTGGTAGGATGGAGCTTTCAGTGCTTGTTGGCTTGCAGTAGAGGCCTGCTATGACTTCTTGACCCAGCACAGTGCAGGAAAACCATTTAGAAAATATACCACTTTTCTCCCTCTTACAATCATTCTTGTTCTTGTGTTGCTAGAGTTGGGCTGGATGTGGTGGTAGGGGTGTGATTTTCTGGAGAAGCTGCTTGAACTCCCTCCTTCCAGCCTCTACCCTGAAGGCTTTGGTGTGAAGACAAGATTTCTGAGTGCTGGTACAAGTGCCTCATGATGGCCCATCTGCTCTGCCATGGAAAGAATGTGTTCTTGCAGGACTGCCTGAGGTTTGTGTTTCTGGAAATAGTTAATAGTTACAGTGCTGGTTCATTGCTCTTCAGTACATGCTGCTGCAGCGCTTCGGTGTTTTTGCGGGGTTCAGAGATCTCAGCGTGCACCACAAATAGCTTTCTTTGTGTAGCTCTTTACAGCAGCTTTTAACACCTGCAGAAGCTGCAACATGCTTGAGAGCCAGTGAAGAAACGCTTTACAATTGGTAAATCCTTTGTTGCTGGAGTTGCGAAATAGGCATGAACGAAGAAAATGGCCGGGGGAAAAAAAGAGCCAAGACATCACAAGGCATATGTGTGACAGAGTGACAGACCTCTGGCAGGGTCCGTGCCTGGATGGTGTCTCATCACCTTCTTGTGCCCACAAGAACCACAGAGAGGCGATGGCAGGTGGTATCTGCCTGTGATGGGCTAATCCTGGTCTCCTGGCCCTACCCCCAGTCCTTTCCTTGGAGAAGGGAGACCTTGGTCCAGGCAGGGAATAGGGAAGCAGAAGCATAGCTTTTCCAGTCATCCCTGTAACCAGGATGTGTAAGTCTCTGACATTCCCCCTGTGCATGCACATATCTGAGGCAGTATTTTATCCCTGCTTTTCCTCAGTGAAGGGATACAGGATGGGCATGTTAGAAAACGTCCTTTGTTTCTGAGCTGGTGGAAACAGCACAGTGGGGGAAAGTTGCTTTGGGCTCAAGCAGCTTGCCTCAGCCTAAGGACAGAGCTGTGAGGGAGAGCAATTGCCCTCCTAACCGCAGCCCTCTCCAGCTCCTCTGATCCAGCAAAGTGCCTGTGCCCAGCAGGGACCCTCGGCTTAGCTGGAGGGCAGCAAGACTGAGCCTGAACACGGCAGTGGGAAAGATAAGAGATGGTGGCTCCATGGTGGGGTGAGGAGGGGGCAGCAGCACTGCATGCGGTGGTCTGCGTGCCTGGCTGGCAAGCAAAGCCCAGGAGCAGCACTGCTCCAGGTAGGGAGCGCAGCTCTGCTTGGCAGCTTAAAACTCACACACATCCCATTTCTTGAAAAAGGAAAATAATTGCCATATTCATTTGTGGAGGGAAATAATTACTTCAGTCATGACATGAAGTCAATTTTTGTCCTGAACCAGAGGGAGCCCTGTACTGACAGAGGGAATTTTAGAGAGAGCGAAAACAAGCCTGGCATTTGTACGCCGCAATTAAGGGCGAGAAGGAGCCAGCGGTAGGGTTTTTTTTCCCCTCTCCTTCTGTTTTTTTGCACATCAAATCAGATAACGGGTAAAATGTTCTGGCTCAGGCTGGGGGTAGAGGAAAGGTCTCGCTTAACTTTGTTAGCCGTGCTGAAATGCTGCGGTTCAAAAGATGACTGCGGCAAGAGAGCGCTTTTCCTCTGCCGTTTGCCACGGCACCAGGTGGGGACTGATGGGCACATTGAAGGAGCCTGTTGGCCGGTTAGCAGGGCCAGGAGAGGCACAGGCAGGCACTTAATACAGGTTAAACAACTTATGGGAATTAAAAAGGAGAATAATAATAATAAAAAAAGGCTGGAAGGCCTTTCTGCCTGTGCTGGCGATGGGATCATATCTGAAATCCATTTCTTGGGAAGATCAAAGGCCCAGGCTGGGACTTCTGGGCAAGCAGCACAAATTGCTAATGGACTCTGGGCTTGCATCCTGCTGTGCATGGGCATGCTTGCTCGGCCACTGGCATGGGCAGCAGCAGCAGGCGGCTTTCCCCCCAGCGCTCCAAACGGAGGTGAAGTATTCCTGTTGCAGCCGGGGAGGGTGCAAGCCCACGCACCCCACTGCATGCTTTGCTGCCCTGAGCTGGGGTCCCCTGGGGAGCTGGGGCCAGGGTGTCTCTCTGCCATGGGACCTGGTCTCCAGCATGTGCCAGGGAGCGTGGCTGCCACATAAAAATGGGGCTCCTGGGAGCCCCGGGGCAGGGGGAAAGGGCAGCTGGCATCCTGCTACGGGGGCACGCAGGCCAACGCAGATAAATTATAAGCCAGAGCCTTGGGTACGGCTCCTCTGCTGTGAGGTGGTTCTGGCTAAGTGCCGAGCTCCTCACTGCGAGGAGGCTTCCCACGTTCCGTCCGGATTGCCTACGACTGGCCTCTGGCTGCCCCCGGCTCAGCTGCTCCAGAAAGAAGTGGGGGCACACACAGCTTACCCCGGAGCAGCGGGGAAGATGATATCTGCATGGGCTAATTGACACTAAATTATGTGGGGAAAAGAGGAAACTGAAGGTGGGCGGTTCTGTAAACATATCTATTTTTCACAATCTGTACCACCATGATTGAAGCTGGTGTCAGGGGTGATATATGATAGAAAATTGATGAAACATTGATGTCAGGGGATGAATATTTCAGGAGGAGCTGTATACATTGTACAGTGCTTTTCTTAAATCTTTAACCAGTGTTGGATAACCTTGAGAGGGGTGTTTATGAGTTTATTCTGTGGCAAGGGGAGCAGGGAGCCCAAGGGGATTTGGGGTGTGCTGCCCCAGGGAGAAGGGAGATGCGCTGGTGCGAGGCTCAGTGTGTCCCATTGCACAGGGCTGTCCTGCTAAGCTGGCATCGCACGGAAAATCCTCGAGGCTAACATGTGCCAAACCTTTCCCAGCTCCAAAAGCAAGCGTAGGACGTAAAGGTCAGCCCTGGCTCCATCTTCCTACAGCCCTTAGAGCATCCCCAGCCTGCGCTTTCCTGTGCCACCGGCTATAGCTGCTTCCCAGCAGCTTGACCTGATTCTGGCCTCACCTCAACATGCTCGGGCACAGTACACTCAGACTGATGGAAAACAAGTTTGCAAACTGCTTTCTCCTCCAGGTTGACTTTCAAGCACCAGCATCTGGCTTCAGCAGGGAGGTTGTCCTCTTTCAAGGGAGAGCGAGAGTAACTGGAGGCTCAGGGTCCGGCTGGGGACCGCGAGCACAAGCCATGAGCAATTACAACAGAGGGGAAGCTCAGAGCAGCTCACAGCCTGGTGAGTGGAAAAGTCCTGCTGGCTCATAGCTATTTTGAGGTAAGG
Source organism: Falco biarmicus (assembly GCF_023638135.1). Lineage (NCBI taxonomy): Eukaryota > Metazoa > Chordata > Aves > Falconiformes > Falconidae > Falco > Falco biarmicus. Next base: position 36,937,108 of record NC_079296.1, read on the forward strand.
CATTAATTGAGGACCAGAGGGAAAACAATGAAGCCATCCCCAAAATAGAAGCTGTCAAAATGTCGTTGCTAGGAGTGAAGCCGAACCGGAGGTTTTTTTCTTTTTCCTGTTGCGGAGCCTGTCAGCTTCAAAGCAGCTGCGGGGCGAGCAGAGTTTGGGGGTTTCCTTTGCTCCCACCAAAACCAAACTTCCCGATCTCCCCTGTGCCCAGAGCAGGGGCCAGGGAGGCAGCGACAGCCGGGCATGCGTTAGGACTAATGCTTTTCAGTGACATTCAGAAGATTCCTCGGGGCCCCTTTGCATTTGCTGCTCTGAAGATTTGCTTGTTTATTCTGGAAATTAGCAGTGTTCAAGCTTTTTTATTAATAAACCTCTAAGAAAAAGGAATTTTTTTCACATGGAGGGCACATTGTCTGGAGGATGGGGTTTGGCGGAGTTTTGGGTCCAGGATGGGGAGAGAGAAGAAAATTTTTTAAGCAGGAGGGTTTTTTTTTAAGAGCAGTTTTGATATTTCATGTACAAAACCAGTGTTATTGTAACACTCGAGTGTGCCTTTCCGGGAGCAGGACCTCCTGCTGCATCAACTCTGCAGCGCCTGCCTGGGGCTGGTACCTGGGAAGGGTCATCAGCCCAACAGGACCGGCTTCTCCCCAGCAGCCCCAAATGGAAGCAGAGAGGGATGATTTACACTTCTCCGATCTCACTCTGCCTTTCCATAACCAACATCTCATCTGAAGAAGTAAGATGAGCGTGAGTGGGGGGAAAAAGCCTGCCCTGCTCCCTGTCCCATCCCCAGCTGGGCACGCGTGGTGACCCTTGGGGCTGTCAGTGCTGCTAGGCAGGGAGCCCCTCCTGCACAATCCTTTGGGTTGTGCCCATGCGACAGTTTCTGAGGCCCCATCAGGAAGAGTGTTCTCCTGCCACCGATATTATCTCATAGCACTTGCCATCTTTTTTTCCCCCACGCAACAAACTGCAAGTTGAGACCCTGAGGCATCCGTGTAGCACCAAGAAGACTCTTGTATATCTTTTTTAAAGATACATTTTTGTTTTGCACTGTTCAAACACCATCTGCTGTTTTGTACGGCGGCACTTTCACAGGAGGGGGTCATTTTTAGGTGTAAATTATTCCTTAAAGTACATATTGACAGTACTGAAGGCTGAAATGGCTGGGAGAACCCTACACTGAGCATAGAAGGTACCACAACCCCGGTCTGTAATGGCTATCCTCATTGTGCGGGGACTTCACTTCTTGCCTTCCCACCTGGAAAAGCATCTTCTACCCTCGGTCTCCTGCCATCCCAGGGACAGCTAGCAACTGAGGTCCTGGTCCTGAAATACTAGCTGGAAAAAAAAAAATTCCCTGGTCACTTGACTGAATCAAGGCCAGCATCAGCCCGCCAAAGCTACTTGGGCTTATAATAATAAACTGGTGATGCTGCCTGTGATGTGTAACTTACGGAGGCTCGTGGTTATCAGGAGTGATGAGGCATTGTGTCAGAGGGATGCACTTGGCCAAAACCAGGCTGCCGGTAAGAGCCCCCAGGTTAACCCCCTGGGCACTCAGTCTCTATTTCAACGTGAGCAAAGCAACAGTAAATACCTGGCAAAGAAAGTTAGTCCCTGATCTGTAGCACTTAAACAAATACGATTAAAATAATTGCTGCAGCTGGGTGGCTGCTCTCCCGTTTCTTGTTACAGAGTGTCACCGGGATGTAATGACTGCAGCAGCACAGCCCTGTGCTATTTCAACATTAATTTGGTATCTCATTTCCAGCTATCACCTTATTTATATTAGAAGCTTTAATTTATGTCAGGCCAGGTGTGCCAAGTGTCCCAATTACATGAAGGTCGGGGAGCGGCTCCTGCAAAGAGCACATGAGTCGAGCCGGGTGCTGGGATCTCCTCCTCCTCCACCAGGATGATGCTACAGGAGCTCCTACTGTGGTCCAGGCTAAGGCACACTCCATAGCCCAAGCATCTTCAGCCAAGTACAGGGAAGCAAATGATGTTTTTCATGTGTGCTTTATATTTTTTCTCCCCCTTTTCTATGTTTTTTTTTCTTCTTTTCTTTCCCTCCCCCCCCCCCCCTCCCCCCAGTTCTAGCTTTTTGCTGGCAACAAGAGACGTTATATTTTGACGAGTTAATAAACATCTCCCGCGGGAGCGAAGGAGCTCCAGCATGCTCTGCTTCACCATGTTTTACGTCTGACTAACAGAGTTTGCAGAACAAGAGGTGTTTTTCTAATCTGAGAACTTGGTGGATCACGTTTCAGCCTTCTCCCTGAAGCTGCTTCGCTTCCCTGTGTCTCGGAGACTGATATCATGATGCTTCCGTGTTATCTCCTGGGGGCTAACACATTGCTGCAAACTCCCCCAGCCCTTTCTGCCACCCCCCACCTGCTCCCAACCCCAAATCATCACTTGGATCTCATGTTTTTGAGCCGTTTATCAGCCTCGGATGTTAAGATACCACTGTACATCTTGCTCTGTGGCATCTCTGGGATCTGCATGGTCCCATGGTGCAGGGTTCCTGTGCTAACAGGAATCCCTTCACTGCTGGAAAGGCCACCAAGGAACACCAGGCACTGCTGCAATGAGCTGCTGGTGGATGCCAGGTCTCTGCATTGGGCATGCACCTTGCCTTGCTCCTCCCGAGCACCTCCATCTGCTAACACAGATTCCCACAACCTGTGGTTTTTATCAGTCAACCCAAGAGTTCCTCATAATTTTGAGACCAGCAGGTGAAGAAGCCCTTGGAAACCTGAAGAGCAGGAGCAGATGGACACAGCTCCAAAGCCTGCCACTGCTAGGATGCCCCTAATGGCCATATCAACCTGGAGGTGGCTGCTGCCTTCATGCCTTTTGGCAAGAAGAAATGAGACCTTGGACATGGTGCAAGGCAGGCATGGGAAGACAGCACACAGTCCAGGGAGCCAAATTGCCAGTTCGAACTTGTAGAACATTATTGCTTGTGAATTATGGATAGTTATTGCGCCTCCTGGACGATAAATTATTGAGTTGACATGCTGGATGGAGACCGAGGAGCGGTGCTGTGTTTACAGCAGGCGGATCTGGCACCTGGTGTCTTTGTGGGGAGTGGGGGATGTTTTTCTCCCTTTCTGTCTGAGCAAGAGCATCTCTGCCTGAAGCTGCAGAAACAGCAGGGCTCTGCCCACCGTAACTCACTGAGTTAACTGTGAGGGCAGCCACAGGCAAAAATCACTGGCAAGGGATCCCAGAGGAGGTTGGGGGGGTTCCCCCCAATCCCAGAGGTTTTTCTGCTTGCACTTTTGTCAGGTTTGCACTTTTGCTAGGGTTTGGGAATGGATAACACCGGTCTGCGAAAGGAAATGAGATGGGTTCCTTAAACCCAGGCATAAAGCAGCTCACCCAAAGCAGGAAGAAGGGCAGCGTGCTGGCCTCTGGCTGCAGACAGCAGCCTCTTCCCCCTCCACAGCATCAGACATTGCTTTTGCCTGCATAAGAGGAGAAACTCAGCTTTGTCTGTTTAGTATGCAGTCAGCTGCATAATATTTGTGTTGGAGATGGAAAATAATGCAAGCCAACCAAATCTGTAAATGCGAGGGTGCCTTTCAAACTCCGCTGTGTACATAGACGTGGGAAACCAGCCAGCCAATATCTTAGCAAAAAAGGATTTTATGGGGCCCATGGCCATGCTTCATCAGCCCGGGCACTCATCTTGCTGACATGAAGGGTGAGGACTCTTCCCAGGGAGCTGTGTGATTAGCTCCAGTGCTCGGCTTGAGCACAGCCTGGTCCCAAAGTTTGCTGTGGCCCTGGCTAGCCAGCTCGCCTATCTCCCCAGAGCAACCTGCCCAGCAGCTTGGTGGGGACAGAGATTTGGCACCTGGCTGAGGTGGTCATTAATCACTCCCAGCATCTACTTTGGAAAAGGGGCAGGCAGCAGGAGGTGCCACCCCGTGCTTTCCAAACCTAGCTTAGTTCAGCCGTGAAGAAGAGCTGTGGGTTGGTCCCAAGATGGGGACAGAGCGAGGCTTGTTTCTCTGCTGCTTTGCTCTCTTGTGTCTTGTCTTTGTTGCTTGTGCCCCCCCAATGCAGCTTTGCAATGTCTAGGGCTCAGTGCCACCTGGCACTGGGACATGGATATAAACCCTGGTGTCCCCCCATGCCCCTCTCTGCCTATCCTGTAGCATCATCCTGGGCACTTCTGAGGTCAAATAACCTCCCCGTTGCCCTCAAGAGGACTTGGGGAACAGTTCATTTAGGCGATGAGACACTATCCATTTATCTCCCAGGCTGTGCTGGTCTAGCACCCCTGGCAGGGGATGGCAGGTCTGCCAAACCCCTTGTCCGATGCATGCTCCCAGCAGCCCTGAGCTTAGGGACTCCCTGAGGTGGCTGCTCCATCATGCTTAACAGACCTCGACAGACCCATGTGCCCCTTGAGTTTGCCTAAATGCTTTCTGGGACCCATTTAGGCTGTAGGTCTCCATAGCACCCTGTGGCAATGAGTTCCATAATTTAATCATGAGTGGCGTGGAAAAAGCACTGTCTTTTGTTTGTCCTTAAATTTGCTGCTCGATAACTCGATTTGGACACTCCTAGTTCCTCTGTTGGAAGAAATGGGGAATTATCACTGCCTCTGCACCTGCTCCATGGCACTGGTGCTTTTATACTGGCCTGCTGCAGCTTTTCTTTCACCTCCCCCTCATTCATACCTCCTGGCAATTTCCCACTCCCCTGCCAACCCAGCCTGGCATCACATGGAGGATGGAGCCAGAAAGGTATCTGCTTTGCTTCCTGGCTGTGCTCCTCTCCACTTCTCTCCAGCTCCATTTTTTATAGGTGTGGGAGTGATGCTGGGGAGGTATGGCTGACTCTGGTCCAGATGCCAAGAGGATCCCTCTGGACCAAACCATGGTCTCGATGAAAATCCCCAAAGCATCTTCTGGTGGTTTTGGGTTCTCACTCTTGCCTGGTAAGTCCACATGTGCACATGTAGACCCTTCCCCAGCCACCCAGCAAGGGGAAGGGTTCATAATGTGAGTTATGGTCACCTTTGGAATTACTTGTCTCCTAACCAGGCTTTCCTGGCCCCAGGGGAGCAACTCCCACCTCCGTCCCCATGTGGGACAGAGGTGTTGTGAAGCATCACACAGGGTGGAGGACAGAGGTGACACAAAGGCCTGAAGAGGGGACAGGGAGAGGGGGGGTGTTTGTGTCAGGCTGTACCCCCGCTGAGCTGGATTTGTATTGTAGCTCAAGCTGAAGCCAAGGAGACTCTGGAGCTGGTAGAAAGTGAAGCGCTTTCCCTAATCGAATCACACGCCAGTGTCACTCGTAAAGCTCTGCAAAGCAGAAAGGACTTGGGAGCCACTGAACCACAAACACCTCCTCCCTCCCCAGCGCCTCTGTGGAGATCCTGCCTCTCTACTTCTCTTCATCTCTCGCCCACAAACACAGTTTGGGAGGGAGCCAGGGCGGGCTCAGGGATCCCACATGTGCTCTGTGTCTGGTGCAAGGCCATCACACCAGGTATCTCATGGGCTCAAGGACTTTGGGAGATATTGTGCTTCACAGTCTTGGTGGTCATCTTGGGATGTTCCACACTCTCTGGTCATCTTCCTGACAGGGATGTCTCCCTCCAAGCAGGCACTGGGCATGCATCTCACTAGTCCAGTGAGTCTTCTCTGTCCTCAGCTTCTGTGAACATTCTCCTGCACCTTGCTCAGCTCCTTCACAAGCCCCTGCCAGCCTGAGCGTGGGATGTGCAGTGTACAGCCATCCCATTTGGAGGCGATGGGCAGGAGGACAGCTTTGTCTTCACCTCCCTGGCCCAAGCTGTAAGGGGTAACCCAAGGACTACAGGACACCTTTCCCAGTATGGGGTTGGGGAGCCCATGGAGCTGGGGAAGGAAGGACCAGTGCCAGGTATTTCACCCTCAGAGAGCACGAGAGTTGCTGATGGAGCTGGACATTTCTGTGAAAGCCCTTCATTCAGGTTTTGACGATGCATCAAGCACCAAGTACATTGCTGCCTCCGAGCATCTCCATGGAGCTGTGCACAGAGCAAAATTAGCAGGGAGGCTGGCCAATGTCAGATCTAGAGGACAGGCTGGCTCCATTCAGATGCCCACCAGCAACAACCTACCTAGCAAAACACACTGGTCCGTCTGTTTTGCAGGGAACCCTGCCCTCTCCTCCTCCAGCCCTTTTTCTGCCCTAGCTTTCCTGCATTTCAGAGAGAAGCAAATTCTCCATCCTTCACAGGCACCGGCTGGGACTTCTTTGCAGCGGTAAACAGCATCCTTGCAGCAGGTCCATCAGCGGCAGTTTCCACAGCCTCCTTCAGTGCACCCAAAGCATGCAGGTGAGGAAATTGTCGGTGGCAGGGGCAAAAAAAACCCAAGCCATTGCTAAACTCAGTGTTTACTTCATGCCAGGGCTCTCTTGGTAACAACAAGCTCCCCAGAAAAATCCCCTCTTTAAAAAAAGCAGGGAGATTTCAGCCCGGCTGGATTCCCAGAGGAGGGAAGTGGCTATTTCTGGAGTGAGAGAAGATGTGGCTGAGCCTCCTGCGGTGGCAGGACCGACAGACTTCAGCAGCGGCTGCTTTCCCTGAGCTAGACACATGCAATTTTCCACATTTGGTCCCTGCTGCTGTGGAGAGCCAGTGGGAAGCTGATGCCAGGGCGTTAGGGCTGCAGCATCCCAGGGAAAGCAAAACGCTGTACAGCCACGGCTTTTCCTTGCTGGGGAAGCCCTTTCCAGTGTCTCGACCTCACATTATCTGTAGCTTTGCTGCATATCCCCTGTTCTTCCCCTGTGTGCATGTCTTCAGACACTCTCTTCTTACTAATGCCTAATTAGGTTGGTGGGACTGTTTAGCCCGATAGCATAGTTATGGATAATGCTATGCAAATTGACTTGAAGACCTATGAACCCCCAAATAGATAAGCACCTCCAGCTACCCCCATGCTTAGCTGCCTGCAGACCATCCAGCCAACTGCAACTGCAAATAGCATGTGGGGGTTTTAAAGAAAATGCTCTTTTTTAAATAAATAAAAATCATCCTTTCCCCTCCAACAGAAAATTCTTTATACCTTAAAGATGTCTTGACATCTCAGTGCAGCCAAGCCCAGCCTTATCTCAGATATCTGAGATATTTAGTGAGGAGCATGGTCACCATCTGAAAGAAAAAGGCACTTACAGAGGACATTTCAGCCCACCTAAGGTCCACTCTGCCTCTAAAGTTTGGGTGGGAAAAGATACCCACCTCTCCTGTGACAACGTGATCACAGCTGAAGGGCGCCGTGACCTCAAAGTCTGAATAAGCGAGTCTTTGTCTCTCCTCCTGATTATGCTTTGGAAGTTTCCTCTGTTTATTATTCATCTGATTGCAATCTTTTTTAATGCTTTAATGCAACCTCTGTCCTGGCTATGCTAAAGACCTGAATGCCCGACCAGAGACATGCACTGGAAAGGTCTGAGGGTCCCTGCTCAGATGCTGTGTTTATCACGGGTGGGATGTGGACTGCTGGTCCTCCTGCATCCCCGAGCGGGGGCAGTCCCTCCCTGTGCCCACTGCAGAATGCCAAAAATCAGGCATTCCCTCTGATGCTGCCCCTCTCCTGAGCCATACCCAAACCGGGTGGTGTGGACCTTTTCCCATGTGCTGTCTGCTTCCCCTCGGCTTCATCTGGCCCTGTCACCTGCCGTCCCTCCAGGGCTGGTTGGCAAGGGCCAGGCCTTGGCGGTCCTGGTGCTGCTGGGCAGCTGAGTCCTATGCAACTCATCGCACCTCCTGATCGGCTGCTGGAAGTGTTCCTGCTGCACAGAGAATTGGATTGACATATGCACGCCTGGCCATTAGAGGAAAATGAAGGGTAATATGTAAACACCTGGGAGGAAAAACAGTCCTTTGCCTTAATGATAGTTTGTCATGTCACATTTTTCTAAAATTGTGAAATAGTGGTAGGCTAACCATTAATTTGTATTGCTTTAATTCATATTTTGAATACCAGACAATGACTTAAACACCACCCAATTTAACCCACATATTCTCACTCATTTCTAAAAAAAACCCTCCATAATAAAAGGCACACTCTGATTCCAAAAGCAGGAGTTCTGAATGCCCGCCAGCTCCTCCACTTACTGATACCAATGGTATTGCCGGTACCAAGCCATTCTTTGGAGCCCCTCAAAGTGCTTTATACACTGGCCAGAGCGTTACCGGTGTTATTAATGAAGCAATAAACACCTGCCAAGGCACAGAGCCCTCTTGCACAAAAGGTCATTGAGCTGTGGTGCAAACACCCAGGCTTTGGGACTGCACGTGGGGCCAGAGACAAGTGCTGATGCACCCTTGCGTCACGCTGCCATGAGCTGCACATGAGCCCAACACGTGGTCCGATCCGGCTGGAAAACAGCCTTTGTTTCTGGTTTATTTTCCCAGACCTCTCACCCCTAGCCCCTCTCCAACGCTGGCACCACTGCATTTGTATCAGGTGCATCCCTTCTCCTACCCGCTGCCCAGCCAGGCTCTTTCTTCTCTTACAGCTTCACCCCCTCAACAGCAATTGGAAATGAGATTTTTTTTTTCAATCATAAGCCTTTGCCGGCATGTCCCACTGCTCTGTAAATACAGGCTGAAGTGCAGCCAAGTGTGGGATGCCCGAGGTAGCGCTCAAGGCACTTGTATTGCTGTCAATGTGCAGGTGGCATGAATGCTTCCTGTTTTGGGGTCTGTCTGGGGTACCCATGCGACTGGCCAAAGGAGAGGGTGCTCTGCAAAGGTGGGAGAAGGCAACTGGGCAGCAGGAAGAGCTCATGCTGGCTCTGGAAGGTTTCTGAAGGTGGATTTTCATTTTTGGGTGATGCCCAAAAGGCCCATCCCAAGCGCAAAGGCCACCCAAACCCTCCTGCATCCCCCAGCAGAACGCACGGCCTGCATGCAACACCCCAATTCAACAGCAGCAGCCGTCCCCCAGCTTCTCCATCCCATCAGGGTTTGCCCTATCCCTCTGGAGGTGACAACTGAGCGCAGGCCAAGAAGCAAATCCGTGGCTGGAGCCGCACGTTGGGCCTGGAGAGAGCCGGCGCCAAACACACAGCCCTGTTGCACCGGGCTGGCGGCGGGGCACGGGCTGTAATTGCCGCCTGCCTGCCAGGGCTCCTTCACCCCGCTGCCCTACCCCGGAGGAGCGGAGCTGCCAGCAATTAAAAGTTGTTAGCAGTTCCCATGCTATTTTAACCATTTGCAGGCAGCAATGGTAGCCCCTTTTCCCTTGGTGGAGGGAGCTGTTCTTGCTGCCACCCAGCGCTTCGCAGCCCTGCTCGTGGGGACGTTGCTGCGTGAGCAGGGGTGCTGCTCTGCTGAACCCGGGGCTGTCCCCTCGCCCGGGCGCGGCTGAGCCCCTCTGCCCCCTCCGGGGAGCCGGGGGGGATTTAAGAGGAGAGACACCCTGTGGAAAACCGCAACCCCGCCGCTCAGAGTTTGCAAACCTGTAAGTTTATTTTTAATGCTTTGCAAGAAGGGAGATGTTCAGATACTGAGGAGCAGCTGCAGGACACCTCCCCCGGTGTGCGAATATTGGGCTTGGGATTTTTTAATTATATTTGTGTGTGTGCGTGTCTGGGTTCTTCACGCTCCTGCGGGCACGTTCTGCAGCCTGGGTCCCTGTGCCGGTTCTCGGGTGGGTGTGGGGGGGCTGTGACAGTCCAGGACGTGACCCTGCGGCACTCAAAGCGTTCGGGGCAAAAGGACACGTCGCTTCACGCGTTCGGGTGTTTTTGCCGGCGTGCCGCTCCCCGCGGCGGGCACAGGGGGGGCACGGCGGGCATAGGGGGGCCGGCAGGACGGGCACGGCGGCTCCCGGGGGGGACCCGGCGCCGGGCGCGTTGCGGGGCTCCCCCTGGTGCCCGCAGGTCCCCACTGCAGGGCAGGCTCGGCGGCGGATGCTGAACGTGGCTTTTCCATCCGCGCCTGGCAGCCCCTCTCCTGGCTCGGCTGTGCGCTCCCCTCCCCGGCCGCACGGGACGGGGTAGGTGATGATGATGATGATGATGATGGAGGGGGGGAAGCTGAGGCCGGCCGCAGCCCCCGGCAGGCGCGGGGCGGTGCCGCCCCCGCTCCGCCCCGCCGGGCCGCGCCCCGCTCCGCCCCGCTCGGCGCCGGGCAGCCCGGCAGTGTGGCGAGGCGGGCGGGCAGGCAGCGCCGCGCCGCTCCGCTCCCGGCCCCGCCGCCATGCCGCCGCCCGGCCCCCGCCGCCCCGCCGCCATCCTCCTCCTGCTGCTGCTGCTGCTCCGCCGGGCGCTGGCCGCCGCAGGTAGGGGGGCCGGGGAGCGGGCAGAAGTTTTCGGGGCGGGGGTGGGTGGGCTGCCTCCCCCTCCAAGAAAAAGTTCGCTGCGGTTTACCCCTTTTAGGGGCAGCTGGGCGAGGGGGGGATCCAACCTTAGGGCATTTCTTTCCTTTTTTGCTTTAATGCAAAGGTTGAGGGGTGTGCAGGGGAGCGCGGTCTGGGCGGGGGGAGCCGGGCCGCGCTGCGCTCCGGGGGATGCTCCGGGGGTGCGGGCTGGCAACGGCGCTCCCTGCCCGCCCCGCCGCTTTCTTATACATATATTTTTAATGATTGGGAAAAGGAAAACAAACCGAGCCCTGTTTGTAGTGTCGCCGGCTGCGATTCCCCAGCGGGTCAAATAAGTAATTATTCAGCCTAGATAATTTTTTTTTCTGCCTTTTTATAACCCCAGCTATTGATGGCCGGGCAGTTAAGTGGGCTTTTCCTATGGCTCTTCAAAGTTTCCTGTGCGCAACCCAATCTTGTGATAGAGATGCACTTAAATCCAGCCCTTCCGTTGGTAATCCCAGCCACAGACAATAAACAGAGGCACGTCTCTCCTGCTGCCCTCTCTCGTTGGGACTCCTGTGATCAAATTCAGCCCTTTCCACGATATTTTTGTGTCCCGTCCCGTCGTCCCCCCCACCCCGGTACTCGTGAACATCCTCTGCATCTCAGGACTTTGCCCTTTATCATCCTTCGGTAGTGGCAAAGCAAAGGTGCTGGCGTTTATCCTCTAGTTATAAAAAGATGTCCTCAAGTGTAGAGCTCAGAAGTGGAGCCCTATAAAGTTTGATGGCTTTTAGAGGCTGGAAGAGACCATAACCGTAACTGTCTGGGCTCCGGTGATGGGCAAGGTCGTCATCCCCGCGGGAGCTCGGGAGGAGAGCCCGTCGCTTGCTTCCCGCAGCTTCTGGCAAGGGTTTGAGGGCGCGTTGCAAAGCTGCGTGCAGCACAGATCGGTCTTGTTAGTAGTTAAAAGCGTCTCCTGACGAGCTGATTTTCTAGGAAAATGAACCAAGCCTTCTTTTCTGAAGCATAATTAAGGTGACGAGGAATTTTTGGGAGGGAGTTTAATTAGATTAATATTTTTTCTGCCTCTGCCACACAAAGATCTAGTGTGTTTCGGCAAATGGAAAACAGAAATGGCACTATTGACTTATTCAGTGGCCTGGATGTTGCTGCAGCAGCATCCTTCAGCCAGAAGAAACTCTCCCTTGCTGGAAGGGGAGAGATTTGAGAGCTGGCAGCTGGTGTCCTGCTTGGCCGGGAGCAGTGCTATGTCGTAGAGGTGGGCAGTGAGGGGGTCTGGGGGCTCAACACAGTGTGGGGTGCAGTGGATGGCAGGGGCTTCGGCAGGTTGGATTAGCCAGGCTGCTATGGGTCTGGCTTTTGCTGTGGCCAGGCGGCCTGGGGATGCTGGGGTGGGGTGGGGATGTTACCTGGGTTGGTGGTGCTGGACCCCCGTGCCTGTCCCATGTGGTGCTTTTTTGCATGCACCAAGTTCATGCAGGGGTTGAAATAAAACTGGGCAGGAGGGAGGGGATGAAGAAGAAAAAACAAGTCAAACCTGACTAAGCTGGATCAGTTTGAGTCTGGGGAGCTTTCTAAAGGCACGCTGTTAATCTGGCATATGTAAATGTGTATAAAGTTTTTAGCGGTAGAGCTATAATTGGTGTTTCTCCAGGAGTGTTGTGTAGAAATTGCATGAGGTGGTGCAGAGGAGAGAGCTGAGATGGTGCTTAGCTCCGGTGATAATCTGTTCCCTGCTCTGCCCTTCACTGGTTTTAAGGAGGGAGGGAAAGGCATCACCCGGGAAAAAAAAAAATTCTCTTTTAGTAACAGAGAATGTACTTATTGTTTATGTTGGGTTTTGCAATAGTGGGGAGGGGGGGAGAAGTGTTGTTTTGTATTGGGGTTTGAAACCCAGAAGCAGTCAGCCCACTCATCCCCAGGACGGCTGCTGTGCTCTCCTCTGCTGCTGGGGGAACCCCAGCTCCCACCCACATCCCCCTCTCCCGCTCCTGGGGCTTTGCCTGCTGGGCTGCTCACCATGCCTCGTTCTGCTTGTGTGTGCTACGCTCAATAGGAAAACAACTTGGTGTGAGGATTTTGAGCTTGCTTGGGGGCCTTTCCCCACGACGCTGGCTGCACAGAGGTTGCAGAAAGGCTGTTGAAACCCAGAGGGTGATGATGTTGAAGGGGGGGCTTAGGTGACAAGGGGTTTTTGCAGGCAGCGTGACACTGCCATCGTGGTGAAGGGCTGTCCTTCCATCCCTCTGCTGTACCACAGGAAAACACCTGGGGAGGGAGAGAGGGGGGATATCGACACTGCTGTTCCCCACTGGCGTGGGTCACGGGCTCATGCACGCCGGTAGCAGACTGCCTGCCTGCCACTGTCATTGCGTGCAGGTGGTGGGGGAGAGATGCTCCAAGACCTGTTGCTCATCAGCAAAGCCTGCCCTTGCAGGAGGTGGAGGCTTGCTCTCTTGAGGACAGCGGTATGTGGAAGGATCTGCTCTGGCTTTTTGGTCCCCTTCTCCTTTAGCTTCTTGGTTATGGAGCCTTTTCTCTTTTAGAAGTAGGTGATGTCTGTGCATGATAGTGGCAGAATGAAGTAGTGAAACAACGAAAAAAGGAGATAAATGGAAAAGTACTATTTTGGAGAAGGCAGAATTTCTTGGAGGTGATAGCTGGGGGGCAGGGAGAAATCCAGATTGCATTTTCTCTGTTTAGAAATCAAAAGTGCACTACTGCTGACCCAGTAAGCAGCTTGGAGAGTCCAGCTGCGTCCTTTATCTCCTCTTCTCTGTAAGGTCCCATGGGTCCTTTTGGTGCTATGTATGCTGGCTCCCTTTCTGTCCCTGTTCTAGCTCAACAGGAATAATTAAAAAAAAAATAATCTGTATTTTAGGTCACTTAAGTGAGCCAAGATGATGCAAGGAGCTTGGTTTTGCTTCCACTTCCAGCAGCAGCAGCACTTTCAACTGCTCAGCCCTGTGGCTTTCTCCCTCCCAGCATGTCTGGGTTCGGTGGGATCAGCCTGCCAGCCCCGTTAGTTACCAGAAGAGTCGGTGAGCCAGGCTTCCTTGGCCAAAGCCAGGCTTGCAAGCTGGTGCTGGGGAGGTGGCAGGAAGTGCCGGGCTGCGAGGTGAGGATGGAAGGGGCTGTCTGGAGTCTGCGAGGAGTTCATTACAGCAGATGTTGGTGCCGTAAAGCCACAGGTTCCTGCTGTTTCCTATTCACTTATATCCTCCCGGCTTTAGCGATGCTAATGCGAGTGAAAACATTTGCAGGAGCGAAGCGGGGGAGGCATAAATCACCAGCCCATTCCCTCTGTCCCCTCCTGCCATTCCACCCGTGGGTCTTGCCTTGGGAATCAAAGAGATTAATACGGGTGCAGGGGATGCCTGAGCTGCTCGCTGGCTGCCATCGGCCCCACTGTGGCATTCTGAGGCCTACTGCCTCTGACTTTGGTTTTCCTTAATATGCAAAGCTGTAATTTGTTGTAATCAGTTGTATTGTGCAAGCCACCCCTGCTTGTGAGTCAGAGCGCGGTGGCAGTGAGCTGACACAGCCCTGGCCCTTTGGATGCTGGGTTGGGGGGTGTCTCTCTCTGGTGGCATGAAGACTCATTCCTCCTGCTGTTCACACTGGGGTGAAGGGAGCTGGGGTGACCCTTCCCTGGCTCTGCCAGAGCTCAAGACCTACAGGAAATGCTGTGCGAGATGCTTTTCCCTCCAAACCAGAGCCTTTGTGGGGCCCCAAGAGTGATGAACCTGTAACTTTTGAGTGATGTGGCTACTTGCCTTAAGCCAGGGCACTGGGAAAAAATCCTGTATGACCTGCAGCGGGGCTACACTAGGGCTGGGAAATGCAGAGCTTTGACTTGGGTGAGGCAGAAAGCCCCATAAAACTGTTCTGATGTCTGGTTTCACACCCGCCCTCTGAGGGACCTCTCTTGGTAGGAGCCTGGAGGCCCCTGGCTGAATGCAGCACCCTCCCTAACACTCCCTAAATCCTCAGTCTCACTGTCCCTGCAGCCCTGCAGGCTTGGCTCATGCTTGGATTTTTACTGTTGAGGCAGTTTTGGAGTGTGGGTTTCCTTTTAGTTCGTGCTGCGGTCTCAGCATGGAGGGTGATGTTCTTGAGGGTCCCGGCTGGGTTTTGGTTTAAGTCCATTTTGGTCCCGTTGGGGAGCAAAATGCTAAAAACAGAGGCTGCGTGCACAGGGGAGACTGGGGAGCCAGAAAGCAAGCAAAGCATCCTGGCTGCACCGAGTATTATTTTTGAAGCCTCCTGGTTTTTCGGAGGCCTGACTCACGACGCAGGAATGCACTGGGCTGGCAGCCCTGGACCTGCTCCTCAGCAGAGGGGAAGAGCTACCTTCTCCTCCTCCCGAGCCCGTTCCCCATCCCCTCTCCTCCCAAACCGCTGGGCTGGGCTGGTAGCAGCCACATGGTTGCTGAGCTTGGATTTTTAGGGGATTTTTTTTCCCCCTTTGCTATTTGCTTTTTCATGTAGGAGCTGCTTTTTTGGTTTTTTTTTTGATGGAGCTGGGGCAGCTCAGCGGGTCATAGCAAGGCAGCTCTGGGTTGCATTGGGTGGTTGGAGGCAAGGGAAAGGCAGAGCGAGCCCTTGAGATCAAACACGAGCCAGGCTGGGAAAGGCTGGGCAAAGCCACGCTGGAAAATGAGGGAAGGGAAGGGAAGCAGGAATTATTTAGCACAGGGCTTGCTCCAGCGTGTCCTGCATGCTGCCTTTAATCTCCTGCTAGTCCCTCCCCGCTGCAGCCCGACACGGCCCCGCTTGGGTCTCCTCTGCTCCCCACTGCCTTTGGCTTCTCCCAGACCTGCTGGCTCGCCTCATCCTTTTTTTTTTTTTTTTTTATTTATTTATTTATTTTTTGGGGGTGGGGGGGGTGGGGGGCTGTTCCCTGTGGCAGCGAGCTCCCCCAGACCCACAGGGGTGTGTTATCTGGGTTAGGTTTGCAGTTAAACAGCTGGGGGTGGTAGGTCCTGGTCCTCATCCCCAAACTGGGGCTCCAGGTGCTGCTACCTGGTGTAACTTGGTGGGTGTTGAAGCTGTAAGCCTTAACCCAAACTTTTGGTGGTTGGGAGTGTACCTTGGGGTAAACCTAGTAAAGGGACCGTTTGGCTCCCTGTTCTTTCAGTGTTGGGCTCCATGGAGAAATTCAGATGGGGAAGGGGAAGAAGTATGCAAGCGAAGCAAGCCACATGCCACCGCAATGCTCAGCGGCAGGCAGGGCGTCTTGCAGCTCAAGAGGGAGAAAGTGTTTTTGTCTTTGGTGTGGACTCTGTGTCCCATCTTCTCTTGGCCCATGGGCTTGGGCTCTGCAGGGTCTCTTCCCTTGCCTCCCTGCCTGGAGCATCGACAGAGGCCACTGTCTTCCCTCCTCCTGCTTCAGCCCTGAGGCCCTCTCCAGAGGGGACTGATGACCAAGCACCTGCTTGTTTAGGTGCTGGGAAATATTTCCTTCCCAGCTAATACATTTCTGGCCTTACCCTTTGCTGTGAGGAGGAGGAACTACCAGGTCCCAAGCCCTGGGGGTGGTTGCAAAGCTTCCTGGGGCACGTGCACAGGGATGGAAGGCTGTGGGGCAGGAATTGTGGTGACACAGGAGTCCCAAAACTGGGCTGTGACCATGAGACAAGGCTTCCTCCTGGAGCTGGATTTGTGCAGGCAAAATCTTGGGAGGTGCATTCCATTGCCTGTCATGCAGGGCTTGGACTGGATAGAGGGGGCTGACATAGTCCCCAGGATCTAAAAAGCAAATAAAGCAAATTATATGAGTCAGTTTTTTCCCCTTTAGCATTGCTTAAGTTTAAAGGCGGTGCTGGTTGTTTGATATTTATTTTTTTTTTTAGTTTTGTTTGTTTTACCCTGGGAGATAGAGGACACAAGTTAAGATACTTATTAAAGAGTAATATACCTGGTTATACAAGAAGCAAACTGTGCAGAACTCTAGCCTCAAACTCTGCTTTTCTTCTGCTTACATTTGGGGTCCGGGCTGTCCCTTTCTCTGGAGGAGTGAGTCTTCAGGTAAGGAAGAAGACCTATATAGATTTGCAGAGCATCTTTGTGGGTCTCCTTCTCCCCCTTCATACCTCTTCCCACAAGTCTGATGAGCAGCAGCCCATATACATGTGTATATACACACATATAGCACATCTGCCCTCACTTCTCTGCTCTATTTATTCCCGTAAGAGCCAGGAGGAGGAAAAGGGCTTGTTTGCATTGTGAGTGATCCCTTCCATGGCCAAATACCCAGGGCTGCAAGCATCGGCAGTCATAATTGGTATAAACCCCTCAAGTGAGACACAAAAGTCAGATCCCGGCATCCCTTATGCTTCCGGGGGGTCCCACTGGTGTGGTTTCCTTAAAGGTCCCATGAGTAACCTTTTATGCCCACCCCCCCGGCTCCCCTCCTTCACAAGCCTGTGCCAAGTGAGAAAACTGAGGGATTGTTTCCTTTTGAAAGAGCGTGGAAAATCTCATTTTGAGACGTTTAATGCATATTAGATCCATCTGCCTTTCCCTTGAGTGGAGGCCACCACAGGAGGAGAGGTGAGGGCTTCTGAGTGCAGATGTCCAGCGCCCAGGCAGGTTTTGGGGCTCTGCAGAAGCAATGCTATGGGTGGCGTCTTCAACTGGAGGATCTGTGCAGGTGGATAGCATAGGATGCGGAGCAGGGAGGGAACCCCCCAAAACTTCCATAGAGGTGGAGAAATGCTCTTGGTATTGATGTCACTGCATGGAGGTGCAGGATTGTTTTGGATGGTCTGGCTTGCCCTAGGGATGGGATTCAGCACACCTTGGTATATTGAACCAAGTGGCTGTCAGGTGCAGGTAAAACGTGTGTGAGGGGATTTGAGTGCAGGGGGGTGCATAGGGAACACGCTTGTAAGGCATGATGATGCTTCTTCCCACCAGGCATCCCTCCCCATTGAAGTTGTATGGAGACAGATGTGGTGGCTGTTGAATGATAGGAGCCTTGCAAGGGGGAGGTTTGCACTGGGCAGGGAGCATGGCTAAGATGAGAGCAAGATTTTCTCCACCCTGCCTTTGTCCTGCTGTTGCTTTGTGAGTCTTTCCTTTTGCAGAGCGACTTTCCTCCCTGAGAGCTGCCACTGGCCTGGAAATTATCCCCAGTTGCCCCCTTCTTGCCACACTCCCTCCTCGGTTGGCAGCACTTGCATGCCTCTACATGTCCCTCTGCATGACTTAAGGAGTTGTATGGGCTGTCCACCTCTGGGTGGGCTCCTCAGTGTATCCGCGTCTCCTGGGTGGTGGTAGGGTGGAGGGACAAAACGTTGTAAAATATACCCAGGCTTCCCGGCCGGGTGGCTTGCGGAGGCGGGAGGCTATTAAAAAGGGTTGTGTTGCATTGTATAACGTGGGAGTTTTCCTTAGGCAGGAGGCTAGAGAGCCCAGAAACTCCTCGGGACAGATTTAAATGGGAGAAGGGGCACGCCTGGGATGCAGTGTTGCTGTCTCCTGTCTGAGGTTGCTGTCAGCGGGTGTCCTCAGTGCTTTCTAGGCTGTGAGATTTTGGGCTTATTTGTGACCAGTGACACACATGAGCACGTGCACCTAGCAGTGGCTGAACGTGATACCAGAAGTTTAAAACGAAGGCACCAAGAAGGTCCTCAGCAGCAGACCTTGCTTTGTTGACTGTGTGGTTTGCTGGTGGACTTACGTGGTGTGCTGGGAAGTGGTAGTTCTTCCTTTGGGTGTTGGTGACCCCCGGTTGGAGGACAGAGGAATGGGGCTTCAGGGGGTTTTATGGAGATGGATGAACAGAGCTTCCTTCCACTGGGTTCATTGGCCCTGCCTCTCTGCCATCTTGAGGGGGTCTTGTCCCTGCCTCGCATGGTCTGTGAGCGGGGGCTGATCTCCTCTGCGTGCCTGTTATCCCCTGTGGAGACCTCACCATCCTACGCTGTCACCCGGCTGCGTTATTGGCTCTGTCTGTTTGGGTTGGCTTCAAGAACAGAAGGAGGGTGTTTTCCAGCAGCCAGAAAGTGGTTGCTATTTAAAACGAGCAAAAAAAAAAAAAAAAAAGCGCGATCTGCTGCTTGCTTTTCATCCACGTAGCCAAATGGAGCCGAGCAAGCATCCCCACCCTCACCTGGAGGGGCATCTCTGAAGGCTTTGCAGGGCCTGCAAGTGAAGCTAGTAATTAGTGCTGGTCATGAGGGTGGATCTTGCAATGTGGCCATGCTGTCTGCTGTGGTCTGGCCTGGGGCCATTGCCTCATTTCGGATGGCCGCTGCCCAGGTGTGGGATCCCAGCTGCCTCCCTCCACCCCTGTTTATCCCAAACAGGCTGGGGATGCCGCTCAAGGTGCGAGTACCTTTGCCTCCCTGCTCGGCACAGCTGTTCTTACAATTGCTGGATGGTGCTATGGCGTGCCGGCACTAGAATATCATTTTGAAGGTTTTTCTTTCCCCCTTGACAGATGTGAAATGTAGAAACATGCTTAAAATTAAAGCATGGCTCCAAAGTCCAATTACACTGCAATTAAAAATGATCAGCGGTCTGGGTTGCTGCATTGGGTACTAGGCTTCTTGAAGGGTTTTCTCTTCCAGCCTATCTTGGAAAAGCTTAAATGTCCTGACTGTTCCGCTTTGAGACCTGAGCAGAGGACATCTTCCTAGAGTTGGCGAGGTATTGCTGAAAATGTGCATTAGGCTGGAAGTGAGCTGTTCCCAGTGTTTGGGAGCTCCTCAGTGGGGCTGTGACATCCCTACATGGCTCCGTAGCATCTCCTCTGAGTTGCACCAGTCTATGCACTTGGTGACATGGTGTTGCTGCTGGGTGCATGCCCAGCTCTGCCGGCACCGCTGGGGCTGCGGGCTAGTGCTTCGGGCTGGAAGGAAGAAGAGGTGGCAATTTGGGCTCCCCCACCATCTCCACCCATACGTTTCCACCTGGATCTCCAGTTCCTATCATCTTCCCCCGGTCTTTAGGAGGAGACGCTTGACTTGTTTGTGGAAGCACGTTTTCCTGGAGGACACGTGATGCCAGCGGAACATCATTTTGGCTGCTTTTCTGCAGTCAGAGCCCTGCAAATGCCTTCTTCTGTGCTCTAGTGTTGGCACTAAAGGGATTTGTTTCAGGAGAGGGGATTTGACAGCACAGCTGTGCAGCAAGGAGTTGCTTGGGTGACCGGGGTCCGGAGTGTGATGGTGCCGGGGTGAGGGCTGCCAATGGCTATAAAACTTTACTCCCCCTTTTTAGTCCCTCTTTTTTTTTTTTGCACATCTGTCTCTAAGTGATTTGCTACCGGTGAATGACTAGTCTGTGCTTGGGTGAATCGAGCAAGGCTGGGAGGTGTGGCTGTGGAGGCTTTGCATGTTGAAGTCCCACTGTGGTGCCATAGCTTGGTGGCCCAGTTTTGGGTTGCAGGAGGTACAGCCCCACCGTTAATCTCTGTCCTGAGTCATGGGTACTTTGGCTACCCTGTTAAATATACCTCAAACAAGGTACTGAGGCACATATTTCAGACTCTGAAATTTATACACGAAGATAAAAATGTTGGCTCTGCCCAAAGCTGGAAAAGCGAGATCCAAAAGCTGGGAAGAGGGTTGGGTTTTGTTTGGGCTGAACAGTGACTAACAAGAGTTGAGTTTTTAAAACAAATGCTTGGGATAAACTGGTTATGCAAACTGGGGCAAATTGGGCAGGTTCCTTTGTAGTTTACAACAAAACCCCAGGAGTCTGGGGCGTGTTGGGGCTGGTCCTGCCGGGGATGGAAAAACCCACACGCCAGCTTTGCAGATGGGGTCCCACCTATCGGGGAAGGATCCTGGGGGTACGTTGTAGGGAAAGCCACAGGTTACTGTGAGGCCTCATCTGTCCAGCTAAAACCTTGAATAACGCCAATCCTAAAAACACAACAGATCAAAAATAGATATTTTTTTAAAGTGTGGTTTTAGAGTACCTGCTAAGGGGAATTCATGCTGTGCTCGGCTCCAAGAAACTGTCAAGCTTGCTTGTCCTGTGCTGCTGTAAATATAAAGATTCAGAGTGTCTTTGGGTTTTGTTGCTGTGGCGTTTATCGGCCATGGCCAGGAGGATGGTGTGGGGTACGCAGGCGCGCCAGCAATGCTCGGTATGCTTTGCAAAGGCAGTTGGGCTCACAGACTGCAAGGCTTCTGGTTTCTATCACAGCTTGTGCTGTTTTGGCCAGGGGCATCCATCCATCCATCCATCCCACAGCCCTCCCAGGCTCTGCAAGGCTCCTCTAGAGTGTGGTGTTTTAAGGATGCTAGAAAAAGGAAGTGGGTACGAGGGCCCTTGTGAATTTTTAACTTCATCCTGCAACGCCGGCTGGGGGAAAGTGGTGCCTTGCTTGTTGGTAAGGCAAAGTAATGCTCCGTAAAAATCCCTCTTGCCATTTCCCACTGGATCGGTCCTCTGGCTGAACAAAAACCGGCTTAGGCTGCCATCGTCTTTTTACGGGGAAAAGCCTGGCTGCTGGATGAAGCAGAAAATTAGATGAAAACTGCCTAACAAGAAAAGAAAAGATGATTTTTGCAAGCAGAGAGGGGAAAAGAGGAAGTGAAGTTGCTGTTAACCCTGATGGCTTCCAGTGCCTGCCCTTCGAGCATCCTCCGACCACCGGCATCCTGCAGTGCCTGGGCATTGCTGTGCCCGTTTGCTGTCCCTGCATCCTAAGGGATTGCTGCGGTTTCTGGCCTCTCCTGCTAGCGGGGAGGCTTGAGCAGGGCAGCTTTTCGGTGGTCTCCGGCTGGCTGGGGAAGGCAAAGCTCTGCTTGCAGAGCGGGTTTTTGTTGTGCACGTGCTTGCTCCCTCCCCCTTTCGGTCTCCATATCCCAATGACACACTAGCTCTGTTTTCATTAGTATTTATGGACTGGCTATAAGAGGACGCAGCAGATCCACCCGGGCTGTTAATGACCCCTGCATGAAATAGCAAAGCCCACTTAGCAGTCTCGGCCGAGGAGTTTTACTGCAGCCTCTCCCGGTCTGCCTGTGACTGTCTCCTTCCCTTAGAGAGTGACGGGGAGGGCTGCGGGCACAATTTCTTGCTTAAAGAGAAAAGAGCTTGGATTTGTGCGCCTGTGGGAGGCGGGGAAGGAGAGTGTGTGTGAGTCTATGGAAAGTATAGGGGGGAGAATGTAAACCATATGTTTCTGCGAGGGTCAAGTTGCAGAGCAAAACCAGTGGGGAAGCAAAAGAAGCTGGAGTCCTGCAGTCTGGCTGTGCTTTGCATCCCGGTAGGTGTGGGGGGGTATCCAGCGTGTCCTACTGAAGGATGATTTTAAAAAAACCAAACCTACCCTAAAAGCTGATTTGGCTCCCTGCCTGGCACTCTGTGGTGTCACTGCTGTCCCATGTATTTAGGGCTGGAGTCCAGGACTGTTTCCAAGCCCTTGGGGCTCCTATAAATAAATGGCAGGGATGCTGGGAAGAAGCTTCACTGGGTTGCCCTGAGTTCAGGGTGTTTGCAAGTTTTATAGGAAGTGAAGGGAAGAAACTTTTTGCAGGGAAGCGAGTGCCTGCAGCTTGCTGGAAAAGCACAGTGGTTGGTGTGCCTTGCACCACGGCTGTCCTTCTGCTCTCCTTCCAACTGTGGAGAGGAGAGTCAGATGAAAAGATCCATTTTCGCCTTCTTGGAGTGGAAAAAGTTATGTGCAAGCATCCCAGAGAGTTGTATAGACTTCAGACCTAAGCAATATGAGCTAGATTGAAGTGCTTTTAAAAAGAAATCCAAAAATAGGGGGAGTGGGGAGGTCCCACAGTAAACTGTTTTAGCTGGGAGTCATCTTTTGTTTCCAAAACTAAAAGCATGGAGACAATGTCTGATTCCCTGACTGGCTCTACGGAGCTGTTTGCAACCTGTCAGCTTGGTAACCATCTGCTTGCAGCCCGCAGGGACGATGCTATATATGGGATACAGGAGGAGAGAGGCATTGCTGTGCCCCCTGCCCCAGGAGCAGCTGTGGGCTCCAGCCCCTTCACAGGAGGGACTATGGGCACAGCATCTCCTTGGTCCATACATCAAGAGGAGCTCCTGTGCCTAAGACACCAAAAATCCCAATGGATTTATCTTTTGGCTGTCTGGCTTATTTGGGGGTTTGTTTGTTTGGGGGAGATTCCTTTTTTTTAGCTCTACTTCCTACAGAAAATCCAGATTATTTTTTTTCCAGTCGTGCTGTTTGTGTCTGCAGCCCTCCCACTCTTCGACTCAGAAGTAGATGTCTTGCAATTAAGTGGCTGCCTGATCAGGAAATTAGCGATGAAGTTTTTATCTAGGCGAGCTGGTTGGCCAGTGAGAGGATCTATTAACATCCCACTAAAAAAATCACCAGCATAACACTTGCCACCTACTATTGGGGAACACAAACGCCATGTGGGCGTGAATATTTTGAGCAGCAAATCTACAGGAAAGCAGGTTTTGTTCTACCTCTTAACGGACTGTGTCATTTTTGCTGAGATGGAGTACCTCAAAATACATGAAGGACCAAGAAAAACGTTGGAAAAACCTTTGGCAAGGTGAGAGAAGCGTGAAGAATGCCTTCAGGTCATGGCAACAGGTGCTTGTCGGCAGATGACCTTTATTTGTTGTGGAAGGAAAGGTCCTTCACTAATGATGGTTGAGTGGCTGAAGGGGAAGCAGGAAGAAAGCATCCTACACCTGGGATAGCTGGGGAGGGGGGGTGGGCTTCCTTGTAGCCTATGCACATGCTTTGGAAGAAATTGCTGGGCATGTTGGATGTGGCAATTTCTTGGGGCTTGCCTTGCTGTCATGTGTAAAGAAAAAAGGGTTAAAAAGGCATTTATGTAAACTGTGGGGTCTAAAGGTTGGAGGAGTTTGGATTGTCACAGACCTTTGGGTCAGGGATATTCTGTAGCTTTGGCTATTAATGTTTTTGGGGGGGAGCAGCAGCCTCTGACCTCTCCGAAGGTGGAGCATCAAGGGGAAACGATTGAGGGAAAAGAGCATCTTCCTATTGGCTTGGTGCCAGCTGCTTCTGCAGGTCCTGAGGGTCTCTGAGGTTTGACCTGACTGGCATTTGCCCCTAGATAAGTGCCATAATAAACCTGGTCCTTGTTTCACTGGGAGAGTGACCTCCTGGCTTGTCCCAGTCGAGCTGCCTAGGAGCTGCTTTAAGTCAAGAGGCGCTGAGCCTGGGGAAGGGCTGTTCTGGGGCTGGGTCACCTGGGTGGTGAAATGAGTCCTTGTCCCATGGCAGAGGTCCCTGTGTTTTAAACAATGTTATTTGCAGAGACAGTCTGTTAATGAAGTGCAGAAGGTGGCTTGAGAAATCATTAAGAGGCTCTCAAGAAGGTGATGAAAGTGAGAAAATGGAGTTAGGAAAGCAAAAATGTGTTTTCTTCCAGTACCAGGATGTTTATTCCAGATAAGACACGGGTCATAGAATGGTTTGGGTTGGAAGGGACCTTAAAGATCATCTAGTTCCAACCCCCCTGCCATGGGCAGGGACACCTCCCACTAGATAGACCAGGTTGCTCAAAGCCCCATCCAGCCTGGCCTTGAACACTTCCAGGGATGGGGCATCCACAGCTTCTCTGGGCAGCCTGTGCCAGTGCCTTACCACCCTCGCAGTACAGAATTCCTTCCTACTAACTCATCTGACTCTACCCGCTTTCAGTTTAAAACCATTACCCCTTGTCCTATTGCTACAGGCCCTACTAAAAAGTCTGTCCCCATCTTTCTTATAAGCCCCCTTTAAATACTGAAAGGTCGCTGTAAGGTGTCCCTGGCACCTTCCCTTCCCCAGGCTGAACAACCCCAACTCCCTCAGCCTGTCCTCACAGGAGAGGTGCTCCAGCCCCCTGATCATCTTCACAGCCTCCTCTGGACTCGCTCCAACAGGTCCGTGTCCTCCTTGCGCTGGGGGCCCGGAGCTGGACTCGGTACCCCAGGTGGGGTCTCACCAGAGCGGAGCAGAGGGGGACAATCGCCTCCCTGGACCTGCTGGCCACGCTGCTTTTGATGCAGCCCAGGATGTGGTTGGCTTTCTGGGCTGAAAGGGCACATTGCTGGGTCTTGCTGAGCTTCTGGTCAACCAACATCCCCAAGTCCTTCTCCTTTCTGATGCAGAGAAACGGCATCCCTTTTAATAATAACAATTTTTTTAAAACCCACAAAAAACCAAACCCAAACTTCTGTATTGAAGCTGCTGAGAATGTGACTGCCCCTTGTGATGTTTCACTGCTGAGATCATTTCTGGCTGAGTTAATCCACTCTGGAGGTTTTAGTCTCAGTCTGTATGGGTGAGCTCACAATCTGAATTTTTTCAGGGAGAAGGGGGAGAAAAGTCCCAATAATTTTTGACCAAAAAAATAAAACAAAGCTATGGAGAAACATCTGGGGGAAAAAAGCTTTCAGGTTTCTGGGTGAATTGTGATCTGGAGCTGCTCTGCTGTAACTGTAATTTTGCACATACAGATAAGTGAAACAAGAAATGCAGACCATTTGGTAAAAGAACATTAGCAAAAGCTGGAAGGAATTTCTCTTCTTTTCAGAAATAGGTAATAGGCATTATGTTTGGAGTAATTAAATTCCATGAATGTTTAGTTAGAAAGAAATTGACTCTGTTCACTGTATTACAGTAGACCTTTGGAGAAGATACTAAGTCCGAAGGAAGTGGGCTGCCACTGGGAGCAACTGAGACTCAGAGCAGGGCTTTAATTTTGGTGGTGTATCAGTGTAATAGTATTGTTTATAAGCTTCTCTTGCCACATGAAAGCAATGTTGCATTATCCTGGTTGGTCCTAAAAGCAGTGAACCAGCCAGAAGAGGCTTGATTACAGAGCAGCAGCTCTTTCTTCCCATCACTACAAAAGAATAAACAATAGAAACCGGCATCCAGTTTGAGCTCCAGTAATGCAGTGCTCTCCTTCTGGTGGTCATGTCACATGCTGCCTGAGTAATTCCCATCCTTGTTCTGCCTGGAAAACCGGCCTCAGTGGGAGGGAGCAATGGCTTTGGCTGGGTGATGCTGGGATCAGGTGCCTTGCTGTGGGTGCTGACTGGTGGAGATGGTGCTGCAGGTGGTCCTTGGATGAGACCTGGAACTGCAGGTTTGAGGAAGGTGGTGGCCTTCAATGTGCATTGGAGTGGTGGTGCTGCAGAGCTGCTGGGTTGTTGGTTGGGGGTTGTTCACCTCTACAAATGGGGAGCAGTTTGGCTGGAGCCTGGGGTTTGCTTGGAAGAACAGCCTGAGGTGTTGGAAGAGGAGCTTGCAAAAGCACCTGCTTGCTTGGGCCATAAGCTTGTCATCCATGCATGGGGGGGGTTATTAAGGCATGGCAAATGTTGAATGAAAAAAAAAAACCTCAAAATCCACAAGAATAACTTGACCTGTGAGTAGCTGCAGGATGTGCGGGGCAGCCGGGAGCTGCACAGCCTCTCCCTTTTGGATGTGGTGCCTGTTGGTCAGGTTACCATATATCTGCATCTGTGCTGCTGCTCGCCTTTCTAAGGTGCTTTGGAACTAGGACAGGGTTTTCTTTCCAGCTTGTTTTGTTTGCTTGGCTTCCCCAGCTTGGGCAATCGTCATGGGATTTAACAGGTGAATGGAGAGCAAGTGATTGCTAAGGAGGAGAAGGGGGACTCCTCTAAGTTTGTGTTGCAAACTCCATCATTGCACAGCGCATGGAGAAAACTCCGGCAGAGTTATTTCTTAAAAAAAGCAGCAACAGATCGCAGCTGGCTTGCTTTGATCCAGGCATTCCCAAAGAGCTGTGTGGAGAGAAATCTGCAGCATAAACTTCAGAGTTGGTTTGGAGTTACAGGGAACAAAAGAAGTGGGAGTGGGGGGAGGAGGTGTTGTAAGATGGGTATTGGAACTGGGACATAGCAGGGGAGGCAAATGGGGCCATAATGAGCAAATATGTTGTTGCTGATGTTTGAGGGTGCTGGCTCAAAGCTGGGGAATATTTCACCAGACTGGTGGTGTGGATGCCGATTTTTCCCACTTCTCTGCAGTTTTAAATGTGCAGAAGACAAACTTTCCCTGAATGCCTTGGTAGCAGGAGATGGGTGCCCAGCATCAGCATCCTCATGCTTAGCCCCCAGCAGCATGTGCCAGGGATGCTGCCTGTCCCGCAGATAAGCCCCAGACCTGCTGCCACCCCACAGCCTTTGGCATCTGTAGTTTTTTAACCTTATTTCCCCCAGCTCATTCAGTTTACAGTTAATACTTTTTATATGCTGAAGACTTACGGTTCAGCTTGACTGTTATACTGTTATCACTGCAGTGTCTGCTAAGTTTTCTGCCTTGAAGCCCTGGAGAAGCGCCTGTTCAGGGTTGCAGCAATAGATTTTCCTCCTCTTTCTCAGCTGCCCAAGAATAGTGTGATTTTTACTTACTCCTTAACTGAGTGGAATTACTTTCATCAGGGGAAAGGAAAACGTCCTAGGCAGCATTGTCCATAAGGCTTGTGACGCCTCTCTCTCTGCTTTCATAAATTTGTAAATGGATGGCAGGACATGCAGTTAGGAAAGAATAAATCTCTGAATATTTGAATGAACTTGGACCATATGAAGAAAGTGGCAGGGAAAGGAAGAAGGGTTTGTCTCTGTGGATTGTGGAGCTGGTGGCCTGATCTTGGGTGTGGAGGTGATTTGCGGGTGGTGGGGGTGGTGGAGAGGGCATGATGGTTTTATGTGGGTGATGTATAGTGGGGAGTGGTGGAGGCACCAGGATGTTGTGTTTTCCAAGAGCAGAGATGCTGAAGCATCCCTTTCAACAGGCTTGCGATGGGGCTTGGCACTGACCATCCTCTGATGGCTGTGAGATGTGAAGTGCAATGCTTAAATAGAAGGGTTTTTTCCCCCCAAGTTGGCATCTTGCTGCTCCTCTTCCCACCCTGCTCCTGGGTCTTGCTGGTAGGATGTGGTTGCAGTGGTGGGACTGAGATCTTCCCCAGGACCTGTTGCATGTGGGGTGTGGATTGTTGGGTTGTTTGCTCAGTAATAAATGAATGGCTCAACCACCCATTGGGATGTGCCTGAGCAGCTGGAGGGATTTGTGGTTTACAGTGGTGTCAAAGTGGGCATTTGGGGCAGCTTTACCCAGGCAAAGTGAGGATGTGGTACTTCTGGAGCAACCCCTGCCCAAACCATGAGCTAAAACATAGGCAGTGGGGGAATGTGCCACCCTCCTGTCCCTACAGGGAGGGTGATACAGGGTCCCCATTGTAGTCTGGTAGGCAGGAGGAGATACTGTGTGGTGTGGTGTAGAGGAATGAAGGCAGTGGGCTGATTAGCAGTGATAATATGCAGCTGTGGCCTTGCCTCAGCGGCAGTGGGTTGATTGACATGGATGATGTGCAGCTGTAGCTCGTTCCTGCTAAGTAGTTAAATGGCACTGAGGAGTGTGGGATAGGTGGTTGGGCCGAGGAGGAGCAGTGTGGTTGGGCCTCTGGAGGGAGGAGAAGCAGTGCGGACAGTAGAATCTGACTGACAGTAAAAGTCTTGTCGCAGTCTACTAGTTTGTTTGTGCTGCAACGATGTGGGATCCTGAGCATCCGTGGAAGCAGCCTTGTGTGCGTTAATCAGAGCTGCTTGCGCCTCCCCTTTCAAGCTGTAATAGCCAGAGCTGAGAGAATCAATCCATATCTATTTAAAGCACTTCAATAAATAAAGACATGAAATAAAGTTGTAATGGCCCTGTATTCTCCCCCTGCCTCTAGGATTTCTCTTCCCCCCCTCCCTGCATTTGCCTCTGGATGCACCCAGAGGCAAAGGCGAGGAAGGAATGGGGACTGTCAGGAGTCTCCTGCCTTGGGTGGACAATCCACACCTTGCAGCAGTGGTCTGGAGCCATGGCACCAACTGGTGCTACTACCTGTGCCTCTGGCAAGCAGCAGCCCTGTCTCATTGGCATCAGCAGGGTGATGGCAGCAAGGGGGGCAGGATGCACTGAGCTGCTTTCATCACCCCCAGCAATGACGGTGGCGGGGGACAACGATGACACACTCTCTTATGGAGGTTTTATTAAAGGCAGCTTCCCTACCTTCCCTGACTCGGGGGAGAAGCTCCGATGGCATGTGCACTTGTGTTTTTTTTGCTGTGGCAGGGAGGTGACAAGTGGGAAGCTGGCATTGCAAGCCCTCTGTAATGCTAATGGGAGCTGCAGGTTGGCACTCCCCGGAGGTTGTTGGTTGGTTGGGGGTTTTTTGTTGTGTGTGTGTGTGTGTTTTTTTTTTTTTTTTCTTCCCAAAGACTAACAAGGGAACACTTGTTGAAGGATAAAATTAAAAAGCCCATGGCGGTTTATTTTGAGGACAGTGTGTTTGCTTTCACATCGTGCTGGAGGGAATTGCTCTGCTACTGTCAGCAAATAAATAAAATAAGAGCTTTGTTTTAAATTAGACTTTCTTCTGGTAGCTAATTAGGCGAGCTGATACCTGCAGTTGCATTACCTAGGCACCAGCTGTACCGTGCATATTTGAGGCATATGGCTGGTGTCGGCAGCTTCTAAACTTCATTAGCCCCTTATTATTATTTTTTAAAATATCCCTTTAATTGGATGCAAATTCCTTGGGGCTCTGATGGCATCAGCAGAGACCTTCTTGGTCTCGGCCCGTGGAGCCGAGGGGCAGGTGCGGGTTCGCCAAGGGCGCGGGTGCGGTGCTTTCAGCCGCCGAGGGGAAGGTTCGGGACCCCTTGAAGCAATTTTTGGGTGTTGGAGCACCCAGCCCTCGCACCGGGAGGGAGCCCTGGCTGCTGCCCTGCCCGGCGGCAGGCGGGGGTACGCCAGCAGCTCGGGTTTCGCCGCCTCCCAGTCCCCCCGCTGTTGTCCGGCTGCTGGAAGGTCCCGTCGGTCCCGCCGGTAACGGAGATCGCCCCCGAGCTCCAGCGCCGGCGCCTGGGCACAGCCCGTCGCCCTCCTCGCCGGGGAGGAAGGCTCGGGGCGGGGGGCAGTCCTCCTCCCCCTCCCACCCTTAAAGGCTGCTCCAGGTTCGGGGGTCCACAAGCCGAGTCCTGAAGGTCTTGGGCTTTTTTGGGGATGGCTCCAGCCTCGCCCCGCATCTCTGCGGGGGGGGAAGGGGTGGGGGGGCAGCCGCCCCCAGCCGGGGCGGGGGAGCGCGGCGCTCCCAGGCTGTCGCCTCCTCTGTCCCCTGGGCTTTTCCCCGCGGGATCAGCCCGGCCCTGGCTCCTCGCTCGGCTTTTCCTGGTGCCGGCCTACCCAGGACTTAACTTTATGGGGAAATTAAGCAGAGCAATTATCCCCGGGATAATTACACGGCCCTTGCGCAAGGCGGTGGGTGCTTCCGAGCCCCGCGGCCGCCCCGGCAGCAAGCGCTGGCGGCTGGGCTGCCGGGCTGGCTCCGAGCGAGGGGACCGAGCCGCGGCCACCCACCCGAGGGGGTCCCGCCGCTCCCCCCCCCTTCCCCGCCTCTGCTAATGGTGTGCAGGGGCTTGGCGAAGGGGGGCTCTTCCTCCCCCCTGTCTCCTGGAGCTGTTGCAGGGGCTGCCCCCATCCCACATTCCTCTTCGAGAGGAGATAAGGATCCTGTCTGGCGCCGGGGTTTCAAATGTGCTCCCTGATTATCAGCCGGCGCCGGGGCAGAGCCCCAGGCAGCAGATAAAGAGGGAAGGGGAGCGGGGGAGTGGGGGCTGCCGCCCGCCCTGCCCTGCTGCTGCCTCTGCCCCACAGCCCCCGGACCCCGCCGAGCATCACCGCTGCTCTTAGGAGAGCGGTAATCCCACTTGAAAGGGGATTTCAAATTTTTTTTGTGTATTGTCCTGCGTGCACACCCAGCGCTCCTGGGGCCTCGTGGCTGACGAGGAGGGCTTGTGGGGATGGAGCGGGACGAGGAGATGTGCCGAGCTCAGCAGTGTGGGTCGTTCCTCCCCCTCTTTGCTCACAACACGCAGCCTCTCAGCACAGCGCTTTGCCCCCTGTCCATGGCCGTGTGAGGTTTTGGCACAAGGATGTTGCCACCAAGCACGCCGTTGCGTTATCCTCCCCTGGAAGAGGGAACGTGCATGTCTGACATGCGGTGGTGCAGCAAGCCCAGTGTTGCATGCTTCCCCTACCCGGTGTTGCATTGCACGTCACCCACCAGCCACTTGTGTTGCATGTAACGGCCTTGTGTGTTCCTCACCGGTCCCTTGGGTCGCACATCTTGGCCTGTCCCTCACCAGCTCCACCAGCTGAGCTTGGCAAAGGTGCCCTCTGAGTTTTATGAGCTATAGGGCAGGCGATGAGCCTGCAACGGGACAAAAGCTCTTACCAATGCTTGTGTCCTGGCCATGGCATCTCTGTATGCAATTAAACCCCATGTGTCTCCTCTCTGCCAAGGAATCTGGAGGCGAAGGAAGAGGCTTATCTTCCTGCTGGTGGCTGGAATGCTCTTGCAGCCCAAAGGCTGTGCTAATGCTGATATCCGGGGTGGGGGTTGGGGAAACAGGGAGTTTTGCCCTCGTTTCACTATTAAGCTTATAAATAACAGTGCAGCATCCTGGGGAGGGGTGGTGGGTTTTGTGCTGTTGTTTTTTGGTGGTTTCTTTTTTTTCCTTTTTTCCTCTTCCAAGTGCAACTCTGGGCTGATATCCCAGGAATGTGATCTGTTGTGCTCATAAAGCCCAGCTTCTGGCCTCCTTCTTTCTCCTTCTTCCTTCCCAGGCAGTAAAGAGCCAGGCCTTGGGGATGAACTGTGGTGGGATCTTGTATCCACTGGGATGCTCCACAACATATGGGGCCTCTGGTTTCTTGTGTGATCTCTCTGCAGCTTCCTGCATTAATATTTGATGATCTTCCTTGGGGTGAACATTAAAAAGAAATGACCACCACCACCACCAAAAAAAAAAAAGTGGTGTTGTTTTTAGTGGGGAGAGAAAGAAGGAGGAGGAAAAAGCTGAAATGCAATTGCTTTTTATGGCTTCCCGGAATGGCTTGGATGTGGGTTGGACAGCAGTGGGTCAGGAGCAGAAGGAGCAGATAGCCCCATGATCGTCTGCCTACTTGCATCTTTCCCTTTCAGGTCGTAAATATAAAACCACTACTTGAAAAACAAAAAGCTCGTTAAGCTGTCAGCGGGCTCCCTCTTGGAAGGTCATAAATGTGTCTCTTAGTAGCGGCTTTCATTCCTGTCTGGACTGGGGTGTAGGCACCATGTCCCCCATGGGGCTGGAGGGAGGTCACTGCCCATAGGGACAGCAGTAGCTGATGGAGGGGGAGCCTGACTCTGCTAAATGAGGGGAGTAACACGCCACCACTACAAATTTTGAGGCTACCTATCCATTCTTGACCTGTGCTTTGGTCTCCTATGTAGACCTTGGAGTAGCACCTGTAGGTGTGATGGTGCTCCAGTGGAGCTGAAGCACAAACGCTGCACAGGCTCTGTCTGCTGGTGTGTTGGTGCAGAGTCAGGGTCATCTCTGCTGGCCAGGGACCACAGAGCATTGGCTTCTCTTATAATGCTTTTGGTAGGGTGATAAAAGATAATAAAACATTTGAGATTAGATTAACTTGTGGTAATAGTGAGCTGGGTGAAGGGGAGAGCATTGTGGAGCATGATGGAGCATTTCTGCTAAGCGATCTCTGAGCACCATTGGGTTTACAGTTGCATTGGCAGTAACGAGCGGTGGCCCTCATTGCCGGTGCTGCGGCGGGGGCAGGCGCCGCGGGCGCAAGGGTACAGACTTCTGCCTTTGCACCACCTCATTGATTTTATTGCAAACGGCTCATCTCAGCTCCTTGCAACTTCCTGAGGCAGGTGTTAGGGATGATTCAAGCAAACAGCAGAGAGGAGGAGGAGGAGGAGGTGGTGGTGGTGATGGTGATGAAGATGAAGAGTATCCTGCTGCCTTCTCCTGGGAGATGGTCTACAAGGAGCAGCTAGGAGGGCTGGTTGGTCTTGTGGCAGGTATTGACCTAAACGCAGGTTGTTTTGGGACATCTGTTGTCCTGGTGGGGTTTGGCTTGCTGGTTTTCTGGCTCCATTACAACCAGACAAAACCACCTTGGAGATTTTTCCTGTGCCCTGGTGAAGACGTTGGATATGTGGATGGAGAGGGAGGAGATCTGAAGCAGGCACCTTTGTGACCCACAGGCATCAGGCAGTTTACTGGTGGGTTCAGAAGCAATCCATCCTGGTGTGGAAAGAATATAAATTTTTGGCCTGTTTTTCTTCCAGAGAGATATTTTCCACACTGAGAATAGACGCCCGTCCCTGTGATCTGTTTGTCATTTAGGGCCCCAATATTTTTTCTCTTGGTTACACCACGTGCTGAAAATGCAGCTGCTCTCGCATTAGCATCTAATTAGCAGCAGCTAAAAAACCTGAAACAGGAGGAGAAAGAAAAGGGTGAGAAATTAAAGATGCAAAAGACCTGTTAGATCATCTGGCCCTTCCTTTGGGATTGTTTCAGTAGGGTTTTGTCCAGTCTTGCTCAAAAGTCTCCAGGGCCATTACTGCTTCCCTCGGAGGCCATTTCATTGTGTATTGAGAGAAACCTTCATAAATATAAAAGCTTTATACAATTGAGGTAAAAGAAACAGATTGAGTCATTGTATTGTTCTTTGTAATCAGCTTTGCTTTTCATTAATTTCCTCCCCAAAGCCTTATTTAGGCTGGGAATTTTAAAGAAAAAGCAGGGAAACAGCACGTGCGAGGGGTGGTGGGAACAGGCTGCCTGGCTCCGGTGTGTTCCTGTGCATCACCCTCCTCACCCCGACAGCCTGGATGTGTTCCGACGTCTTCAGGAGCCGGTCTGCCTGCTCACTGGGCCAAATTTAGCTGTGGTGGTGTGCACCAGGGACTTGTCCAGTGCTCTCACCTCCTCTCGCAATGGAGTCCAACTAGTCTGGGCAGCTGCTTGCTGCTGTAGCCTTTTAATTTAGCTATTTTTAAAGATGACAAGTAATAGTACAAAGAAAGGCTACAGGTGGGCATCAGCCGGTGCAAACATGACCAAAAATCAAGGAACAAAATAGGACTGGGCTTTTGCAGCACATTTGCTGCTCCAGTGGCTCAGAGTGCTTGGTGCTGGGGAGTTGTGCCCTTTGCTGCAGGGTGTGCTGCAGCATGGGCTTAGGCATGCAGCACCCTGTGTCTCTGTCCTGACACACTGGATGCTTTTTGCTGGCCGTGTGTTCTGGGTGAGGCTTCCTTAACTAAGTCTCTGTATCCTCCAGTGTTCCAGTGTTTTAGCTTTTCTAACCTTGCCAACCTGCTGGATAACTTTTTTTCTTTGAAGTACCTTGGTTCTTTCCTTTCCCAAACCACTGTCCTTCCTCTGTTTTTTGGTTGGTTTTTTTTTCCTTTCCTCCTCCCAGTTTTTGTTTCTGACATCGCTGTTCTCATCCCTAATGCCTCCTTTTCACTCCCCAGGTCCCCTGCATCTTGTCTTGGCTCTCCAAAGGGACATGCTCCCAATTCAGGCAGGCTGCCAGTGTGGGTGCAAAGCACCCCAAAAGAAATGTCTTTGCCCTTCCTGCTCTTGTGGGATGCCTGAACCGTGAGCACTATCGCTTTAGGCCCACAACAGTCCTATGTGCCGCGGCCCACAACAGTCCTATGTGCCGCTGCCCACATGTAATGATGAGAAAAGAGCAGCAGGCACCACATACCGTGCAGCCAGCTGCCGCTTCCTTGCTGCTGT
This sequence comes from Falco biarmicus, assembly GCF_023638135.1. Taxonomy (NCBI): domain Eukaryota; kingdom Metazoa; phylum Chordata; class Aves; order Falconiformes; family Falconidae; genus Falco; species Falco biarmicus. The sequence goes on from NC_079296.1 coordinate 36,971,073, forward strand.
GGTCCTGCGCCGGACCAGCTTTAATCCTTCCCACTGGAAAATGCGAGATGTTAATCCCAGCCTCTGCCAGAGCAAATGGGAAGTATATATATCTCTGCCTGCGTAGGAAGTGCAGAGGAGATGTTTCAGGGGGAGCTGAGGATTGCTTTGGTTCTGTCTGGTGAGCTGGGGGAGGGTGTCCCATCCTGTGGAAGAAGTGGCTGGTTTGCTCCAAGGAGTTGAGTGAAGCTGGTTTGCCAGAAGTTTGGTGCTTTACTCCATGCTCCGACGCAGCTGGTGTAACAGTGGAAGAGGCAGTGGAGCTGCTCCGTGTGTTTGGCTGTGGTTCTTGCATTTCCCAGCTGTAAATGCAGGTGGGGGTGCATGTAGATCACAGAGGTGACTCCTGCTGCAATCCAGACCAGTCCTGAGCATTGCTGCTCTTTCATTGCTACCTAATATCTCTGTGGGGTTGCTTGCATCCCTGTGCCCCCCTTTTTTCTCACCCCCAGAGCACCCCTTTGGCTGTGGGTGTGTGGAGAGGGAAGGCGTGGGATGGCAGCTTGGGCTGGTGGCCACGGGGGAATTCCCCCGTGCGGAGGGGCCTCGGCTGCGAGCCTGCCAAGCCAGCTTTCCTCCTGCGCAGCCAGGCTGGAGCCTGCCCAAGCATCAGGCCCTGCAGCCTCCACAGGCTTCCCGTGTCTGTGCGTGGGGTAGTGTGCTGGGCAGCTCTTTCTGTAGGGCTTTTGGAGGAGTAAGAGCAGGTGATGAGAAACAGAAAGAAGAAGATGCTTCTAGCCCCTGTTTCTGCTGGGCAGGACCTCCTATCTCCTGCGGAGAAGGATGTAGGGCATCTCTGAAGGGCTGGGAAGGTGTGCCCTGGTGCCAGCTGACTAGTCTACCTTCATCCTGCAGTGCTCAAAGCCCTGTACCAGGGTGTCTTGCAAGTTTGGGGCATCCTTTAATGCTAAGAGCCCTGCTCAGGGGTGTCCCATGATGCTTGGAGCCCTGCACAGGGGCATCCTGCGGTGCTTGGAGTCCTGCAGCAGGATGTTCTGCTCAGCAGTGACATGCCCCAGGAACTTTCCTCTCTCTGGCAGAGGCGCTGTCCATGCACACCCATGCATTGCTGGGCACCCATGTGGGAATAGCACAAGGGTTTACTCATTTCACCCAGCACAGAGAGGGACGGGAAGCTCAGGACTTGGATCGCTCAGCAGATGAGACGAGCTGGGTGATGGGCACAGTGTTCCCCCAGGAGTGCCCTTCTAGGGCAGGGGCAGGGGTTTGGGTACCTCTGCTGATGTAGAGTTGTAGGAGCAGGTAGCTGGAGCTGTGCTGGTGGCTGGGCTTGCAGGACAGCTGGGGCCAGATGTTTGCCAGATGTTACTCACTTCCTGTCTGGCTCCTCCGCTTTTAGCTTTTTATGTACTTGTTTGTTTTGGACTACAAACAAAATAAAAAGGGTTTTTATAACCCTGTTCCCATGAGGCTGTGAGTTCAGGATATAATCTGAAGTCTATTCACTATTGTCTTGATCCCTCTCCCTTGCCCTTGGTGTCGTCCCCGGGCACGCACAAACTCACACACTGCTTTTGTTAAAATGGCTTTTTTCCCATATGACGTCTTTTCTCAACAGGCCACTGGGCATTTTTCCTTGTGACCTCCTCCAGTGCTCAGAGGAGCGGTGGGAATGTCCCTGGCCAGTTTGGATGGAGGCAAGAGGAGGAAACACCACATTTCTCGGTCCTGACCTGCTCCTTGCCATGGGCTGCATTGTTAGGAGGGTTCTCCTGTACTGTAAGAGGATGGGAAACTCATTGCACTGATCGTATCCAGCATCTTGATGGATTTTGTGCCAGCACCCAGCACGTTGCTTTGCTGAGGATGTTTGGAAGGGAATGGGGGGAACAAGGAGAGAGTAAAATAGCCATGTAGACCGTGGTTTTTTTTTTTTACAAAAAGATTAAAACATTTGGATTAAAGTAGTTTGTATTTGATCAAGTGAATGCAGGGGTTAAAACAAGAAAAAATAATTGAAAGAGGGTCAGGAATGGTATTACATAAGGGAATGCTGTCGGCTTAGGGGTAGGGAGGAGGGAAAAAAAACCCCTTATCTAAAAGTATTATATGTTCTGGCATGTCAGGAAGTCCCAGCAATCGCTGTAACCAAGAGCTATTACAAATGCAGCCGTGGAGTTTTCCTCTCCTGGAGAGGACCCGGAGCAGAACCGGTCCTGCTGCTCGGCAGGCTCGTTCAGCGGATGCTCCCCTGCCTGTCCCCCTGGTTCTCAGGGCATCCACTGTAATATCTGCCAGGCTCAAACAATCGTGGGGAAACAAAAAGAAGCTGGTAGTGTCCCTTTAAAAATGTGTATGTTCAGCTCTTTCTGGTCTCCTCTCACTTCATCTTTTCTTTTTTTTTTTTTTCTTTTTTTTCTTCCTCCCTTTGGGGTTAAGGCCCCTTTTCCTCTTTTCTTTCTCCTTCTTTCTTAATTGCCTGTTAAATAATTTAAATATTTAGGACTAAAGGGCTTCAATTATCCATTAATTTACATTAGTAATTTATATATCAGGCTGAATGGACACACTGTTAGTGTAATGGGTCCCTGTGGACAGGCAGAAGCTGTGCTGCAGTGCATTTTCCTGGAAGCAGAGCTGTTTCTTTACACCTCCCAGCCTTTATTCCAGGCGCGTGGGAGGGAGCCCGCTGCCTGCACGCATGCGGGGTCAGGCTGCTGCAGAGTCCGGCGCACTCCTGCACGCTTGCAGGTGGCAAATGCAACCCCATCTCCTTGGGTTTTGATGCAGCTGCTTGGGGTTTGATGCAGCAATATTATTTTTTTTTTTTAGTTTTTATTTCTTTGCTGTTTGAACTGTGCTTGCAAGAGCCTGGCACTGCCCAGTGCAATTCCAGCACTATATGAAGCAAACCTAAATGTACCCTTCTGACCTCGGCTACAAGCAACACTGTCCTTAGGAGGTTCTAGCTTATACTTAGCACTAGATTTGAGACTAAACTGTGGCTTTGAATTCAACCAGAAGGGCTGTGTCACTGTATGGGTCTGCATTTTATGATTGCTGCTTGCTGGCACTGAGGAATACTGTTTGGGGGCTCCTGTAGGCACTGGGGGGCTAAACTGGAAGAGCTCATCGTGCTTCCAGGAAAGCTTGTCTATCTAGGAGTGGGGAGGATCCTCAACCTCATTTGCTGCCTCCTTGGCCAGGGCGTGCATTGCAAGCTCTGGTTTAAGCCTTGCCTATAGACAAGCCACCTGGCCAGGGCTGAACACATCACATGGTGGTGGACATGTTCCTTGGTGAGGACAGGGTTAATTTGGGAGTCACAGCACAGGGCAGCAGGGGATTTCTGAGGCTAAGCCCCTTGGCCGAAGCAAGCTAAAGCCATCCGTGGGCGCTGTGGGGACACTAAGCCTTAGAGGCCAGTGTCCCTTGGGTGGTGACAGCTGGCTCTTCCATCCGGTTACCCTGCGCCAGGACAGAGATGGGGCGATACCCCAAATCTTCCCCAAATGGTATTTTTGAATGCAGAAAAATAGGTATTTCAGATGCTTGTCCATGGCTGGTTTGCACCCAGCCTGATCACCAGTAGCCCGGACTTGCTGGCAGCCACGGTGGCCAAGTCACAGTGCCACGGCATTGCAAGCAGCTAGTCCAGCCAGGGCAGGGGCAGCCAGACATCATCAGGATCCATGCTTGCTGTGGCATGGGCATCAGGCAAGAGGGAGGCTGTTTACTGATTGGGCTCCAGGGAAGAGCAAATTGGAGCTGAGCTCCGTGACTGCAGCATGCCGGGGATATGGGAGCACGCCCTGCTCTGCGGGGAGGCTGGCCCATGGCTCTGGGTGCAGGGCTCTGCACAAGCCCTGCCTGCCCTCCCAGAGCAGAGGTCACTTAATGACTCTGATTACCAACAGCATGGCCATATTTAAAGCAATTAGTGCAAATCACTTATGGAAATGAAGCCGCTGAGGGATGGAGAGGAGAAGAGGACAAGGTTGGAGGGCACAGTGTTTTTTTCCTGCTTTTTCCATGTGCCATGCGCTTGATGCTCAATATGCATGATCCTTTGCCCCTGTTCCCTTGAGACCTTTCTGGACCACCTCTGGTCCCTCTGTCTTGCTGCACATCCCTTGGAGTTGCCTCTGAGACCTGCAAGAGCCGTTTCACTGCTAGCTTGACTAAGGCTATGCCTTGGGTGCCCTGTATCTGTCCTAGCCATGCTCCAGTTCTGAGGTTGGAGATGCTCAGTGCATTTGTGACCATAAAATCTCTGGATTCAGTGTCCCAGACTTTATTTAATTTGGTAGCGTTGCACCTTGCTAGCACGCATCCTAATTTTTTAGGGAAATTTTTGTCAACACCTTGGGGTCTGGTAGCATCAAGTGAGGAGGGAGGGAGGGAGGGGAAGGCATGGGAGGGTGCGTGACTTGTGTGTCAGTGTATTACTACATGTAGGTCTGTACAGGTTGCAGAGTCAGTGGGGTGCAGCTGCCATGTGGGGTGGCACAGACTCCTAAAGCTGGGGCATTTCCAGCCCTGGCACCTCCAGTGCCAAACAATACCTACACTGAGAAGGGGAGGATGCTTGCAGGGAGGCTGGTCCACCTGGGAGTCGTGGTTTGGACTGTGGGGCAGAGCAGGAGCTTACGTGCTGAAGGACAAAGGGAGGAAAGAGAAACTCAGCGCTGTGGAACATGGTCTGTGTCCAGAGAAGAAAAGGTGGAAATTCCCAGTGGTGAGAAAGGAAGAAACTGGCTTTGGCAGCTTGGGGTCCCATGGTATTTAAATGCCAGGGAGCATGGGGAGAGGAGGGGAGGAAGGTGCCAAACAACGTTAGGAAGCTCATGAAGGCTTCCCACCTTGCTGTTGGTGGGAATGGAAGCGTGAGGGAAAAGGCTTTGTTTTTTGTAGGGGTTTCCTTCCACTGGAGCATGGGGTGTGCAGACGGGGAGGCAGCGATGGCAGGCACCAAAAGTAGGCACCCACCAGAAAAAAAAAACCCAAAAACCCAAAAACCCTCCCAGCTTTAATCAGTTCTTGGTTTTTTTGCTCTCTGTAAAAGCAGGTGTGAAGTGCTAGGAGCCCAGCTGGCTCCCGGGTTTAGAGGGAAAGGAATACAACTAATCAAGGTAATTGCTAAAATCCTTTTGCAACCGGCCGGAGACCTCTCTGTACTGTGATGGGAAAGCCAAGCTCTGGTCTCGGGTACCTGCTCTCCTACCTGCTCTTGGCTGCAGGGTATAAGAGAGGCAGGGGGATGGGGTAGCCTTGTCCTCTAAGCTAGTCTTGCTGATTGTTTCATTTTTTTATTTTTTATAGGGATATTACTGAAAGAGGGGGGAGAGAAAAGTCTTAATATTTGATACTCAACATCAGCAGGGATTATTTTTTTTTCTAAATCTTTTTCTATCCCTGCTCTCCTCCTCCCCCTTATTTTCCTTCTGTGTGTCCCTTATTGTCATAGTAAAGTGAGAAGGGAAGAAAAGGGCAGGGAAAGGACAATGAAAAGCAAAATGTTTCCAGCCTCCGTTTGTGGTGGGGGGGGGTTCTGTTGGTTTGGTTTTTTTTTCATAGCAACAAATCTGAAAGATTAAGGGCAACTTTAAAGACTGTTTAATAAAGGGACCTTAATCAGCCGCTCTTGTGGTGTTCCTCCCCCAGTTGAATTAACAGGGAATTTGGGGCATCAAATAGACCTTTTGGTGGTGGTGGGGCTTTTTATAACTAAAAATTAATGTAATTATTAAAATGATTTATAATCAGTGCAGCATTGCACTAAGCACCTTCCTCTATTGAATTTGGGTGGCCCATGTGGTGGGAGATGACCCCGGCTAGTGGGTCTGGCGGTGAGAGCCCTGGCACGGGGAATGGGTGCTGTGGGTGCTGGGGAGTTGGTTGGTGCTCCCAGCCCACGCCTGCCACTGAGCGAGCTGTGGGAGAAGGGTGGGAAAAGCGTTGAGGAAAGTAGGGCAGCATCTGGCGAGGGGCCTGCGGAGAGTCAGGCTGGAGGCAGCGGGGAGCATCCTTCCAGCCGGCTTTGGCTTCCCAGGGCTTGCAGGAGCTACTAGGGAGGAGAGTGGGTGAGAAAAAGACAAAAAATGGTGATGAAAGAAAGCTTTCTCATATTGTACTGCTCTTCCCTTCTTTGCAGTCAGCTACCTAAACGTTTTGCTTTACCTGGTTGGGCTCATGCCATCCCTTGCTTCCTGCATCAGCTTCCTTGGGGTGGGACATGCACAGCCCTCCTTCTCTGGATTTTGGCACAGAAGTGCCACCTAGGACCATCAGACCTTGTGAGCCACTTCTAGAGGGCATGGCTGGGTTGTTACCACTCATTGTTTGGCATCTGGATGCTCAGGGGGCAAAACCTGCTCCCCCCCGGGCTTGCAGCCCCCAGTGATGTGTGTGTCCGGGCAGTGGTGCTTGGAGCCTGGATGGATGCCCGGTGGGCAGCACAGAGCATCCTTCTCTTCCCAAGGAGCACCGGGTGGTTTGCAGCCCTGCTTGCTGCTGTTTAAAGTTGCTTTTCATGCCCGAAGCCAAAGCAGTCGCCTCCGGATTTGCACGTTAAGGGGGAAAAAAGAAAACCATTGCAAAACAGCCGCCTGGAAATTGCACTGTCAAGGGGAATGCTGGGGAATTTACATTTTTAAATATGTATGTAATTTGGGCGAAAGGGAAATAGCTTTCTGTCTGTAAAACTGGCAACTTTCTTTCTCACGGAGTTAGCATTTTAAAACTGCATTGCTCATTTGATCAGGAGATTTTTATTTTATGTTTTTTCCAGGGAGAGATTGCATCTTGCACTTGGTTTACTGCAGTTTGAATGATAATTAATAATTCCTTGGACTTTCTGGCATTAACTGGGGCAACAAGTCCTTGTTTGTTCCTTGTTTTCTTTTCCCTTCTCTCTTTTCTTGTTGAAATTATTATTCTTTTCACAACAGAAACAGTACATGCCATACATGTGAATAAACAGCATATTACCGCATTATCCGCTGCTGGCTTTTTTCTTTTATGAGCCATAGCAAATAAATAAAAGTTCTTATAATTATTATATCCATTAAAAATAACGCTGTAGCTCAGTAAACAGAACAAACTATACCAGAGTACCGCTACAATGGAATTAAAATAGCACAAAGAAAATTGTCCGTGCCCATAACAAGAATCAGTGCTAGATGAAATTTGGAGATAGTTTTCAAACATAACTGCTTCCCTGAAGGAAATGTGTAAAATAGCACAAAAGAAATGAGCACAATAGAGCGTAACAAGGATTTGCTACATAATTCCTCCTCTTTTCTTTCTTTCTTTTTCTTTCTTTCTTTCTTTCTTTTTTTTAAATTCATCCTCTTTTCTGTGGGTATTTACGGGGATTCACCGAGGCTCACAGCTCTGCTCTGTTAAAACTTGAAATAACGAACAATTTACTCCAATCTGCCTGCATCATGTTATAAATCTATATAATGAAAAATGAAGAGGTTTGTACCATAAGGGATCTCAGCTGTTTACACTTCTCAGGAGGCTTCGCCTTTGATTATCATAATCATAAAGATAAACAAAAGAGTAGTGGCTCCATAAATACTCCAGCATAATGCATAATCAACAAGATAAATCTCTCTCCTCCGAACTCCCAGCAGGGGAAGTTGCTGCCAGAGCCTGGGTGTTTCTTCTCTGGAGATGGTGGTGGTTGGGATTTGGGTTGGATCCTCTTAGCCGTGGCTTGCAGTAGCACAGGGGTGCTCTGGTGGGATGCCCCATGTGAGGGCACCCTGCTTTTAGGTTTTTCTTTTAGGTTGCTTTGCAAAAGCATGACCTGGGGATTTAGCTAAAGAGATTATTTGTTTTATTTTGGTCAGGTGAAGTGGTTTTTGATCAATAAGGCTGTTGCATGCAAAAACATCCTTGATGCTGCCCAACTCCTTCTTCTCACCTTTTTCTCAGCACAGCCTTTGCTTTCTGGTCTCTTTTTCCCCCTCCCTGTCCAGTCCTGGTTTAATAAAGGTGTGCAGTGAGGGAGGCCAGCTGCAGGCTTTTCATTTGGCTGGTAGAGGAATCTGCTTATTTTTTTCCAAGGGTGTAATTAGGGCTGGCTGGGTACACCCCCTCATTACCCACGCTGGGGAGGAATGTTCTCTAATTATAATGTTTGCCTGCTGCCAGGCAGGGAAAACTGCTCACCCAACTGCTAGAAATTGTCTGTCTGTCCTGGTTGTCTGTCTGTCCCAGGCTGAGTGGGGTCCTCGATCAGCTGGAGGTGATGGGATGGAGGGACTGGGCTCACTCGAGGCTGGATTTACCCTGGGGGGTGATGCCACTTTGGCAGGAAGGGGATGCAAAGGGACTGTGAAACTCCTGGGAGAGGGCAGTCAATGGGGGAAAATAAGTGTGTTTGTCAGGCAGAGATGTGTGGCAGAAAAGGTTAAGCGGTTCTTTCCAAATTTAGTTATGAATAGAAGATTGGTGAGAGTAGGGAGGCTCTGTTGTGTTGTGTGGAGGGGGACAAGGGGCCGTGGCAGCAGCATGTCGGTCTGTCTGTGCTGCTCCATATGAGGGGGTTTCCCCAAATGCAGCCCATGCAGCCAGGCTCGCAGGTGCTTTCCCAGCTGGTGGGAGCAGGACGGGTGGACTCCACTTCTTTGGAGGGCAGAGAGGAAGACCCTATAAATGCATGACCCCAAGGTGGAGCAACACCTTCTTGCAGACCCCAGCACAGTGCTGGTAGGGAGGGTTGAACATGGCAACGTATTGAGTGCTGTGTATTTTTGGTCCAGCCTCAGCTGAGTTACTATTGCATGTGCTTGAGGGAGGTGTCAGATGCCACCCCATGAGGATACCAGTGGCTGGACATTCCCACAGCTTTTTGACCTCAAAATCCAGCCTTGCTCTAGGCTGGTGATGAGATGCCAGGTACCCGCGTTTCTCATTGCTACCCCTGAAGGCTCCATGCTCAGTTTTTTGGCCTCTGCAGGCAGCTTGGGACTGTCCCATCCCATCCCCTCGGAAAGGTTAATGAGCGCCATGCTGAGTTAATGAGGCCGGGGGGGTTACATCAGCAAGCTGCAGCCCTCGGGGACGGCAGTGCCAAGGGCCTGTTACATTCCCTGCGTCTCACTTTCATCAGCGCTTCCCTGCTTGTGTCTAAACCTGCTCTTAACAATTCAGTGTTTCAAAGGCACAAGAATTTGTGGGCTCTGTGTAAGGAGGCAGCAGGGAGAGAGCTCCACTTGGTGCCAAGTGGCTTCAAATCTTCCAAACCCATCCTCAATGACAGCCTTTATTTTGGGTCATCCTCCTTTCTCCCTGCTTTGCATGCCATGCGACATGTCCGCAGAGAAGGGGCAGTGGGCTGTGGCTTTGCATGGCACTGCCCAGCCTCATGGAGGATTTGTCTTTGAAGATGCCACTAGCTGCCAACATCTCCTCAGCAGTGGAGCCCCATGTTGGGGTGCTTCATGTTGCAGGACCATGCTGGTGTGCGGGATTTGTGCGATGGAGAGCAGAGCAGGGAGGAGAATGGGATGCTCTGGGAAGAAAGGATAATGTTTTGGGGAGAGAGGATGCGTCAGGGTGCCTTTAGGAGGAAAAGCTGTACTATGTTTTACTGCTGGACCTGTAATTATCCCAAGGCGGCACTCTGCGGTAGGAAGCCCTTGGGAACAGGGCAGGCCTGTTCTCTGAGCTCAGGGGATGAACTGAAATGTGGTGGGATGAGGACTACATCCCACGTGATGACCCTTGCTAGGGTGGGAATGCCTTCAGGGCTTGTAGCAGGGGTGTTCTCAGTCCGGCAGGTATTCTGGCATGGGAGTGAGCCATGCCGATGCTGAAGCTCCAGCATTGGAATTTGCTGGGGCTTCAATGGCAACAGTGCTAATCCCTACATGAGTCTGTTTTTACATTTCCCCTGGAGGCAATAGGAGAGGGGATTTGGAGTGGGGGGAAAGCCCCACTCCAGCCTTTCAGACACATCCTCTAGGCAAGCCAGTGGCTGGAGCATCCCCACCAGCCTGGTGTGTGGAGCCAGAGCTGTCCCCATCCCCGCTGGGGGATTGGGAACACAGGCAGCTCTCCTCCGGCACTGGAGATAAGCTGTTACTTTTTTTTTTTTTTCCCTCCTTCTACCAGAGGATTTCTACCCACCGGGCAGTTGGGAATGAGTTTAACTGTTGCCTCTCAGGCCCTTGCCCAAAACTGTGCTTGCCCCAACATAGGTGTGAATGGGGGGATGTGGAGGCAGAAGGGGTTAAGTGCCCACCGACACTGAGATTTAGTTGGAGAAACCCAGGCATCCTTGCTTAATCCTTACATCGCATTCCTGCCTGCCCGGTGCTGAGGGGAGGGATGCGGGGAGGGAAGGGATGCGTGGCTGTGGGTGATGGGCACCTAGCTGGCTGCTGCTAATGCTCCTGTAATCTTCCAAATATTTGGAGGGATAACAATTGCAGAAGAGAGGATTTTAACGCTTTCCTGCAGAGGTTTGCTTGGCCATTGCTGCAAGAGGAATTGCTTTCTGGGCTGATCATTCCTTGTGCTGTGTGTTTGGGGTATTGTAGGGGTTGTTAATGCTCAGCCCTGGCTCCAGTGTTGCTCCCAGTGCAGGCTGGTGGGGCTGAGTCGTTGGTTGGGGTCACTGATCTTCCACCAAGCTGCAAACGCTGGCTGCAAACATCTGCAAGTCACCCCCCAGGGAACAGATGCTGCCGATAATCCAGCTCAGCCTCATCAGATTAAAATGTGTGATGAGGGACAGGGGAGAGGAGGCTGGGGAGGAAGGCAGGCATGGGTGCCTGTTCCCCTCCGCCGTTTTCCATCCCGCTGCTCCTACCACGGATCATCCTTGGGGCTTCAGGGTTTAGTCCTATGGCTCGAGCCCCGAGCTGCCCCCTTCCTTGCCTCTCCTCCCCAAAAATATGGATCAGTGCTGAAGTTGCTGCTCTAGCCTGTCCCATAGCACTTCGTGTCACAGCACCTGACTGCGTGCTCCAAGTAGTGTGAGACTGTGGGATGGCAACAGCCTGGGATTTAAAAAAAAAAAAAAAAATATCCCAAAAGGGAGCTGGGAAGCCGGCAGCCACCTCCAGCGGGAAAGGGGGAAGCCGGCAGATGGGAAACCCCTGTAGATGTCTGCCAGGGAAATGATGATTACAGTCAGTGCAGCACACTCAAATATTTATTAGTTTGTCGCTGCTGAGAGTTTTATTGCTTGTCTGATTGCAGTACTGGAAATCCCGGCTGTGCAGGGGTCCTTCCCTGGCTTCGCATGCAAAACTGTCTCTTTCGTGTGCTGCTCCTGGAGCCCATGGGCCGAATTGTCACCTCAGGTGGGATCAGAGCAGCATTGGGCAAAGCAGAAGAGACCCCTGGGCACATGTGGGTTAAAGCATCCCTTCGCCAGGGTGATGCTTATGGCCAGCTCCTTGCAAGCACCCCTGTGAACCCTCCTGCTGACAAAAGGTCTTCGCTGGCATTAACACTGTCGGAATGTCCCAGTGCATACCCCCAGCCTGAGGTTGGCTGCCTAGCCTGGAAAAGCCAGAGTCCTGCTTCTTGCAGGGTTTCTTACATATGCAATGCAACCATAATATTATTATTATAGTAGTGTTATGCAAGACCATTGCAGGGAGGGGTTGTCCTAGCAGAGGATACCCTCTCCTGCCTTTACAGGGCCATTTATCGATGTCCTTATTACACCAGAGCAGACCAAAGCATTTCCCAGGCTCTCCATCCTCCACTTTTTTAATCCTGGCACTGACAGCACCTCATCCTGGCTGTGCTGCAGCTATTTACCCTCCTGTCCTAGGGAGGAAGGACCACATGGAGCTGATGGTGTTGCACCATTGGGAAGGGGCTGGGTTTTTTTTTGATATTTTGCGATTGCTGCTGGATGATCAGGGCAGCTGAAAGCAGCAGTCGTTCCTCCACAGAGCACAAGCAGGCATGCTTTCCCCCCCACCGACTACATGTGGATTTGGGGGGGGCCCTGCCATGATCGTTAGCAGAGCAAGAGGTTTCCCATGCGGCGGGTGGCCGGGTGTCAGGATAGGGGATGAAAGGCTGGGTTGATGGCTTATGATAAATGTGCCCAGCATGCTTCTCCTCCCTTTTCTCATCCACAGTCCCTGTTGTTCCTCTGCCTTAATTCTTCCCCAGTGCATTTAAATACCAGTGGCTATATCATGCTGGAGCCAAACAGCCTGCCCAGCTGCAAATGCTTTACTTTGACTGCACAGGGCTGGTTTCTGGATGGAGAAATCAGCCTCCGCCTTGCTTTGCTCCCATCCATGAGCAGACAGGAGCCTGGGGGAGTTGTGGCGTTGGGGCTCTGCGGCACAGCCCTGGTTAAGAGTATGCCACGAAAAGCCCATCATTTTTTCCCCTGTCTCCTGTTAGAGCTGCTTTCTTGGCCCCAGATGTCTCTTGGCCAGAAATAAAACTCTCAGCTGTTGTGAGTTTGCACGATTTAAACTTCCCCAGCAGCCAGGATGCTCCTGTCTTCAGAGGTCTGGGTTTTTGGGGTTCAGACCTTAAACTGAGCAGGTTTTTATAGTCACTGAAAGCAGATGCTGGAGGCGAAAGCAGATACCGGAGTCTGGCTGGGGCTGGGCTGATCAATCCTGTTCCACCACCCTTGTCCCCAAAGTCACTGTGCCCCCTTGGAAAAGAAACCTGAAGCGCTGAGCTTGAGAGTCCCAGCACGGATTTGGGCATGTCCCGTCTTGGCGCAAGGGGCTGGATGGGACCCGGTGGTGGGAGGGTGGTGGATTTTCTGTACCACTGGTGGTGGTTCAGCCCCTCACCCTGTGCTGGGGGACCACAGTGACTCCTCCTGCAGATGATTATGGGTGAGTCACAAATCTGTGTTTTTCGTCCCTGTCAGGTCATGATACCCTGTCCCCACTCCCAGATCCCCTCAGATGGCTCAGAGTCTCTTACAGCATCACCAAAATGGTGGTGGGGTGGGAGAAAATGCATCTTCAGTGTTGGCTGCTGGGGGAGGACCTCTCCTTGCCCACTGTTTTGGGTCAGGGGACACTTGCGCTTTGGGGTGTCACCCCCGTAAGGGAAGGTCCTTCCAAAACTTGCCTTCTTCAGGGGCGTTGGGTCTTTGTGGGTCACCCTTATGGTGCTGGTTGGGCTGCAGGACTCCTCACTTGTATCCTGGGGTGTTAGACCTGGACTGGGGAGGGGAGGGGGGGGGGGGAAGCGCAGAAAAAAGGAAGAAAGAAAAGAAATAAAAAGCAGCTGGCACAGATGCAGAAAAACTTAATGAGGAGTTTCAGGCCCACATTATGGCCAGGGATAGTACATCTTGGAGTAAATACCATCCCTACCACTGCCCTCAGTGGTGTCTGACGGGGACAGAGGCTGGCCTGGGACAGAGCTGGCAGGGGGGAGCCACCTCTGTCCTGGGGATGGGTGGCAGATGAGCACCCCAGGCGTTGCACCAGTGGTTGTTGGAGGGTGTTGTGCAGCCCACGCTACCCGCGCCCTTTCCCACCTGCTGAGCTCGGGTCCGACTTCACAGGCTGCACACTGCAGGGATGCAGAGAGCATCATTTTGGAGAGATTTTCACATGAGCCCATGAGTGAAGTTTTGCTGGCTGCCTCTGTTGCCAGCTAGATTATCTCCTGCCAGCCCCTTTGCCAGCAAATTTAGATTTGTGGCATTGAAGTGGTTTAAAAAAAAAAAAAAGAAAAACAAACAACCAAGAAAACAACAACTCAGTGGATACAAAATTGAATAGTAAATTGAAAAAGAAAAAAAAGTGTTATTTACTGCTGTGATACAGGTAAGAGGCTGCTCAGCAGGACAGGGGAGCAGGACCAGTGGCCTGATGTGAGCACAGGGATAAGTGTGGGACTGTTCGGGGAGGGGGGGGCTTGCACCTCCTCACGCCTCCATCCCCCTGTCCGCAACGTGGCCCTGGGAAAATTACAGGTCGGCAAATGAGATGGGGGAGGAAATGGCCAGCAGTGGAGAGGTGAGGAAGAGCCAGCCAGAGCAAGAGAGAAATTAGCCCGGAGTTTAATTCATTGTTTCCAAAAGAGCAGTTAATGGATTATGACAAATGTCCTACCGCTCTCCCTTAGTGCTGTGTTAAATGGAAATGGAAAGTCAATTTTCCTAAATGGATTTTAAACGACTGACCTCGTGTGTTTTTTTCCCTCGCTGACTTTTGCTTGGGAGGCAGCTTGGTCGTGTTGTTTTCTTGATGCATCTGATTATTTTTTTCTTCTTCTCCTTACCTCTTGGAATTCTCTGATTCTCTCCGTGCAGCACTGCTCCTTGCCAAGGGTGACTAAGGGAGTGGGCTCCTTTCTTCCTTGCCAGCTCTGGAGATGTTATCGCAGGGCTGGGGATATTTACTGTTTTCCTGCACGCTGCGGTGCCTGGAGCTGAGAATCACAGCTCTCACTGGGGGAAGAGAGGAGGAGGAAAACCTCATAACTCTTTTAGGTGTAAAGAAAAGCCTCATGATGTGACCTGACTGCTAGTGAGATGCCCAGAAACAACAGGTTAAGCAGTAGCATCCCAGGCTGTGTATGTCGTTTATTATCAGTCCTGCGATATTTGGGTTTGATCTTAACGGGAGAAATGGCTGGAAACAGGTTTCCTGTGCTGGATGCTGCAGATGATCCCCCAGCGTTGGTCACAGCATCTTCCCAAGCTGGTGCTGGGCACAAGGCACCCCGAGGCTCTCTCTCTTCCAGGATATTATGTCCCTGGGTGAACACTGAGGTGCTTGCCCCTTTTCAAGGCTTTTCTTTTCCTGGCCAGGGCAGACATGATCAGTTTTTCTGGTTATTTTTTCATCTAGATTGTTTTAGAAAACAAACAAGCAGGAAGATGGAGATCACCAGGGCACTGACTCAGTCTGGTTTCTGGGGTGGGATGGCGTGAATCCTGGCGGCATATTTGGGTGATGTTCTCTGAAGGTGGCAGGGCTGGAACCAATCGCTCACCTGTGGTGGGCAAATGGCAAGTTCCTGGGGGCTGCACCAGCCGAGGCTGCTGGTGTCCCCCCCATACTGTGTGATGCTGAGATCCAAGAGTTGATGGGGTGGGGGTGTGTGTGTGTGTGTGAGGTGTGGGGGGGTGAGATCCCAAACACGGCTCCACCAAAGAGGGGATGTGTGAGATTTGTGCTGGGGTTGTGGTCAGCATTCCCAGCACAACCCCTGCCATCATTTTGCTCTGAGCATGCCTGTGCATTCCTCATGGCTGCAGGAGGGAGGCTTGGCATGGGTGACACCAGCCCCTCTGGAGCCTCTCTGTGTCCCTGTCACTATCCCTGGACTTTGGCTTGTTTGGATTTTTTTCCTCATGGTGTTCTCTAGCAGGATTGCCCAGGTTTTGGGGTTGGCCAGGGCTCAGGGTATGGATGAGGGGGCTGGTACCCAGGTGAAAACAGGGTGCGCTCCACAACAGCAGCTCTCTAGCTAGCAGAGATTTGCTTTTCGTAGTTTTTTGGGAGCCTCCAGCCCTCTTTTGCTTTTCCAAGCATCCTCAGCAAGAACTGTTGACGCCACTGTACGCAGGGCAGTCCTGGGAAGGAGAAGGAGGGATGAAACAACGTAGGCAGGAGTTACATCCCTGCTGCAATGGGACTAAGAGCACCTCCCAACCCTCTCACTCCCCTGGCAGGGCTGGAGTACAGCGATGTGCTGCCCGACTCCTTCCCCTCAGCTCCGGCGGAGACCCTCCCTCACTTTCTGCTGGAGCCACAGGATGCCTACATCGTGAAGAACAAGCCGGTGGAGCTCATCTGCCGTGCCAACCCTGCCACCCAGATCTACTTCAAGTGCAACGGGGAGTGGGTCAACCAGAACGACCACGTCACCAAGGAGAGCCTGGACGAGGTCACCGGTGAGCAAAGCCACCCTGGCATCCCCCTGCCTGCCCTTCCCCTCTCTTCTCTCCAGGCACTCCTGCTTTTTTCTCTCTTGCACATCGATGCTGGAGGTGATTCTCCTCCAGGTAGACCAACAGGTCTCTGATTCATTTTTATCATTCCCAGGTGACTGCAATCTCATGAGGTTGCTTTTGTGTGTTTTCTACCTCCTTGGTCCATGCACAGCTTGTCTCTCCGTATCATCAATGAATTTTGGTAGAGGAGCTGCCCCTTTCCAGACCTTTGATGAAGGCACGATGATGGTATGGGTCACCGTACCATATAGAAGCTTGGGGAGATCAGCACGTGTGCTTTGCACACTTACCCTTTTGCAGAACTTGAGGTTGTTAAATGGGATTTGAAAGGCAGCACGTTTAAAAGTGATTAATGAAAAGGAAACTCTTCCTTAGAAAATGCCTAATCAACACGTAGGAGTCACTGCCATGAGGGGTGGCAAAGGCTGGTAGCTTACTCCGGTTCACAAAGGGATTAGATGTTTAATGGATAGTGAGAACATTTGCAGGTAGAATTTGAAATGCCTTTTAATGGCAGATGAACTATTCCCTGCCTCGGAGGACAAGTCAGCTGCTGTCTGTCTGAAATACGTGTGTCTGTGGGGAGGGAGGGGGCGGTGGGCGGTGAGAAAGGTGGTTTAGGCATTTTAGGAGGTGTCTTATTCCATGGGGTTGGACTCTGCAGAGTTGCTTGTCCCATACTTTGAAACATCCCGGCATGAGAACAAGGTGTGAGGCTTGGATATATCAATCACGTTTCCCATGTAAGGTCTGTTCTCTACAAATCCCTGAGCACGTGGCATCCCTCATCTTCGGAGGGCTTTAAACCAAGGTGGCCTTTTGAACTGCTGCAGTGTTGGCCCCAGAAGGCAGGCTGGGCTTAGAGGAGAGACTTTGTCAGCCTGGAGGAGCACAAGTATTTTTACAGAGTCTCCTCTGGTCCCTATGATTATTTTTTTTCCACAGCCTTGCTCTTCCCTGGCATCTCCTCGTTTCTTCATCTAGTGCTAGCCCTGAGCCAGTCCTTGCTTGGGTTCATCTCTGAACCTGCTCTGCAAAGGGAAGATAATTTCTTTTCTCTGCAGCTTTTTGAGTCTTTCCTCCTAAAGTTGCTTCATCCATTCCTGAGGTGGTTTTCTTCCAAAGGATCTCTTTGTGAAGGATGGTGAAAAACGTGCAGGAAGGCTGTCCCCCTTCTCCCTGAGGCTGTCGGGCAGACTGGCAGCACTGTTTCTCTTTTTCAGGGTGCATCTCCACCTCCCAGCTCTCATGGAGGCCAGATTTGAAATCCTCAGCAGTCTAGGGCAAAGTCACTGCCGATTACTGACCAAGCAACCTTCACTGATGGGTTATTAATTTATTTATAACGTATGGCCACGCTGGGTCAAGCCAAAGGTTCATTTGCCGTGTGTGTGGCAATGGTGGTTGCTTGGGGGAAGAGCATTGAACCGGGACAAGGAGGGAATGATGGACCCTGCTTTGTTACCCTCCCAGCTTTCTGCAGTTCATGATTAGGGACTCCCTCGTCCGGTGGCAATATCTTAGTAGTATAGTCCAGCTCCAACTGGATTTTCCACCCTCTTAATTTGTCTAAATGCTGTTAGGACTCATTTCTCCTCTGGATTGTCCCAGAATCCTGCAGCAGGGATTTTCATGGCTTAGTGATGTGCAGCATGGAAAAAGCACTGTATACTTGGCCCCACTATTTGCTCCACCTCTTGGGTGAATCCCCCTTACCAAATAACTTGCCTCACATAACTCTTGAGCAAAACAGGCTGGAGAAAATACAGCAGAAAGGGAGCAGAAAATCTGTGCAGCAGGAGCTTACCCTGTTTTAGGAGGGACTCATTTGCTTTGGACCAGCATCTCCCTCTCAGATCCCAGTCTGCAGATGCAGAACATGTGCCAGCAATTTGGGGAGGAAATGGTGCACGCCACCTTCACCCAGGCTTCAAACATGGTATTGCTGCTATCAGTGAACAAGCCGACAATACCATCAGCGTGGAGGTGATGCCGTGCATGTAAAATTGTGCCGGTGTGTGCTTATATACCCAGCAGCTACCCTAAGAAAAAAGGAGTTGGAACCAAAATGGTTTACTGTGCTAAAAAAATCTGCATTTACAGTGCCTGCCGTTTGTAGGGAAAGCTGCTACAAAGGGCACGGGGGAGAGCTGGCCACAAAGCGATTGGTTAGCATGGTTAGTTGTTCGCAGCTTTTAGAGTGTCCTCAGTTAAAAGCTTGGAAAAAGGGACCTTTAAAAAAAAAAAAAACCACCAAAAACCAAAACAACTTTTAAGATGACGTGTGTTGAATGAGCTGGGATCAGTAATGCGCTGACTGCGTCTCATCCAAACAATTTCATGCGGAAGAAAGCAAAAATAGGCCAAGTCAGAGAGGATAATTCAGGTGGGCGAGAAGGGACAGTCAGTAAGAGTGGCTGTGTTTGAATGCCTGCAAGCCCTTTAAATAGTCACTCCTGTGAGCCATAAGCTGAGTCTACAGTTTTGGGTAGTCTTTTTTGCTTTCAGGGGTTACAGGGATAGCAGGGCATTTGCGGAATGCTCCCTAACTTTCAAGGCAGCTCAACCCCCACCCCACCAAGGTTTTCCAGAGAGATGAGATGGTTTCAAGCCATCTCCGTCCTGGGTCCTTCTAAAATGCCCAGAGTTTTCCAAAAGTGCTTGGCCCAAATGCCTTTTCTTTTTATTTTTCCCCTTAATAGTGGCAAAATAAATTGTATTTCCTTGGTGCGTGTTTGTCAGCTCTTCTGCGGGAAGGTGGCAGAGAGACAGTAATTGCTCCTCGCAGCACTGGGAGCAAGCTAACAAAATTACAGCTGGGGAGCATGCAGCTCTCCATCACCGTGAAATTGAGGCCTTTTTGTAAATAGAAGCTGCAAAAAAAGGGCAGGTATTGCTTAAAATAAGGAAAAATAAGCCCCGAGTCCCTCCTGCCCTTGGCAACAGCCATGCCATAAGGGGCTGATGTGTCAGGCAAGCCTCAGCATCCTGTGGTCCAGGGGACTGTGTCCTAGAAGTGGTGGTGCCACCTTTGTCATTGCACCCCTGCCACAGCCAGGGTGTCCTGGCAGACTTCACGGGGGCATTGGGAGGTTGTTGGAGGTACGTAACCCTTTTTGGAGTCAGTGGGCATGAAGCATCATCATTGTTGAATGATTTCCTTAAGATCTTTTATTTGTCTTGTTATATCTGTCTTTAAACGCCAGCTGACAGAGATGGTTTCTGCCCACAGCAAAGCCTTGGAGGCATCCTTCAACCCTGGGGGGTGGGAAGGGGTCTGGTCAGGGATGGGGATGTTGGTGCCAAGGGAAGAGGGATGGTGAGGGAAGTGATGCCTGTGGAAATGGTCAAGAGCTCCTGGTCCTGCCCAGCCAGACTGGGGAAGAATAAAAAGAGAAGACTCCTCTACATGAGCCATTGCCTTGGCTTCAGCTCCAAGTCACCCTCTGGAGGGAACAGTCTCCCTGATTTGAAGAGGTGCCAAACCCAGATGCCTTCGAGATGCCTCCAGCCTGCTGCTTCTATCCTTGAGCTTTGTGTGTCCACCAGCCCCTTTCGGTTTCCATTCTCCCAAGTGCTCCTGCTGAGCTGATGCCATCCCTCTGTCGCTTTTCAGGGATGCTGGTGCGGGAGGTGCAGATCGAGGTCTCCCGGCAGCAGGTGGAGGAGCTCTTCGGCTTAGAAGATTACTGGTGCCAGTGTGTGGCCTGGAGCTCCGCAGGCACCACGAAGAGCCGCAGGGCGTACGTCCGCATAGCATGTAAGTGCCCAGGATGTGTAGTGCTTGCCCAGACATGACCCCTCTGACAGCGCTCCCTGCTTCTCTGCAAGAGCTGTGTTCACCTACCTGCACTGCTTCAGCTCACAGTCTGTTAATTTAGTTCAAATGAATCCTTCTCCCACCTTCTTTTCCAGTTTGGGAGCCCCAAAAGGGTCCCAGAGGGTACAGTCCACTGATTCAGAAATTGTTTGCAAAGCCTGAGGTGTGACCCTGGATCCCAGGATGAAAAAGCAGTGCTGTCAAGCCAGGTGTGTGCTGCTTCTGTCAGCAACACCAGCTGAAATAGTGGCCAAGTTGTTCATTCCTGGCTTTCTGGGACCTCTGAGACACAGTGGGTGCAGCTGAGTGGGGTTGGCAGCGTCCAAAATTTGGCTCCCTGTTGAAAGCAGGGCTTTTTGGTCAGTTGGAGATGACCCATCCTTGCTGGATGGCCCTGGTCTTAGGTCCCCATCACAGCTTTACCTTTGCTTCTGAGCAGGCATCATTCCTACCTGCCTGGGCGAGAGGCTGTGGCACTACCTGGGTTAATACCGCATTGCCCATCAGCGTGCTCAGCTCTTCCCAGTGCTTTATTATCGTTAATAACCCAGCGGTTAGCACCTTGCACGCTTTGCCTGAATCAGCGACTCTGTCTCCCTGGAGCCCCTGCTGTCATATGTCACTTCTCTAAGCTGCTGTTTGCGGGTGTCAGCCTGATTAAGGGTGAGTTAATCGGGCTGTTACCCGGCTGAATTTGCTCTTTTAGCAAATGAGATGGCAAAGCTATAGGACAACAGCCAGGCTTCCCCAGTTGTAAACAGATTTTGCTATTAGAGGGCTAATAATCCAACACATTATCCAAAACGGAGGTGGCTGGTGAATCAGCTATGCTGTTGAAGGATTTAGTCAGAACAGGGAAAATGTTACGAGGCACAGGGCTGGCTACTGAGGGAGCCGATTTGTCCAGCCCCAGCTAAGGGCTTGGTGTTTCTCACAGCCGAGCAGATGGAACGAACCGAGGGATCACTGCCCTTCGCAAGCGGAGCCGCAGCTGTAGAGGGCTGGGTGCCGTAGCAGAGGGTTGCAGCACCATCTAGTGATGCTCGTGCTCCTTTCAAGGCTCTGGAGCAGGACCCTTCCACATCTCCCACGTCCCTGGGGGCTCTGCTGAGCTTCTTGCCTCTCCCCCTTCCCCAAAGCACTGGCCAGCCCCTTGCTGAGTGAGCCTGGCTTTTCAGTAGCATCCGTTCCCTATTTCGGCTCCAGTGTGATGGCCAGGTTTCCAGCGAGTCTGGGGATGGGGCTTAGCCAGGCCTGACTGGGGCAGAGCTGAGCAGCAAGGCCCTATAGCCCTGATATTTGGGGATTCATTTTGGCACTGACGTGGGAGCCGGAGCTGTTGTGTAAATCTCATTTTTTTCTCCCTTCAACAAAGAAGTGTCCTGGTGCAGAGTCCAGAGGTGAAAGGGAACGTGAGGGTTGAAAAAACAATAGTTAAGCTGAGGTTTAGCCCCAAAAGGAAAACACAGGAGGGGTTCTAAGCTTGCAAGCACATGAAGGAGGACAGGCATCATCTTTGAGCAGCATGTGCTGTCCCAGATCCATCCTGGAAAAGATGCTGCTTTGGCTCCTTCCTCCCAGGACATGTTTTGCTTTAGCTGTGCTGTGCCAGAGGGACTTCCCTAGTCGTGGGCCCCTGGTGATGCTCTCTCCCCACCAAGGTTTTGCAGGTTGCCTTGTTTCTGCAGTGGGCTGGTAACCCCTGGGTTTTCCTTTCCCTCCCAGACCTACGGAAGAACTTCGACCAGGAGCCACTGGGCAAGGAGGTCCCGCTGGAGCATGAGGTCCTGCTGCAGTGCCGCCCACCCGAAGGGGTGCCGCAGGCTGAGGTGAGCAGCTCAGCAGTCAAAAAAATGGCCAGTGGGGTGTCCTCTCCCGTCCTGGGGAGAGACAGCACACATCCCTGCAAGATGGCTTGCAGCTGTGATGGATGGCCTCGTGCTGAGACCGTCAGCTTTCATTATTCAGCCGAAGTGTTTATATCGAGCAGTGGACCTGCTATTCTGACATCTAATAACAGACGTAACCTCAGCACCTGCTCAACCCAGCCCTCCCATGCTTCCTGCTATGCCATTAACCCGTTAGAGGGAAGACCTAACAAGGGGGCACCCAATGATTTTTCTGAAGGGGAGCAGTCACAAGTGCAAGCCAAGGGCTGAGGAGGTCAATACAGATGGGTTTCCCTAGCACAGTAGCAGTGCTTCCCTTGCCCACAGCTCCGTCAGCCCCCAGGAGGTGTGCGTTGGTGGTAGCCACAACGTCACATCCTTGGCCAAAACAGCAGTAAGGTACCCCTGCCAGGCCTGGTTTGGCCCAGCTTTCAAGGAGAGATAAATATATTCAGAGGCAAAGTTGGCCGGTCAGTGGTTGTGGTGCTGAGGGTATCGGTGGTGTTGGTGATGAAGATGAGAGGGCTGTAGTGCACATCATAGGCTGGTCCAGGGGGTTTTTGCTCTCTGTCAGGGCTGGTGAATTGAGCTCCTCCAACCTGATGTTTCTCCTTGCTTCTGCCCACACCTGCACTTGGTGATGGCATCAGCTCGCACCATTCTCAAACAGCCTAGTTAAGCAATTGTGTCTTAGCTTAACTTTGGGGCCCTTGGAGATCCTCATGGTGGGGAGCATGTGGGATAGGCATTTCCACTGAAACCTGTGACAAGTTTTCCATGACTGAGTGTTCAGTTGTTGTTCAGCTTAATCGCTATCCTTACACACCCCTTCCTTTGCATTGCCAGGTGGAATGGCTGAGGAATGAGGATGTCATCGATCCCACCCAGGACACCAACTTCCTGATCACCATCGATCACAACCTCATCATCAAGCAGGCCCGGCTCTTGGACACTGCTAATTACACTTGCATGGCCAAGAACATCGTGGCCAAGCGCCGGAGCACCACAGCCGCTGTCATTGTCTACGGTAGTGGCCCTTGCTCTTGGGGAGGGGACCTTTGCTGATGACCTTGTCTCCAAGCCAAGGGGAAATACAGGCACTTCCTGGGAGTGGTAGTAGTAAACCCCACCAGAGCATTGCATTAGATTAGGCAATAGCCAATGTCTGCAAAACAGGAACCTCTACCAGCTTGCACAGGCTGCAGGTATTTCCAAGCCTTCTCAGTTAGGTACAAAGGTGAGGGGAGGTTGAACCCAGCCAGATTGCTTTGACTCTCAAAGCAGCTAATAAGCTGCATTTGGCTGAACTTTGCTATGAAACCAAAGATCTGTTGTGGCCAGATGCAAAAATACTTGCGAAGTGGGAAAAGGACCAAAGCAGGCTTGAGCACCTTGTGCATGGAGTATGTGACATGAGAAGGAGTTTCATGATTTGCTTTTCGTGAGGGTGAGCTGTTCCAGCGTGTCACAGATGATGTAAGAACAGAGGATTCAGCGAACCCTAGGCTTAGCTCCAGATCCTGCTGAAATGGGCTCCATTGACGTGTTAAAACTGTCTGTCTCCTCATGCAGTGAATGGTGGCTGGTCCACCTGGTCTGAGTGGTCTCCTTGCAACAACCGCTGTGGCCGGGGCTGGCAGAAGCGCACCCGGACGTGCACCAACCCTGCGCCGCTGAACGGTGGCTCCTTCTGTGATGGGCAGCCCTTCCAGAAAATCACCTGCACCACCCTCTGCCCAGGTAAGGCGGGTTCGGGAACCGGTCTGCCCACACTGCCCGTCCCCCCGGGTTACACAGCCCAGCTGTGCTCCCAGTGTACCCCAAGCAGAGAGGGGCTCAGAAGACCAGTCCAAAGCACCTTTCAGTCTGCCAGGACTTGAAAGAGCTGCAGATGTCTGCAGAGATGCAACTTAGCCTCCCCAGACAGGGGCTGGGTTTGCTGGGATAATGTGCCCCAGAGGTCTCTGGAAGCCCTGAGATGGGCGCTGGCACCTTTCTGCTGCTGGAGGGATCCCAGCACTGGGGAACAAGCCCTGAGGCCGTGCCAAGGGGTTTACTGACATGCCTGTGTTTGGTGGCCCACAGTGGATGGAGCATGGACGGAGTGGAGCAAGTGGTCAGCATGCAGCACTGAGTGCACCCACTGGCGCAGCCGTGAGTGTGCCGCCCCAGCTCCCCGCAACGGCGGCAAGGACTGCAGCGGCGTGCTCCTCGACTCCAAAAACTGCACCGATGGGCTCTGCATGCAGAGTGAGTATGCAGGAGGGTGGACAGGGACTGGTGCCGTAGATGATGCCAGCAGCTGTGGTGCTCTGGCACATGGCCACACTATTGCTGGCACTGCCTGGAAGTTGATGGGGCAGGCAGTGCTGTGGAAGGCACCTAATTTTTACATCGTGCCTTTAACAAGGTTTTTTTTAACCGGATTCACCCCTTTCAAAGCTAGTTCTTACCCAGTGGAAAGAAAGGTTTGGGGATTTTTGGTGGGATCTAGATGTCCCACCAAGCCTTCTGAAATGGTGCTGGATTTGGGGTCTCTGCTGAAATAAGGCTGGTCGTGGTTACGGGGGGCAAGCCAGGAGGGGTTTCTCAGCCTCACCATGAAAACACCTGGCCTGGATCATTGCTCAGCAGGAGCTCTGGAGCAGCAGGTACAAAAAAGCCCAATAATGGTAATAATGGTTCTGCTACACTGAGTGGGCACGTTGAAGGCTGAGCAGCCGATGCTGCCACCTGCTGCTGTGTGACACCACTGTCCCCTTTTATGCTGCCATGGCCAGAAATGCCCAAAGTTAGCTGGGGACATGCACCCCGGGGACTGTCTGGCCATGGGAACGTCCTTGTCACCATGCTTCTACTTGGCTTTTGCATGCCCTGGGGAATGACGCTGCTCTCCAGTTCCTCCCCACCATGCTAGGGCTCCTCATGCCCCCCGGGCTGGCTTCCTCCCCTGCCTTCTGTTTCATCTCATCCCCATTGCACCATTGCCACCTTCACCTTTTGTTTTCTAACTTTGTTTTCCCTAACAGATAAAAGAGTTCTAAGCGAACCCAAAAGCCACCGTAAGTGCTCATTTCATGGCCATTTTGTTTCTTTGCGAGGCATTGCTTTGGTTCTGTTCTGTTGCACTCATGGTAGGGCTCCTCAGCAGGGTGGGCAGGGTGGGAGGAGGGAGCGCCTAAAGCCCACCCCAGAACTCCTGTGTACATTAAATCACATGCTCTGCTTGAAGCTATAAATATACAGCCCACTTTTGCCCTCCCACTCCCATCCCCCTTTTGCTGCCTGCAGTTTCTCGGTGCACCCTGATGCAGCCGGTGTCACACCACCAAAGCTACTCCAGGCATTGTCACCTCCCCACAAGGACTTTTTCCTCAAGTTAGAGGTCCCAGGGCACAGCAGGGTTCCTGTTTCTGGCAGCCGGGTGGAGAGACTCAGGGATGAGGTGACACCTCCCAGCAGTGTCATAGGCCTAACGCGGTTGAGGTTGCCAGGCTCAGGACAGGGCTTCACTCCAGCACAAAACCATAAAAAAGAAAGAGTTGCAGGCAGGTGTGGAGGAAGGGAGGAGAGAAGGGTGGGCTGAGCGTGCTCAGCTGCTGCTGCTGGACGCTTTACCATGCTCTGCCTTCCGTCTTTATCCCTCTCCTTTCTGGGCAGATATATCCAAGCTATACCAGGCATGTAAAGATAAGAGCCTTGTGGCAGGGGATGGGAAGATGGGGAAGCTGAGAGGTGTCTATATAGATACAGTGACTCTCGATCTTTCTGGATGGATGCACAGCTCAGGTGCATATATGGCATGCATGGCCGGGCATTACGCTTACCCCTCAGGGTCATCTCTGTCAGGGTGTGAGGGTTGATAGCTTTAGATTAGCAGACCTTAATGTTTCTGGGATTCTTGGTGCTCAGGTAAAGTTTGCACGTGCTGTGGCAAGGTGTCCTCCAAAGGTTTGAGGGGCTCACCTCCATCTTATTCTCTGGCATTGCTCTTGACTTCTGGACTCCTTAGAAAACACCCTCCATCCTCCTACCACAGCCTTTCCAGCAGGCCCAGTACACATTCTCCCCTTCATGCCTGCGTCCTGAGGTAGTGGTAGAGTTGGGGAGCAGTGGTGGGGCTTGACGTGCATTTCTGGTGCTTCTTTTTTCACTTCTGTTTCTTTAATCCCTCCAAGTGCTGGAGGCCACAGGTGATGTAGCCCTGTATGCTGGGCTGGTGGTGGCCATTTTTGTCTTCATCGTGATCCTCATGGCTGTGGGAGTGGTGGTGTACCGGAGGAGATGCCGGGACTTTGACACGGACATCACAGACTCATCAGCTGCTCTCACTGGAGGCTTCCACCCTGTCAACTTCAAGACCTCCCGGCATGGTAAGAGCCATAGCCCGTGCGGGTCCTGCCTGCCAGCTCAAGACCAGGCAGAAGGAAGGTCAGGCTGCAAATCACAGTAGGGGACAGGTCCCTGGTAGACCCCCAGCCCTATTTTCTAGGGGAATGTGCTGATTTTTGGAAACTGAGAGCTCCGTGGCGGTGGTCAGGTGTTGATGGTGGGAGACAGGGCAAAGCATCTGCAAAGCAGACGTGGTGGGAATTTACTGTGGGGTGCTGCTCCTTGCTTAGTCGTAATGCTGAGCAGTTCCCTTCCAAGTGCCTGGTGGAAAGTGGACAAATGTAGCCCAGGCTGTACCCACTGTACCTCCTACGTGCTTTCTATTCCTTGCTGAGCGAGGAGGGCTTTTCACAGGCATCTCTCCCAGTCAAGCAGTGCTTTTACATCCCCTTGTTTCCACTGCCATCTCCATGCCATCTGAGTTTCCTGCTCCCATAGATAACCCTCAGCTGCTGCACCCCTCGATGCAGCCGGACCTGACGGCCAGCGCAGGGGTGTACCGTGGCCCCATGTACGCCCTGCAGGACTCCTCTGACAAGATCCCCATGACCAACTCCCCCCTGCTCGACCCCCTCCCCAACCTCAAGATCAAGGTGTACAACTCCTCCTCGCCGGGGCTCCACGATGGGACGGACCTGCTTGGGAGTGTCCCTGCCACCGGCACCTACCCAGGGGACAACACCAGGGACGGCCACTTCACAAACATGCGGAGCAAAGCCCTGGGCTCCCAGCATCTCCTCAGCTTGCCCCGGGAGCATGGCAACAGTGCCAGTGGCACGTTTGGCTACCTGGGAGGAAGGCTCACCATACCGGGCACCGGTAAGCCCCAGGCTGGGGAAGAGGGCATGTTTGGCTGCTGAATGATCAAGGGGTTGGTCTTGTTCCAGCAGACTTGCCTGCTGTGAGTGGTCCTTTTCTATCCCAAAGCTGGCTCAGGGGAGGAAGGCAGCAAGCCATTCCCAAGCCAGGCTTCTCACGCTGGAGGTCACAGCCTCCTGGGACTTTCCTGGCCAGCCCTGCCATCAGTTCAGGGCATTGCAAAAAGACCCATCCTGTGGTTTTGCTTCCTAATGCAGTGGCCTGGCTCCTCCCTGCAGGTGGTGCAGCTAAGAAACATCTGGAGATGTTTCTCCAAGGGTACTCTGGGCTGCCCTAGCTCACTGCTGTCTGGGGTGGAGGGGTGATTTCTCCCTGGCAGTTTGTCCCTCACTTTGTGACTAACGCCTGTGTGTGCCATACTAGGAGTGAGCCTGCTGGTGCCCCATGGGGCCATCCCCCAGGGGAAGTTCTACGAGATGTACCTGGTCCTCAACAAGGCAGAGAGCACCCTGTAAGTCACACTGCACTGCCCGTGCTTTTGTTCCTTGTTGGCTGCCGTGAGACTTTCTTTCCAACCGGTGTCCCCTCTCCCCGCTCCAGCCTGCCCTCTGAAGGCACGCAGACAGTGCTGAGCCCAGCGGTGACCTGCGGACCCACCGGCTTGCTCCTGTGCCGCCCCGTCGTCCTGACCATTCCCCACTGTGCTGATGTCAGCTCCTCGGATTGGATTTACCAGCTGAAAACTCAGTCCCACCAGGGCAACTGGGAGGTAAGGTGGGAACCCAGCCCCTGCAGCCAGCGAAGACCATTAGCATTCTGCAACACAACCCTCTGGACGGCGGGCTGACCTCCAGCCTTGATTTCCCATCCCTCCCTGTAGGAAGTTGTGACCCTGGATGAAGAGACCCTCAACACTCCCTGCTACTGCCAGTTGGAAGCCAAGTCCTGCCACATTTTGCTGGACCAGCTTGGCACCTACGTCTTTGTGGGAGAGTCCTACTCCAGGTCAGCCATCAAGAGGCTCCAGCTGGCGATCTTTGCCCCCACTGTTTGCACCTCACTGGAGTACAGCCTCAAGGTCTACTGCTTGGAGGACACGCCAGATGCTCTGAAGGTAACATCGCCTTGTGACACGAGCATGGGCTGCCCCTGCTTCCCAAAGCTGTTTGCGATGGTGGCAGGGTGCTGCCTGATGCCTCTCTGGATGGCCTGGCCCTGGGGAGCAGGCAACCTGATGCAACTGCCTGCAAAGTGACCACAGTGAAATAATAAGCGTGTTTACTGCTTTCTCTGTCTTTCCTCACCCTCTCCGAAGGAAACGGTGAGGATGTTGCTTAGCTCCTGTACTAGGTACCACTTCTGCAGACGTTACAGGAGAGGTTTTGCTGCTGCTGGGTGGGTTTTCTCTCTGCCACGCAGAAAAACACTTGCTGCTGTGATTTGCCTTAGTTTTCTATAGATCCTGTTATTCCTACGTGGAGACATGTTTCTCCCCTCCTGGGAGGGTTTTGTGCTGACATCAAGTGCAGTACAGGAAGCTTGAATTGTGATGCTTTGGCCACCTGGACCACCACCTGTGGCTGGTGGTGTGTGGAATTAAAACAGTGGCTGTTTTAATTCTGTGACTTGTCCTGTGGCGTCAGGATTGCTGTAGTGCCTCTAGGTGGAGATGTAGGCAGTGCTCTGGCTCCTGGATCATACTTTTCTGCTAGGAGTGACTAATGTAACAGTGGGATGGTGTTAAAAACAAAAAGAGTGGGCACTCTTCAAGAGAGTGCCCGACCTTTGTGTTGGACCTTTGCGTTGCCTGAGGAGTACAGAGGCATGTACAGATGCTCGCGTTACACAATTCAAGTTATAGGTGGAGCTGGTGTGTGAGATGAGTTGACAAGTTCTGGCCTTGCTGCTGCTGGCTCCTCTTGGCAGGAACGTGCTTGGCTTTGGGTACGGAGCAGGGAGAGGAGCAGCCTCTGCTCTTCTCCTGGGTCTCACATTGCCTGTCCTGTTGCTCGCAGGAGGTGCTGGAGCTGGAGCGAACACTGGGCGGGTACCTGCTGGAGGAGCCCAAGTCCCTGCCCTTCAAGGACAGCTACCACAACCTGCGTCTCTCCATCCATGACATCCCCCATGCGTTGTGGAGGAGCAAGCTGCTGGCCAAGTACCAGGTGAGGGGCTGAGGTGGGGGCAGCCAGGGTCCCAGACCAGGGACAGAATCTTCAGCCAGGCACCACGGGGTTGTGACTGCCCTGGTCTTTGTCTCCAGAGTTGTCTCCTAGAGGGATGGAGGAGGAAGGGGGACCAGGTTTCTGGTCTTTCCTGGTAGGATGCTGTCTGTGCGGTCCCTCTGTCTTGTCTCATCCCTGTGGGGTGGCTGGAGGAGGTTTGATCTCTCAAGGGAGCTGTGGGAGCCTTTGCTGAGCCCGTGCTTTGTGGTCCACAGGAAATCCCCTTCTATCACATCTGGAGCGGCAGCCAGCGAGCCCTGCACTGCACCTTCACGTTGGAGAGGTACAGCCAGGCCTCCACCGAGCTCACCTGCAAGATCTGCGTCCGGCAGGTGGAAGGGGAAGGGCAGATCTTCCAGCTTCATATCACGCTGGGAGAGGTGAGCAGTGGGGAGGCAGGGGGACAGCAAGGGGACACGCTCAGGAGCTACTCTGTGCTGCAACATCTCACTCTGTCCTTCCCTTTGCAGCATGCCAGCTCCTTCGACACCCTGTGCTCCCACCACAGCAGTGCCACCACTGCCCAGCTGGGACCCTATGCCTTCAAAATCCCCCTCTCCATCCGGCAGAAGATCTGCAACAGCCTGGATGCTCCCAACTCCAGGGGAAACGACTGGAGGCTTCTCGCCCAGAAACTTTCCATGGACCGGTGGGTTTCTCCATGCATTGCTTTCCCCTCCTGTGCCCCGAGCATGGGGGCTTCGCTCTGTGCTCCCTTCCTGCTGCATGCATCCAGCTAAGTTATGGCCAGCCATATCGGTCGACCCGTAAATATGGATATAGCTGTGCATGGTTATACCCATCTGTATTCATGCATCTGTTTGTGCTGTTTCTGCCTAGCTTCACCTTCAAGGACTGAAGGCAGGGAGGGTAATTTCAGCAAAACAAAGCTTGTGTTGCTTTCGCGTGAATGCCAGCACTGTATAAAAATTGAAGACGGTTTCTCAAGGGCTTTGACATTTGTGTTACAGCATTTCCATCAGGGTTCATGTTGCATTCCTGAAGGGCACCGCACCAACCTGGACCTCCTCTCTGCTTCCCCTTTGCAGGTATCTGAACTACTTTGCCACCAAAGCCAGCCCCACCGGGGTGCTCCTGGACTTATGGGAAGCCGAGCACCAAGACGACGGCGATCTCAACACCCTGGCCAGTGCCTTAGAAGAGATGGGCAAGAGCGAAATGCTGGTGGTCATGGCCACAGAGGGGGACTGCTGATGATGCTCCCTCCCCACAGCTGGCGGGCCGGGAGGACGAAATGGGGGGCGAGGGGGAGACTCTTCCCTGACGGTGGAGGGAGGCACATCCATCCCCGGGCAGTGGCGGAGTGAGGAAGGGCCGAGGCCTTTGCTTCTCCCTCCTTCCCCGCATCACTGTCAGCCTTAGAGACCCATCCTCAGCGTTTACAAGCAATTCAAGTGTTACGCAGCATTCCTATTCCTCCTCCTCCTCCTCCTCCTCCTCCTCCTCATGGCCTGGGGAGGAATTAGGGCTTCTCAAGTCGGGACGGGGGCTTTCCTTCTCCTTTGTTTGGGTTCCCCTCCTCCTCCTTTAATAGCCTTTCTGCATTGAAGGGACAAGTACAATCTAGGCGAACAGCTTCTGTCAAAAGCTTCAGACAGCATAACAAGGCAAATAAGAAAGAAAAAAGGAAAAAAAAAAGTTTCTTAGGAAACGCAAATAATTTATTATCCAGATCTTTGGATGAGTCCTTTTTAAAAAAAAAAAAAAAAAAAAAAAAAAAAGACAGATTTATAAATCTTTTTTGTGTGTGTGAGAGCAAGAGCGTTGCTATGGTCAGGGTGGCAAAGAGAGAGATTTAAATGAACATGCTTTTGTAGGGAAAAGAGTGTGATTCAAGTCAAGAAAAATGTGTTTACATGTCCTGGGACCCCCGGGAAGTCCGTAGGGTGAAGTGCCTCTACGCCCCTCTGGTTCAGGGCCAGCTGAGACCCTCCCCAAGAGTTTTTTCCTTGCAAACTCCCCTTTCCCTGGCAGCAATGCCCAGTGGAGTGAGGGGTCCACCTCCTCCTTCAAGGAGAGATGAGGGATGCTGCCCTTCATTTAGGGTTTGGCAGGGGAGTGTGTCCAGATCTGGGTATTTTTAATGAATTCTTCCCTGGCATCGTTTGGGGGAGCTTTTTAGGATGACTACGCCTTCATTTGCATAACTTCTGTACAAACCAAAGATTTCAAGTCCTGCACCAACCTACCAACCTACAGGCCAAAGGAGGGATGTTTTAAACCCACCAGGATTTTGTAGTGAGCACTGGGCTTGGGGGTCAGAGGGAGGTGATAAGCAGCTTGTGGAGGGGTCCGGGGAGAGTAGAGGGCTGGTGGGCCAGGATGCAGCCCCTTGCAAACTGCATCATTTTGGGGATCTTGGGTTTTGATGCAGTATTTCAGCAGGAATTCGGGGAGGGAGACATTGGTATCTCCAAGTTGCAAGCCAGGCTGAGCATTTTCATGTGAGGGACAGCATCATAAGCAGCGATTGGGTTTCCATCCTCTCATTGCAGCTCCTTTTTTTCCCCCCTGTAATAGATTTTTTATAAATGATGGAGAAGTGAGATGAACAGAAAGTAATCAAGGGGTAGGCAGGAGTGAGGTTCCTTACAAAGATACGGTGTCTAAATGAAGGTAAAAATTTAGATTGCCTGCAGATAGAAATAGTTACTCAGTAAGTGCTCTATCTTAGAAATATGTCTGTTTAAAAAAAAAAAAAAAAGTAGGGGAAGGTAAGCTCAGGATTAGACTAGATCACACAGCAAGGCTGTGGATTCTCCATCAGTGGAAGTATTAAGAGCAGGGTCTGAGAGCAGGTCCTGTTTCAGGCTGCAATGTGCAGTGTCCTGGCTGCGAAGCCCTGGACTGGTGTTGCAGGGTGCCTGCAGCATCCTGAAGCGCTCTGTGGACCAGAGCAAACTCAGGGAGCCCTGCCACCAGTGAGAGCATTGCCTTTGCAGGGTGGCTCAGGGGGAGTTTTCAGTATTGCTCGGGCACAGATATGATTTCTTTCAGCAGTTCTTGAAGCAGTGATTGAATATATAGAGCCAGTCCCTGTTGTGTTTTGCGGTCTCTTGGGTTCATTTCTTGCTGGGTTTTCAATGCTGTGGGAGAGGGGGGTTGTTTTTCATTTGTGCTGGATGGGAAGACTTCTACAGGGTGAGCTCCTGCATCATGTAATGAAGGGTTTTATCCATCCTTTACGTTGCATTCGAGCATCTGATACCTGAGACCCCATCTCTGAGCTAAGAGGGAGTAAGCAAATTTGGAAAGACATTAAGAGCTGACAGACCAAACTGGCTGCTGGTGTTTTATAGGGCTCCTTTCTCAGTGCCGCAGTGCTCTCTGTGAGATGAGATCCTCTGCTTTGGGGTTGCATCTGAATCTCTCTTGCTGTCATTCTCACTGTCTCTGGTTCACAGATCACTACACCAGCACACACACCTGTCTGTCCATCCGTCCCATCCGCAGGTGCCTCTGCCTCCATCCCCATCCATCTGCATTTGTCTTCCCCTTCCTTTTGGCGGGCAGCAGCTGCCTGGATCCGCCAAAGTGCATGTTTGGGGAGCTTCTCCCCTTTTTTCAGACCAGGGAACCTGCATCAGGAGCGGGACAGGGAGGAGGCAGGGTTTGCCCCCCACCCTGGTCCTCTGAGCACCTGTGCCCATCTTCCATGGGTGCCAGCTCCCAGAAGCCCTTCACGCCTCCCTCCGTGACCAGAGATTTCTCCGTCTGGGCATTTTGGCAAAGGCAAACCCGTGGTCCGTGTCATGCTGGCAGTGTCCATCTCTTGCTCTGCAATCTGTTTCCATATTTATATGTCCAGGGGATGGGCCTGGTGGCATCCTCTAAAAACCACATCTGTTTATTCTGTAAACTAAAGAACTGTAAATAAAGTTTAGCATTCCTATTGTAACAAATTAATTTTTATGCAATAAATTATATTTCCTAGTCTAATAAAAAAAAAAAAGAGAAACAATCTGCTCGCGCCTCTCACGTTCATCACTCACCAGTTCCTGCTGGGTTTAGCATCTGCAGGGGTTTGGGTCTGGCTGGAGCAGCAGCAGCAGCATGGGAATCCCCTTGCGCATCCCCTCCAGCCTGTTTTTGGGTCCGATGCCTCAGGTGTCCCAGCGCTGGCAGCGGGAGGATGTTGCTGTCGGAGTCCCTAATGGAGGTAAGCTGTAAAGATTGATTTATGGTTTGTTTTGGACTCGCATGGATGATTACAAGACAGGAGACTAGTGCTACAACTGTCTCATGGGCTAAGCCACAATCAAGCAGTTAATTTCCTTCCCTGAGGGATATCCTGCAGAAAGCAGTGCCCCTTCCAGCAAGGACCAGGCCCAGGGTGCTTAACTGGGGAGCGGGGAAAGGAGTATGGAGCTGTAGTACATAACTTGGGCACCCCTGTCCTCCAACCGCCACCTTGCTCTTCTGTGTCCTTGCCTTGCCCCATCACTCCCTTGGGGACCGCCTCCACCACACTGCTCCCCTGCGTTCCAGCACCAAATACTATGCTGGGGCAGATACCTTCTCAGAAGCAGTAACTTTCTCTTTGCATCTTCATTCCTTTAACCTGTTTGCCAAGTTGCTTTCGCTGGGCACCTTTTGCACTAGCCCATGTTTCCAAGGGCCCAGAGCTGTGGATAGCTTCAGCTGACTGCTGCCTGAGTCACCTGATGTCCTCCTACAGAAATACCCAGCTTGTTAACTCCCCTTAAAATTAAGCTGGCCCAAATCCTCTCTGCAGTTTATACACATAAAATTCAGTCCCCATGACAGATTCAAAAGTCACTGCCGTGCCATCACTAAGTGTTGACAGATTTATTCATCCGGAGAGAGGATGCCCAGGAGCACCGGAGCAGCGCACGTCAGGGTCTCTTGACTTTTCCATTGTGTGTTCAGGAAATTTCCTTTGGGCCAGTCCCGCTGGATTTTACAATTCACTTACCGTGAGCTGCTCTGTGCACATCAAGCTGTACCAAGGGGTGGAGGCAGCTGCTCTGTAAGTCCTGGTTAATAATTTTTAATCTCTTAACCATTACTTGCACGCCCTTTGCTCCATTATGCTTCTAGCGTGGCAAGGGCAAGTAGTACTATGGATGCCCATAGATGTCCTACGGCATGGGATAGCCGTGATACCCTCTCCGCTCCTTCACAGCTCACCCTGCTTTCAGACCAGCGCTGGCCCTGTATTATGGGGCTGGGGTGGAGGGAAGCAGCCTGAACCCTGCTTTGAGCACAGGGGTGTCCCTAAAACCTGCCCTGAGCCCATGTGGGGGTCTGTGTTGCAGAGGGTCTCTCGTGTATGGGTAAAATTGACTCAAGGGGCCGTCACGCCTTCGGTTAAGCGTGGACTGGCTTCATTTCCCCTGCTCGGCCTTCACGGTCCCTTGTGCTGATGTGATCTGAGGCTCTTCTCCAGCAGTGGATTTTTTGACATGATAGACGGCAGCAGGTCAGAAACATCAGGCGAATCCCTCTGAGTTGATGGGTTACTGACTCGGATAGGCTGTGCCATCTCCTCAGGTGCTTTTTCAGCCTGGCATGTCAATGTGGATGAAAATCCCAAGGAGAAACCTCTGGAGAGAAACTCATGTGCCCCTCTAAAGCCTTTCCATTTCAGCACACTGCCAGTGGGTTGGTTGTGTGCTTCTGCTTGTTTTGCTAGTGAAAGAAGGGGGTGGAAAATAGAGCGTGCAGATTTCTTGAGCTATTTTAACATTTGGGTGACGAAAGCCATCTGATCTGCTCTCCTTGAAGGTTCAGAGAGGCTGGAGATGGGTAATGGCTGGCCCCAGCCCCCAGACGGTGGCCAGCTGTGTGTCCACTGGTGCTGCTGGAAGGTGAGCTGTCTGGGTTTATCTGTATTTCTCCCATAGGCAGCTGTACACGGAAAAAAACCAGACTGGACCATCTCAGGGCCTTCTGCGAATAAACAGAGGCTTATTTTGCTTTGATGAAGAAAGGCTGGATATATGTGCAATGGAGGAAAACGCAAGGAAGAGACCCAGGTTGGTTATAATTACCTGCAATAGTGGAGATGGGGAAGGCTAAAGGCAAACAGCTGACAACTGGAAACATAAGATGTAAAACTCCACTAATTGCCAGCACAAGTGCAAACAAATTGGCAAAGCGTGTCTGGTTGGAGTGGGGCTGCAGAAAAGCTGGGGCCTCACCGGTTTATCTTTTTCATGTGTGGCTGCCCACATGCCAAGGAGCCAAACCCATCTCTGGGGAGGGAAGAAGGGAAAGAGGAGGCAGAGGAAGGCTAGTGATGTTTTCCTTCACAGTCCCATGGTGCCCTCGGGGCAAGTGTTAAAGTGTAGTTTGGAGGAAACTGAGAGCTTTACAATGAAATTAATCCTAGTGGGGCATTGCAGGAAGCCAAGTGAGTAAAGGAGGAGCCCGTGTCCTGGCTCTGGCAGGGGCCCCTCATCCTACAGAAGATGCTCCCCATTCCCCACCCTCATACCCTTAGGAGGGGACCAGGTGCTCGCACTTCGGTGACATCCACCAAAACCCAAGTCCTGGCAAAAGCTTTGCCATGGCCGTGCCGTGAGCCAGGCGCACCAATTTTGAGAGCGCTTCTCGTTTGTAAACCGGGGGGCGGGGGGCAGCGCTGCTTGCGGTGCAGCTGCAAGAGGCCAGGTGGAGACAGAGGAAATAAAAAAAAAGAAAAAAAACGTAAAAAGATAAAAGGGGGAGAGGGTAAAGAAAAAGGCGGGAGGGCAGGCTTCGGCGGCGGTGCCGGCAGCAAGGGGCGGGCGGGGAGGTGACACCGCCCGGGGGCCGGGCCGGTGCCACCCCCGGGGGGGCGGAGCGGGGCGGCCGGGCCCGGCTCTGTGGGGAAGGAGCCGGCGGGGCCCTGCGGTCCCCCCGTAAGTGCTGCGGCGGGGGCGCAGGTGTGCGGGGCGGCGGGGGGGGATGCGGGGGGGGATGCAGGGAGGGATGCAGGGGCGGGACGCGACGCTTCCTCTTTCTGGAACCGGAACGCTGCCTGCCGAATCCCCGTTTTCCGGCATTCCCCGCCCCCCCTCCCGCGCGCCCCCCGGCCCCTCCCGTGCCCCTCCCGCACCCCCCGTGCCCCTCCCGCGCCCCCCCCCGCCCCGCGCCCCCCCCCGCCCCGTGCCCCCACAGCCGTTCTGCAGCGCCCGCTGCTGCCGCGGCAGTTGGCGCTCGCCTCGCCTCGCCTGCTGGCGGTGCGTCAGCTTACAAGTCGTTTTCTAAAGCCCGGTGACGTTGTGCGGGTTTATGAGTCATTTTTTTACAAAGCCTTCGCGGTGTCACGTTAGTTTACAAGCCGGTCGGCGAAGCCTGGCGGTGTTGCATTAGTTTACGAGTCATTTTAGGAAGCCCGGTGGTGTTACGCTAGGTTACAGGTTGCTCTGCAAAGCCTGACGGAGTTGGTAGTTCACAAGCTGTTAATCTTTTTCTGGAGCCTTGTATGAGCCGAGGGTTCCTGCTTTTGTAAGGCCAAGGGGACGGGTTAATTATTAATTATGGATGGAAACATGGGTGCTGCTGCGGCAGAGCCTGTCCTCACTGTGCCTCAGTCCCCTTTCCTATGGCTTTCGGGGGTCCAGCCACCCCCGTGCCGGTTCAGCTCACTCATCCAGCGTTTGCTGGGCGATCATGGGCCAAAGGAGGGGGAAGCTGGGCGCAGCTGCTTGCGAGCAACAGTTTGCAACACTCGTGATAATATCTTTTTTGGTGGTGGTTTTTTGCAGCGTGCCAGCACGATGCATCCGGCCACTGGCAGCTTTTCCCCAGATGAGGAACCCCTGATTGAAGAGCCCTTGGTGAACAGATACAGCCGCCAAAAGCCAAGCGACCGCTTACATGGGGCCTATGTTATTTTTTTTCTCCTGGGCATCGGGTCCCTCCTGCCCTGGAATTTTTTCATCACAGCAAAGCACTACTGGATGTACAAGCTGCAAAACTGTTCAGAACAGGCAGGCCCAGGTGGGCAGGCAGCATCGGATCTGCGGGTGAGTGTGCTGCTTTTGAGGCAGGAAAAAAAAAGCTGATTTCCCTCCTGACTCGTTCCTTTCCCCTCCACTTCCCCGGAAAGTAAATGAATGTCCTCTGGGGTTTTGCTTGTTGCAAACCAGGGGTAGAGGTTTATTTGGGGAGTGCAAATAGTTGCAAGAAAGATGCTTCGAACTAAAAGGTGTAGCACTTTATGGTCTGTCTTTTACCTGTACTTGAAGTGCTAAGGTTTAAGGTGCATTTAAAAAATGTGGCTTAACCTGCCCCATAAGCAAGACTGCCTTTCATAGGGCGATTTCTATGGTGCAAGGTAAAAATCTCTTTGTGGTTTTGGTGGGTTTTTTTGTTTTGACCTTCATGTTTGGTGAGCCCCTGGGCCCCACAGGGTTCTGTGCTTTCCCAGCCAGACTTGGCTGCAACTCTGAGCTTCTGGCCTTGTGGCGAGGCATCGAACACATTTTAAGCACTTTTTCCCTTGCACTGGCTGGTGCAGCACATCATTCAGAGGTGGCAGCCGGGCTTTGCAGGAGCACCAGCCCTGGAGCATGTGGCTTCTGATAGTCTGAAGCCCCTCTGGATGCTTTACTGCTTTTCCTTCAAGATGTGGCAGTTGTGACCGGAGTACCTCCTCGCAGTGATAAACATCTGGCTTTTGGCATATGGGACAAGGAGCTTGTCATGGGGTAATTGATGAGCTGGCTTTGGGATGGCAGGCTTGGTGGCCTCTCTTTTTCTGCCCCAAAAAGCCACCTTCTCTTGTTCCTCCTGCCGTGACAGGTTTATTTCTCTGTGCCCCTGACAAAGCAATGGTGTTTCTTTGTGGCTGGAAAAGCTGTTGGCATGATGAGGCTGCGTCCTGTCCTCCTCCCATTGCCAAGCTTGTTCAGGTGGTTTGGGCATGTTTTATTTTTATGTAAATACAGAGCCAGGTGTGACACCTGCATTTACTCTATGATTTCTCACACCAGTATGGCATCCACAGCTGTTTTAATTTTAATAGCTGTGTCATGGTTCTAGCCAGCAACTAAGTACCACGCAGCCACTCGCTCACTCCCAGCCTCAGCATGATGGGGAGGAGAATCGGGAAAAAGGTAAAACTTGTGGGTTGAGATAATAATTTAATAATTGAAATGAAAGAAAATATAATAATAATAACAGTGATAATGAAAAGGAGAGAAGAATAACATCTACAAGGCAAAAAAAAAAGATCCCAAGTGATGCACATTACAGTTGCTCGCCACCCACTGCCAGATACCCAGGCAGCCCCTGAGCAGCGTTGGCCGCTCCCCACCAACTCCCCCAGTTTATGTACTGGGCATGACATTCTATGGTTTGGAATATCCCTTTGGTTGGTTCAGGCCAGCTGTCCAGGCTGTGTCCCTTCCCTATTTCCTGTGCCCCTCCAGCCTTCTTTCTTCTCCTGAGAAACTGAAAAGTCCTTCACTTAGCTGTCGCGAAGTCATGTTTATACTAAAAACGTCAGGTTGGTATCAACATTATTCTCATACTAAATACAAAACACAGCAGCTACTGAGAAGAAAATTAACACTATCCCAGCCAAAACCAGGACAAGTTGTTAAGCTGGCTGTGTTTTTGATGGGGAAGAAGCAGTGTGTCACCAACCAGGATGCTGAAGTACTGATGTGCTTGTGTAAAAAAGCTGTTTGCATAGCCCTGTTCTTGGTTGGATCAGCCATTACTTTGTTGGAAAGATGTTTCTTCTCTTTCTGTATGGCCTGGCAGGATGCTTTCTAATTCCTCAGTGAAAAGCAACTGGCTTTCCCGTGGCAGGCAAGTCTGATCAAAAATAAACCAGTCGGCCCCATTTCTCCCCTGGGATGGCAAGCCACAGTGCTGCAGCAGCTTACCTGCAAATGGAGCTCAACTCTGAAAAGATGTACCTGTAACTGGCAGCCTGCTCTTGGCTCCAGCCTACTTGCTGCTGCTAATTTCATGCCCCATGCTCCAGGTAACGCTCTGGTGCTTTCAGCTGCCGCCATGGGCCTGGATTGCTTTTCCAGCCCGGCAGGAGCCAGCCGCCAAGTCCAGGCTGGAGCAAAATAAAAACTACTTTGCAAAAGCATCTTGGCAGCACTGGCCAATGCTGGTGACTGATTTGCCACTGTGATGCTTTGTTCTTGTTTGGGATTTTTTTAAGGTACCAAGTGCGCGGTGTGCATCGTGGCAGCATGTTGGAAGATGCTGTAGTTAATACAGGGTCAAACGCCTCCATTATGTGCCTTGGCTCCATGGCTGAGGGATGAGACCTTCCCCCATGAGAGGCAGAGGTGGGAGAAAGGCAGCTCTGGGTGGCAAGGAAGATGTCACGTTTGCTTTGGTGGTGGTGGTGGTGATGATGATTATTAATTGTTATTATTATTAGCAGGTAGGAAAGGGCTGACAGTCTTTCAGTGTTTGTGTTTCTCCTCTAAAACCATGTTGTGGTAAGGACCACAGCCCTTGTGAGCAAGGGGTGCCCAGAGATGAGCTGGCAGGTCAAGGAGGGCTCAGCAGAAAGGGAGAGGAGCTAGGTATATCTTGCATAGACAAAAGTTTGCTCTGAAAGCATATCTGTGATGGGTGGGAATATCCATCCATGGAGAACAATTACCATCTGAGCTCGATAGCACCTAAGGAGCAGGACTGAAGAGGTGAGATGGGTGCGGAGTCTGATATTTTCCATTGGTCTGTGCATGGATTAAATTTGCCACTCCTCATTCTGCTGCTGTATTAAAAATGTGGCGTGAAGGCTTTCTTTTTTCACATAAATGACAGCAATTGAAACCCTTCTACTTGACTTTTCTTTTCTAGCAGGGTTTGGCCATGCGTAAAGCAAGGTAAAATTTCCCAGTGCAGTGCAGGCTCCTTAGTGCCTTAAATACTTTCCCAATTTTCTTCCCACCACTGTTGTGAGCACATTACTGGGAATGAATGAACATTTCCCCAGGGTGTTTGAAATGCAGCATCTCTGCTGGAGTACTTCAAGTACACTTCTGTTTCGTGGAAAGTGTTATAAAGTCCTTTTTCCTCCCCAAACAGAAAAGAAAATTAACTTGGAAGTATATTAAATATCCCCAGGCTGGTTTGGGCGTTTGTTTTAAGTAGGTTGGTAAATAAGTCTTAGTTTTAGCAGCCAGCTTTGCATTTTGCTTTGTCTTTTCTTCTGTAATTTATCATATGGCCATAGTGTTTTGAGCTTTCTGCTTCACTAAGCCGATGCCGTAAGTGCAGGCATTTATGTCTCCATCTATATGGACCCTCTAGGAGAGATTATTAGATTTCCTGTTGCTTACAGTAAAGCTCCTGATAGGGAAGAATAGGTGAATGTGCTTGTAAACTGATTAAAAGACTAGGATGCAAAGCTAAAAAAAAAAAAAAGGTGATGTGCAGAGAAAATGTGCCAAGTGCCTTCTCGCACTCGGACGTGACATGGCCCCATCTCTGTAGCTAGATAACTGCAGAAAATGAAAGCCCATCATGATGGGGGTGGATATGCAGGTCATAAACTCTTTGTGAGCTTCGTCCTACCTGCTGGCTGAGATTCCCACAGGAAAAACAAGGGATTAAGCACCTTGAGGGGAGAAGATGGAGCAGACGTGCTTTAACAGCATAATACATAAAATGGATTGAAAATGTAAGCATTTGGCTGCAATCTTGGCAAAGAAATCTCTCTCTCTCTGCCATGGTTATTGCTTTCTGTGTGTCCAGCCTGACCTCTGTGTGAGGTGAGCTGGTGTATGTTGACTGATGCTGCAACCAACTTGCTTGGACGATATACAAGCCCCCAGAGTAAATGTGTGTTGAGTCTCAATATAGTTTCTCAATGAGTTTTGTGCATGCAGAGAGGGAGACTGGCAGGGAAAATAGTGTCCCTGTGTCCCCACTCAGCCTGCTTTTGTTGGAGCACGTTCTCAGGCATGGTGTTGCGGTCACTGCATGAAAGGGGATGCACAGGTTTGCTAACCATCACAGGCTTTTGAGGCAGTTAACTAATATTAATGCTTTTGTGCCCTGATTTATAAAAAACAGCTCACAGAGCTCAAGTAAGATGAAACATTCAGGGGATTTGTCCCGGATGCTGCAGCTAGCAGGATAGATTCATACCTCCTTATTTCGGGTGCTGCCCCATGAGGCCAGTGCAGCACCAAGGCAGGTATTTCCTTAACCATTTGTGCTTCTGAAGTTTATATGTCCCTGATTTCTTGAAATGTCCCAGGACAGGACAACCCCCCCCACCCCGGGGCCGTTCCTGCTGCCTATTGTCCTGAGCAGTTTTGCAACACATGCTACAATGCAACAAGGTGAACACCTACACCAAATTGGAGAGGAGTGTTGACCTGTTGGAGAACAAGAAGGCTCTGCAGAGGGGTCTGGACAGGCTGGACCCATGGGCCGAGGCCGATTGTATGAGGTTCAACCAGGCTCAGTGCCGGGTCCTGCCCGTGGGTCACAGCAACCCCACACAGCCCCACAGGCTGGGGCAGAGCGGCTGGGAAGCTGCCTGGCGGGGAGGGCCCTGGGGGTGCTGGCTGACGGCCGGCTGGGCATGGGCCAGCAGTGTGCCCAGGTGGCCAAGGAGGCCAAGAGCATCCTGGCTTGTGTCCGAAACAGCGTGGCCAGCAGGCCCAGGGCAGGGACTGTCCCCCTGTACCCGGCACTGGTGAGGCCGCACCTCAAATACTGTGCTCGGCTTTGGGCCCCTCACTGCGGGAGGGACGTAGGGGTGCTGGAGCGTGTCCAGGGAAGGGCAACGGAGCTGGGGAAGGGGCTGGAGCACAAGTCTGATGAGGAGCAGCTGAGGGACCTGGGGCTGTTTAGCCTGGAGAGGAGGGGGCTCAGGGGGGACCTTGTTACTCTCTCCAGCTGCCTGACAGGGGCTGTGGGCAGGTGGGGGTTGGTCTCTTCTCCCAGGTAACAAGTGACAGGACAAGAGGAAACAGCCTCAAGTTCTACCAGGGTGGGGGTTAGTTTGGATATTAGGAATAATGTCCTCACTACTGACAGGGTGGTCAAGCATTGGACCAGGCTGCCCAGGGAGGTGGTGGAATCACCATCCCTGGAGGTATTTAAAAGATGTGTAGATGTGGTGCTTAGGGACACAGTTTAGTGACGGACTTGGCCGTGTTGGGTTAATGGTTGGATTCCATGATCTTAAAGGTCTTTTCCAGCCTAAACAGTTCTATGGCTCTATGATCGTAACTCCCCATGCGTGCTGTATCATGCCGTATTTAGGACCTGAAATTCATGTGTTGTTCCCCCCCCACACACCTGTTTTTCTTTGCTTTTTTTTTTTTTTCCTGGCAGGACTTTTTTGAGAGTTATATCTCCATTGCTTCAACTGTGCCCTCGGTGCTGTGCCTGGTCGGCAACTTCTTGCTGGTCAACAAGTAAGTGCTGCTCTATTCCCAGGTCTATTAGCCGCGGCTCTCCCTGGCTTTGCCTGTGTCACTCCTCTCTCCGGCTTCAGCCATGGCTCCCAGCTCAGTCTCCCCCTCCCCTGGGGGGAAGCCATGGGACACATAGGGCATCATGAGCCTCCCTGTGCAGCCAAAATCCCCTTGTCTGTCCTTGCCTGAATTGCAACCGGCTGAGATGAAGCGGAGTGAAGCACCCTGCTCCCAGCCAGCAGCACCTGTGCCTGGAGCTGGCTTGAGTTGCACTACTGTAAATAAATTCCTAGTAAATTCCTTGGTTAATTGCTTGGCAAATGGTCTTTCCTCTTAAAAATGCCATTGTTGTTACCAGGGGATGGGCTGACGAGAGCTGAACTCATCCAGGCAGGAGTAACGCCTTGCTCTAGTCCTACCAGCCACTGAACTGGGTTAGGAAATGGACCATCTGTGCCTTGTTGCAAGCTTGATTTAAATCTAAAATAGCCACATCCCTTCATTTGTACCCTTCCTTATGCCAGATCAAACTCCTGCACGTTTGCGGGCAAAGAAGGACGTGTTTGTGTGCTTGATCTCTAGATCTCAGCTGCCGGTGTGGCTCCCCACCTCTGCCTTGCCCTTCCGTCCCACACCCCAGGCCAGCCCAGCCAGTCTCTCCGCTGGGTAATAAGTAACCCCCATGCTCAAACAACTAATTATCTGGTAACGATATGCCTGGTTTTGCTTTCACCCAGCCTGCCGTGTTTCCCAGGCAGGCTTTATTGCTGCTGCTGTTCATTGCTCCAGCGATGGGGATAGCTTCAGATTTCTGGGAGAAGTGGGTATTGACAGCTCAGTTGGGCTTATAGGCTTAGTCCTACTGATGGCAAAAGTGGAAACTGCAGAGTTAACATCTAAAGGCGTCTGAGAAAAATAATTACTTTTTATTCCTCATCTCCTGACACCTTTCTTTATTTTCTTTGATCCTTGCAGCAGAGGAGTTGGCGTCCTCTGCATCACACCTTCATGTTATAGTTTTAAACGCGGGAATCTCTCTTTCCCCCTGTGCCCAGGGTGCCTGCCAGCATCCGGATCCTGTCCTCCCTCTTCATCATGCTGGCTATCTTCCTGGTGATCACGGTGCTAGTGAAGGTAGACACCTCCACCTGGACCACCCATTTTTTTGCCCTCACCATTGGCTGCGTGGTCATCATCAGCAGCGCCTCGACCATCTTCACCAGCAGCATCTTTGGTCTGAGCAGCTGCTTCCCCATGAAGAACTTGCAGGCACTGATCTCCGGTTGGTGTCCCCCAGCAGCGCTGTCCTGGTGGGATCGTGCTCTTGGGTTTTCTGTGGTTGGGTGATTGGTTTTCTTTCTCTTCTGCATGCATCTGATGTGTTTTCACAATGGGTTTATTTTTAGAAACTTTGTCCTAAAGATAAAGGGAAGTTACTGAAGGAGAAACATGCTCGGTCACATGAGCTGGTGCTTTCATTTCTGTAAATACCTATAAACCGAAGTGCTGAGGGCTCAGCAAAGACAAGGAAAGTGGGTCCTTCACCATCCCTCCCCAGGGAATGAACGTCCTGCAGAGCAGCTCGTTCAACCAGCTTGACCTGGTTATTTGTTCTGTGCAGGGAAAAGGGGGTAAGGAGATAAGTCCCTTAGCTCCTCGGTTTGCAGCTGGAGGAATCTTCAGCTTTGCACTGTTCACCTCCATTCTGTTCAGCATTTCCATGCATCTCCATGAGTGACGAGGGGAGCCATGAGTGATGAGCTGCCTGGAGGTTTGATAACATTATAAATGTGCTGGAGTGGCTGACAAACAAAGAGGGGAAGGGGAAAAAAAATCAAGATGGAGAAATTTTTCCTGGGGCCGAGACAGGAGTGTTTTAATGAGTTTAGCCCACTGGGGGAAATCACTGCATCCCCAAGATGGCATACCTGTTGCTGCTGGCTTGAGTTTCTGTCTGGGGGAGTGCAGAAGAGAGGTGGTTACACATGTGCTGATGTAAAGCCAGGTTTAGGCTTTGGGCAGGGTCTGGACCTTCTCTGCAGGACTTGGCTTGTGCAAGCCCAGCATGTTGGGTCTCATTGTGGCCCTTGTGTAGTGCTGCAGCTGTGTTGGAAGGGGATGCAGGATGGGACCTGGGTGG
Source organism: Falco biarmicus (assembly GCF_023638135.1). Classification (NCBI taxonomy): domain Eukaryota; kingdom Metazoa; phylum Chordata; class Aves; order Falconiformes; family Falconidae; genus Falco; species Falco biarmicus. The sequence continues at coordinate 37,015,674 of NC_079296.1, forward strand.
TGATGCCGTCCCACAAACAGCGGTGTTGCAGCAAGGTGTGGAAATGGAGATGAGGTGGTGTCTGCAGTTACACCCTGAGCTGGGTTTGGGGACAAGCGTGTGGGGCAGGGGATGAGCTGCTTCCCCTGGGGTGTTTGTGCATGCCGGAAGCTGTTAATAAGAGGATGCTGCTGTTTCCGAGTTCCCTCTCTGCATCAAAGTCCTGCTTGCTGGAGGTGCTGTGAATTGCTCTCTGCCACTTCAATGTCCCTCACCCGCACCCATCTCAGTCAGGCTGGCTCGCCCCCAGGCACTGAGCTCCAGGTCTTTGGTTCCCCACACAGGTCAGGCCATGGGTGGCACAATCAGCGCCGTCGCCTCTGTGATAGACCTGGCAGCAGCAACTGATGTTACAGACAGTGCCCTGGCCTACTTCCTCACTGCAGACATCTTCATCGTCATCTGCATCATGGTGTACCTTCTCCTTCCCAAGCTAGAGTACTCCAGGTGTGTGCACCAGTCTGCCACGGGCATCCCACAAGCATGGGTTGCGGGGGATCGCTACTGTTGATGCTGAGTAGAGCTGCTGCGGGGACGCTTGCTATGCTGGTCCTTGCCCTGTCACCCCCCAGCATCCCACCTCATGTGCTCCAGCTCTGACACTGTACCGCTCAGCCACACTTCCCCATTTGACCAAAACTGCAGACTGAAACTGGACTTCTGCCCTGGCGCGTGATGAGTTTCTGGCAAAACCTCACCTCTCTGGGGAAGCGGGATGCTGACACCAGGGCTTTTGAAATGTGTGAAGTCAGCAGAAAGCTGTAATCTAGAAACAGCCAGTCAGATGGGTCCCCATAGTGCGTCCATATCTGCAACATCATGCACTAATGTGCATGCGTCATTGGTCTTGTTGGTGCTTGCATCCCCAAAGCCACCTGGCCCCCTAAATGGCTGCATGCAATAGGTCCCCTCTGTGAACCACCAATGGTGTAAAGGGATCCCCACAGTGTGGAAGGGGGTGAGTGGGTCCCTAAGGGTCACCTCTCCGTATGAGGCAGGAGCTGAAGGTGCGATGGGGTTGCTGCAACCTCCTTCACTGGGTCCAGCAGACACCCCTGTGTCACCAACTTCTCTCCTGCTCTCTCTCCAAATCTCAGTTTGTGTTTCCCTCCCCACCACAACTTGGCTAATAATCTCCCTCCTTCTCTTTTTCCAGGTATTACATGAACAGCCAGAAGGAGAGCCCATCTCTGGCCACCATGCCACCCAACAGCTCCACAGAGGACAAGGCAGAGCCAGGAGGCACCACAAATACATCCTTCCTTGCAAAAAGCACTGGCATCCCCCCTCTTCGCCCCATCCTGCAGAAGACCGCCCTCCTTGGCTTCTGCCTCTTCTATGTCTTCTTCATCTCCATCATCATCTTCCCTTCTCTCTCCTCCAACATTGAGTCTGTCAGTAAGTCCTCAGGAAGCCTGTGGAGCACCAAGTACTTTGTGCCACTCACTAGTTTCCTCCTGTACAACTTTGCTGACTGGTGTGGGAGGCAGGTCACTGCCTGGATCCAGGTGCCCGGCCCCAAGAGCAAGCTGCTGCCCGCCCTTGTCCTCCTCAGGACCATCTTCCTCCCTCTTTTCATTCTCAGCAACTACCAACCCCGGGCTCACATCCAGGCGGTGGTCTTCAACCGAGATGTCTACCCAGTGGTCTTCACGGCACTGCTGGGGCTGAGTAATGGCTACCTGGGGACATTGGTCATGGTCTATGGCCCCAAGATTGTGCCAAAAGAGCTGGCCGAGGCTGCGGGGGTGTTGATGACGTTTTACCTCATGCTGGGGCTGGCTGTGGGGTCCGCCTGCTCCATTCTCATTGTCCACCTCGTGTAGAGGAGCAGCCAGGGGGGCTGACCTTGGTTTGTGGTACTGCTGTTGGGTATTTAGTGGGTTTTTTTTCCCCAAGAAGCCAGGCACACTGCAATTTTGGGGCAGGCCACCTGTCTTGGCAGGAGGAGCTGCATCCACAGGGAAAGTCCTCCTTCTGGGCAGTGGGGTCCCCTGTGCTTGGGAGGTTCCATTGGACCTTTGTCACTCCCTGGCTTGACTGGACCAAATGGACCAAAAAAGCCTCATCCTCCCCAGGGACCTCAGGGGGGCACCAGGAGCACAGGGAAACCTGGCCCTCACCCCAGTGCCAGTGGGCAAGGGTGGTGGCTTGTTGGTGCCACCATGCTGCTTTTAAACTGAAGCCAGGGTTTTTGACAGCACCTTGGGTTTTTCTGCCTCATTGCTAGGAGTTTAGCCCTGCGGTGTTTTGGTGGTCTCGCGGGGATTCCCCTTTATCAAGCTGCCATGATGGTGTTGAGCTAAAGGGGGTTCGAGCCTTTGAGCACCTTCAAGCAAGCTTCAGGAGCAGGTAGCAGCTGCGCCTGTGAGCAGGGCGACATTTCAGGGAAATTTCATACATTAATGCCACAAAAAAGCACATATAAGGGAAACCTCTCCATTTTGACTAATGCTTGCTTTAATTTTTCCAGATTAGATTGAATTGAGGGACCATCCACCTCCCAGCACGGTGCTACTAGTGCTGGAGCTGTATGTTGTGGCCAGCCAGGGGCCATTTCTCCTGCTGTGACTGCAGCGTGATGGTTGTGGACACCAATTTACCTGTCTGCAGCTGAGCCCCAAGGAATGAAAAATGCTAAGTGGTCCTAACTCAAGATTTTTAAGGCGCCTTTAGTCTGCATTGAGAAAGGTCTGTAAAAGCCAGGGAGAAGTATTAGAGAGGCTCTGATGTGATGTTAATAGCAGAAAGCTGATTAATTTTTGTAGACAGGTGGCATATGGTCTCCAGATGTTTTCAGAGGGGGTGAGCTACTGTGATACCCAAATGTGGCCCACCCAAAGAGGACTGGCTTTTAAAGTCACTTAAACTTCCATATGCAAATGCAGCTTGAACTAAATACAATTATGGTACTCATTTTCTCAAATTGGGTGGATTTGTCATCTAGGAGAGGTGAACTGGTAAGTAAGGATGTAACAGCATAACTTGGTATTGCAGCTGGTGCCTTAGGGATGCTATCTATGGAAAATAGTTCCTTCAAAACTGGGTTATTAGCAGATGCTGTATTAGTGGGATGCTCTCTCAGCATCACCTGCCTGATCAAGTAGCAGTGAAGCTGCTGGTCTGGGTTGCCAGGCTGTCTCCGTCTCGTGCTGGATGTGGTGGTTAGCGAGGGGCTGGTGCCTTTCCACCTGCAGCTGCCCTGGCTTTGCTGGGAGAACAGCAGGACCAAGGGTGGTTATTGCCATGAGGTGACATGTAGGCTTGGTGGGTGTTGGTTTTTTATATAAATCATTTCCAGTGTTGAGTTCAGGCTCGTTGGAAATACACACAGTTTTGCTTTGCGGCTGATTTTTATTTAAATGCAAATTCCAGACATGAGTGGAAAATGTACAGGGCATACAGTAGCGAGGAGCAGCTTTACAGCACATGACTTTCCATGTGCGGGCTCTTAACCCTGTTGCTTTGGTAGTTTTGCAGCTTTTCAGCCCCTGGCGCTTGGCCAGCGGCCAGGACCCAGGTGAAGGTCCACCTCAGCCTGAAGGGCAGCCCAGGGGCTGAGGGTAGCGATGCCGGCCAGCCGGCTGGGTGCTGCTCATGGGGGTAAGCGCTGCTAGCGTGTCCATGGGTGCTGGAGCATTGCTTGGAGTAATGTAGTTGGTCGTGGCAGAAAAGCCCAAGCCAACCTCTTGCTGGCAACTGAAACGTCCCTTTGTGGCCTTCAGTGCTTCCCACTTGAGACCCTGCCACACGACCTGCTCTCCTCAGCTCATACATTGTCCTCTGGGCTCAGGATACATGAGATTCTGCTTGTTTGCTGACTGTGTTGCACCTCTGCTGATCCTCTCCCTCATGTTACAGATGAAATACCTCTTGAGATAGAACTTAATTATCCAGTAGCATTACTAATAAAGACGATTCTAGGTACTGTGCAACTGCTGGTGTATGGAGTGATTTCTCTTGGAGATACACTGATGCATGCCATTTTAGCTTGCATTTTTCCTTCTTGTCATTCTTCTCTCCCAGCTTGGACTGTAAACTCGGAGAAATCACTGGCAAGGGCTGGGTGAAGGAGCCCTGAAAGAATTGCTTTGAGAGTCCAGTTATTCTAATTTAATATCTCCAAATGACCTACAGGTAGGTGCGGGGAGCATACTTCCTGCATCTGCAGGGTAAGCAAGCAAAAAGGGAATTTATCCTTTGTCTTTGATGTTATTCAGCTAAGGAAAGTTAGAGAATTGAGGGGAAAAATCAATACAGGTTCAAATTGGGCAAGAATCAGGTCTGGTATAAAGCAGGGAGTGCTGGTGGAGCGCTGTGGTACAGGGATGGATGCTGACAGGCAGCCTGAGCCATGAGCATGTGGGGGAATCCCCCTGCAAAAGGGGATGGGTAATTTATAGGGTACAGCATATAACAGCAGGGAGGTAATTACTGCTGTATAGTGCCGGGGCAGTCACATCTGATGCTCTGTGTAGGCCATATAAAAGAGCTCAAGATAAGAAAATACAGAATGATGAGGGAAACTGTGGTTGGGAGGCAGAATGAAGGATGCTGTATGTCAGATGCATTGGTTGGAATGCAACAAGTTTATTTCTTCATGGTTTTAAATCATATGTCTTTGATAAGGAATGCAGCCATTGGCCCTGGTTTCCAGGTCAGGAATGATGTGGGCTCCCTGCTCTACACCAGCATCAAGGCAGAATAGCCAGCAGAAATGGTTTAACTACTTTATGGTGTTTAACTAGGCAATTACACTTACTTTCCTCTAGGTCTCAGAGAGCTTTACAAGAGGGACTTGCTCCCCAGGTCATTGTTTGGACCTGGAACACGAGGTGCAGAGGAAAACCTTAGGTACGGGCAGGGCTGGGAGTTGAGCTGAGTCCATTGGATTTCCTCACCTGTGCAAAACGGCATGGCCAGATTTTATCTCTTTTAATTAACACCATCCCCTCAGCTGCTTAAGAGAGACTAGCAGGGCTGTAAATGTTTTCACCATCTTTCACTGAGGAAAGTGGGTTGTGATCTGGCCAGTGGGGGGAAGGACCTTGTGCCCTCTGCAGGGCTTGGCCTCATCTCACCGGTGGGCATAAAATGAGCCATGCAGGTGCTTGCAAAATTCATGAGGGTGGGCCCGTGAAGTGAAACTAATTCAAAGATAGGCATGAATCCCTGCACGGCACCAACTGGCGGAGCCACCGTTTGTGCAGCGCTCCAGGCCAGCATTGCTGGCAAAATGAGCCGGAGGATGGAGGACCCCTGCGCTCCCCCGGCTCTGTGGAGGACTGGCAGCCTGGTCTGGTCAGGATGCCGTGCCTGCCCCATGCTGGCTTCTCCAATGGTCTTCCGTGTTAAATCCAACTAGCCGAGGGGAGATGAAAGCTGTGAAACTGGCAAAGCAACACCAGTAAGACAGGAGGGTACGGGGAGCGGGGGGGCTTTGGATGAAAGGGCAGAAAGTGGTGGAGATGCATCTGTTGCAGCTTCTGCTCAAAGCAGACTAACTGAGCCTATGCCTGTTTTGTTTGTCCTCTCAGCTCAGTGGTGCCAGCTACTCCTTGCTTCAGAGCTGGAGCATTGAAGTGTAGGTATTCAGGGCTTTAAAGTGCCTTTAAAATGTGGTCTAGGAGGAAAGGAAACTTCTGTTATGGAGTGATACTCCTCTCCCATCAGCTGCAAGTGACTTTCTCTCTCTCCAATCTTCAAAGCCTTGTGGTGGCGAACAGATGAGTGGACATTGGCCTTAAACATTGCTTGGTACAAAAAGACACCGGCTTTGCTGACTGAGGTGCGTGGCAGGTGTCACGGTCACAAGAAAGGGGACACCGGTTTCTGGCCCTGCAGAGGCAGGACTGACAAGGTATTTTTTCCACCCTTTCATCCTGTGGTTTTGGTGCCTGTCAACAACTAACTGCACATGTGCAGGGTCCTAAGTTGTTGACCTTGGGGAGGGTCTCATCTGATGCGACCCCAAAATGGTCCCCGTGTGACCACCCGGGGATACACTGAGCCCGCGCAGAACCAGACCGCACCTACCCTCGCACAGCATCGCACCCACCATACGTATGCATGAAGTTTCTTGGAACCCAGCAGAGCTTTTGAGACTTGGGCTGTATAAAAATGGTGCCACCGGAAGCTCAGGTGGGACCACCACCACCACCAAGACACCCAGGGTGAAGAGGACCAACAGGATGCCACTGGATCCATGCGTGGTGATATTTCTTCCCTTTCTCTCTCTCTTCCCTCTCTCTTCTTAGAAACGTGTGGCATGGGACTTGCTTATCCAGTGAAGTTACCCAGTTAAGTAACTGCCATTGAGTTATTGTATCTACCCACATGCCTTGTATTGTGCACCAATACATCATAAAACTAGTTGGCTGGTGTCATTTCATCTTAATTCAGCCCAAGAGGATCACGAACTTGGTTGTTAGTCCCAAGGGGAGGGAGCTTGTCCTGAATGGCTCCTTTCAGGTTGTGACACTTATCTAGCCCATTCCCACTTGGTAGAGTGCCTCACAGGGTAGAAATGCTGCCACCTCTCCATCAGTGATACCAACCTTTGCATTATAGGGGTTTTGGTGCAGCACTATTACCCTTTGGGAAGTGGAAGCATATTTGAAACAACCATGTTATCCTTCAGTATCACTTTGGTCATGACCAAAGAGTGGCTCTGCTGCCTCTTGGCTGCTCCATTGTATGTGTTTTGGGGCAGGATTCATCCTTTCAGTGTTTTACTGGGATGCACTGCAGGTCAAAAGCCCAGACGGCTGAAGTGGAATTGCCTTTGGTGGTTCAACTGTGGGAACAGGGGCTGCTAGGGTGGTGGTACACAGTGCCCAGCAGGGTGTTCACCCAGCAGCACGTAGCATCCCTGTGCATCTGCATCCATGCCTGTCCCCAGCACCCCAGCAAAGCTCCTAATGAGCTCTGGCAGTCCCCGTGGCCAGCCAGGGGCCGACATGCATGACCTCGTTCTTAATTACCACCCTGTGGCAGCTTCATTTGTATGGGCAGCAGGGTTCGCAGACAGCGCCCTGTCTGCACAGCCGCTCGGGCAGCATGCGGAGAGCCATCACCCCACCACAGACGAGGTGATGCTCTCCAAACCTGCCCCTCCAAAATGCTGCTTCCTCCCCCTCCACAGCCACGGAAAAGGCATTTTCAAGGTATTTGGGCTCTTGCCCCTTTTTCCCCTTTGCACATGCTTGCATGCACGAGGTTGAAGGTTGCCAACCTCTGCAGTGAGCATCCTCTTGAAAAGGGGTGAGTGAGCCAAGGGCTCAAAACGCCATGGTTGTCTTCCTTGGTGGGGGCTCGGGGAGGGCCACGGCCTGCAGCAGTTGAGCCGAGCTGATCTTGCCCCTCCACAAGCGCCCCAGAAAAAAACCTTCAGCTTTGAAACCTTGCCAGCCAGCTGCAGGCTTGCCCGGCTGCTGTTCTCCTTTTACATGTTTTATAGAGTAATTTGTACTATATTTACACAACGGTGATAAACAGTTTTTAAAATGGAAGCGAAGAAAACGCTGTTGAATGAATTGTTACAAAAAAGCCCTGTTTGCCATTCCAGCAGGGGGAAAAAAAGGGATAAAAATCACCATCCCAGGGACATGCTGTTCATCAGATCTGGGTATTTTTTCCCTTGATTTGTGTGCCTAATGTGAGAAGAAGAAGTCGCAGATGCATGCTGAATTCTGCAGGGAACATATGCATGCATTTAAATCATTTACAGCATTTACTGGTGCAATTGTAAAGCACATTATTTTTCTGCATTTGTAATTAGGCTCTGAACAGATGGTGAAGGACTGTAGCTTCTGATTAGACAGGCTTGTGCTCTGTTGGACGGCACTGTGAGAACAAACTGAGCTGAGAAAGTTTTCCTCCTAATTTATCATGCCATGGTGGGGTGGTAGAGTATCTGGGGCTGGCTGAGCACGAATTTCAGTGTGCCTGTGGCAGGCTGGGCAAAGCTGAGCGAGCCAACAGGTCTTCTCCCTCTTCCATCTCTGCTTGCTGATGGATGGGGTACACACCTCCACCCCCACCAGCTCAGCTTCAATTCCAGATTTTGTAACCTGTCTCGCTCTGCGCTGCATAGCTTCAGGTACCCAACAGCGCAGGATGGAGCATCTGCTTTGACAAATGCTTTTAATATGAAGCAGAAGGCTTGGGTTTGAGAAGAGGTTTTAAAGTGAGAGCAAGCTCCAGGCTTGTGGCTGCGTACGAGGAGCAAGCACATGTGCCTGGTGTTAGCTCTGCTCTTTGGCATCACCTTTTTTCTGCCACCCTAGTGAGTCCTTGGCTTGATGAGGTGGGTAGAGCTCTCCTGCACCTCTACTGGGGGCAATCTTGGGAGCTTCAACAGCAACATGTGGTTGCCCCATTGGATCTTTAGCTCTAAGACCTGACTCCCATTTTAAATGTATCACCTCGGAGACCTGCTAGCCTCATTTTTGACCTAAAACAGCAGCAACAGCTCTTCACAGACAAAGTGCAAATAACTCCATGCTGAGCCTGCGCTCCCTTGCGTGCACCCTCACTTCAGCTGGTCGGGAGTCACCCCTCACTATTCCGTAGTCACACAGAGGAGAATTTATTAGGTATTATTTGTACTTCCTACAGGTACTTATTTTCCTGGCTTATCTCTTTAAATTACAGGCGTGTGAACCCAGCCAAAATGCATTAAACAAGAGGCAACTGGAAGAGCAGAGCAACACAGAAAAGGAGCACGCCGTGGGCCTGAGCAGCTCAGGTAGACCCATGGGACTGGCAGCTGGGTCACTGGGTGAGCAGCATAGGTGCCCCCCCACACCCCCAGGTTTCCTCTGAGGAAACCTCTGTGTGACCAAATTTACTTTGTGTCCCCTTTGCTTGTTCCCTCCCAGCTGTGCAAATGGCAATCACCTCCCCTTGTGTTTTTATCTTGGTGTTTCCCTGGGTTCACCATCAGGGTCACACACAGCGGTTGCCCAAGAGCTGGCCAAGAGGGAGGTCATCTTCTCCTTGGCACAGCGATCTGGGCAGCCCCTGACACCGGACAGGGGAATGGTGGCATGTGGGAGCAGGGCACCCTGGCCTGGGCAGGGGCGATGCTGGAGCTGCCGTGTGGGTGCTGTGCCTGCAGATGGCACCTTCTACTCTGCTGAGGAGGAAAGAGAAAAACACCGGAAAAAACCTGTCTGCTAAGGTAGGGCTGGCTGAAAGCTAGGAGATGCTTTTGGTTCGTGGCACGAAGGGACACGGGGTAGTCAACCCCTGGGGAGTAAAGGACCCGGCTCCCAAAGCTGCCCCCCCCTCACTGTAACTGCTTTTGCTCAAGATTCCCTGTCACAATCATCACCAAACCATCGCTACTCTGTGAATTTACTAACATTCCCTGTCAGTAGGAAACACCTAGGGCTGTTTCAAAAGCCAGTGAAAAGCACCTCCAGCCACTCAGAGAGTTGTTACGAAGGGGTGGTCTTACTGTCATTAACCCCTTCTGGAATATAGCAACCCTAGCCAGGGGTCACTGGGCTCTCCGTGACCTTAGCAGAGGACATGTCCTGCCTGCTTCCATCTTGGGCTACAAAGGGAGCCAATGCATTTTGCAAACAAGTTGCTTTGGTGTCTGCAAAGGGCTGAGCTTCAGGGCTTCGGCAAGGTCCATTTGGGGTGGCCCTGCAAGGCTTTTTGGAGCTCACACCTTGGTCCTTCTGGCTGCAGCTCCGGCTATCTAGTCCCCATTGCCCTAGCCCAGCTGGGGATGCTTGGTCCAGGAGTGGCTCAGCTGCTGTCAACATGAGCTGGCAGATCCCTGATCAAGCATGCCACATGAATTGGGTGTATGCTTCAAATGTGTGCCCAGCTCCTGCCCTTCCCACCATCTTTAAACATATTTGCTTTACCCTCTGTATGGACTATCACCCTACAATAATGCAATTTGAAATGTGGTACTTCTGTATTTCTAAAGCAAAAAAAGAAACCAGCTGCTTTTCAGTGCTTTTCTTCTACAGAGAGAAAAAAACGCAAGCAATCCCTGAACTTTGCTCAGATTCCTCTCCAGCCTCCTTCACTCATAAATTCCTAAACAAACAGCATGATCCTAATATTGGCCTTAAAATTCTGTGTGAAATGGACCTGGAAATTAATTTCACACCGGAAGAAACGGCTCACCGTCAGCCACAGCACAGGTGGTCAAAAAGAAAACCCCGCGACTGCTGTACAAATTAATTCTGCAACTCGGGTGAGAGGGTAGCACAGTGGGGAGCTGCCTCCCTTGTGCTGCTGTCCCAACGCACACTGCCATGTGGGGTGCTGGAAAGCCATGGGTGGTGGAGGATACCTCCATCCCCAAGGAGCTTGTAGCCTGGGGAGGCAAAATCACCATGTCCCCCAAGAAGTGAGAAGCAAGGGGCTTGGGCTGCTTCTTCCTGAGCAAAAAGCCCTCCTGCACTTTTCACAGGTTTTATTTACCGAAAGAGGATGGTAGTTTGGGGAAGTACGTCAAAGGATACTTGTGGGAGACTCCTGGGGAAAAGGAGGTGTGAAGAAATGACTGACGGTACAATATTGCACATGCTGGCTGTCAGGCAGCTGATGTCTGTGCAGACCCTGGGGTCCACAGCAGTATGTGGTCTGTGGCAAGCAGAGATAATTCAGTACTTAGCTGGGCAGAATTTTGCATGTGCCTGCATTTTACCTGCTTTCCACGTGATATTTTGTCTGTTTAAAGATTTAGAGATGAACAGCCATCCCACCTGTTGCAGCAGAAAGGCCAGGGAAGGCAGAGAGAGGAGTGATACACTATAGGGATAGCTGGATGGAGAAATGTTCTGTGGTTAGATAGAAAATGAGAGGAGGAGAAGCCCTGCAGTATAATTTCAAGGTTGAACAAGTGGTGCCAAGAGGCTGGGAAGGCTCTGCCTAGCTGCTCCACTTGCACAGGCAGGGTGGAGAGGGGAGGTCACAAGATCTGGCCAAAAAAAAAAAAAAAAAAAAAAAAAGGTTTCTCAGTAATGAGCCCATGGAGAAAGGCTGGGATAGCAGGAGGGACAGCCCTCCAGCTAGCCACTGTGCTCTCTGCCTTGTAGGGTTGGCACTAATTGTGGTGGTCAACGGCAACTGGGAGCATCCCTCTGCTCACAATGCATCGCTTCATTTTATTCCCTTTTTTCCCCAGCTATGAGCTTGTTAAAAGGCAATTGTGATGGTGCATCCCCCACTGGCTGTGTCTCAGAGCAATGTTGCTTTCCTTCGACAGGAGCTTGGGAATGTCAACCCAGTAAGTTGGTTTGAGGTCCTGCCGGCACGCAGCTATTGCTTTTGCTGCCTGATTTAAACTAAGATTGACAGGGAGATACAGGTCACAAGATACTGAATTCCCGTGGGTTTTGTAAACCTAGGCAGTGAAATCCCAGTAGTCCTCGCCCCTCTGATGGAAAAGGCTGCAGTCTGGTCTCAAATGGGAATTGGACCAGGAGTCCAAGCCAGACCTATGGCCAGGAGGAACTTGGCTTCATTAGAGCCGACATGTAAAAGAGGTGACAGGTCTTCAAACTGGTCAGGATGCGAGCTGAGAGCCAGCTGCCCAGATTGCACGCTGAAAGCTGTGGTGTGAAGCCAAGGCACAGGAACTGGGCAACGATTAAGCAGAGGAGAGGTGTGCTTCTATTTAAGTAGGAACACTGACCCAAATTTATCATGAGAGTCATTAAGCAAGACATCACTTGTGCAAAGTCAGAGTGGCCACAGACAACATCCAGGCCTGAAACAGGTCTTCAAGTTACTTAATATATGGGTTTGCTTTGGTTGTGTCCCCCCACCCCACTTTTTGTTGTTTCTTCCTGTAATTAGTTCCCTGACTTTATGGATGTGGATGGGATCGGCATGGTGCAGGTATCCTGGCTGTGTATGCCCTACCCCGGGCCGATGAAGAGAACAAGGGAGGGAAGAAAAGCCCAGGAGAGATAAACCACGTGGGCTGGCTGGTGGTGGGCTCAGCTCATCAGGATGCTTGGAGCCCCGCACTTTTTACGCTCCATGTGACCTGCAACTTTAGGACAAGTTAAGGTACTGTGGGCAAATCCTTAGCAAACCCAATACAACCCAGGTGTGATGTGAGTAAATTATTTGCCAGCACCTCAGTTAACTGGAGACAGCTCATTGCACTCAGCTGTTAGTCAGGGACTTTTGTTTTTAACCCAAAGCAGCTGCAGGTGTGCCACAGCTGGCTCTGGTGTGCAATATGGGGCTTAGCACGCCCCTGCCCTGCAGCTTAACCCGATTTGGGGGAGGCCCAGCAAGGGGAAGGGGGGATCCTCATCCTGGGGGCTCTCCACAGGTGAGGGGCCACTGCAGAGCCCCCATCCCCAGGGTCAGGGTGAGGGCAGCAGTACCAGACCTCTGTCCAATTCAAATCAATTAGCCCAGGAGCTGTGGTAATTGCATAATTAGTAGAAGCTGCTCAAAAGAGGCAAGGGCTTAATTATCCCCTCCTGCTCCTGCGGAGGCACTTGCCCACTGCTGCTCTAGGAGGAGGGATGTGAAGGTGAGTGGATGGGAACGTTCCCGGCATCTCCAGGCAGGGCTCCAAGAGGGGCTTTAGCAGTACAAACTGCGCTTGTTTAGCATTTTAATTAAAGCTGCTTGTGATGGGGCCTGGTGGGAAGGAGGTAAAGCTCCTTCAAGGCACAGGTGATGGGAGGCTTGTGTACGTGTGTGCAGCGGGGCAGGACCCGAAGTCCTGGCCCCTCCTGGGGTTGAGGCACGTGGGGGGTGGGCAGGACCTGAAGTCCTGGCCCCTCCTGGGGTTGAGGCACGTGGGGACGGGTGGTGTTGCAGGCTTCTTTCTATGGTTTTGTTGCTTCCAAGAACACAAGAAATGGGGTAAAGCGGTGGGATTTGGCTGCCTTCCTTAAAGTTGCATGTGGCTCGAGCTGTAGGCAGGGATTTACCCTGCGACCTCCTCTTGGGTTTAGGAAAGCTGGGAGGGCCTGGAGGAGTGTGAGGGGTTAGGTGGAAACATGCAGGGGTGGCATGGCAAATGCAGTGCCGTGTCTGTAGAAACTGAGGTTCTGAGCACTCAAGGGAGAGGAGCTTGGGAAGAAATACTACTGAACAGCTCTCCTGGCATGCCTGCGAGCGCGGTGCTGAGGCCGGCGTGCTGCCCGTATCGCTTTCCCACTCATGTATGATTTATGCGCTCCCTGGGCCTGCCAGCTGCTTTTGCACCGAGGTCAGAAAAAATAGCAATAATGACCGAAAAAACAATATTAAACCCAAAGAGGCTGAGCTTAAACTTCACGTGGCCAGCTCCTGCCTCGGGCTGAAGTTGCATTTGAAGAGACAACTGCTGTCTCGGGGTGCACCCTGCCAGCCCGGGGGTGCGCCGGGGGTCTGGGGGTGGCGTGTGTGGGTGGGTGCAGCCGGCGCTGAAATACCCGTTACCTGGGCAAGGGGCGCTGCGCCGCCCGCGTCAGCCGCCGCTCGGGCTCCTTCCCCACCCCTTCCTCCTCCTCCTCCTCCCCCCGTGGCGGCTCACTCGGCTGGCAGGGCGGCGGGGCTGGCAGCCGAGGAGGGGTGGGGGGGGGTCATGGGGGACCGCCGCTGACACTCGGCACCGAGACCGCCGCCGCAGGTAATGCCCCGCGAGTTTGCCTTATTCCGCGTTCATTTATTTAGGGGGGTGCGCGGAGGATGCGCGGGGCCGCTGGCACCCCGCACGCCCCCTCCCCTGGGGCCAGTTCGCGCGCCGTCCTCCTCCCCAAACCCCCTGTATTTGCTTCCACCGAGGGGACAACTTCTTTGGGGTGAGCGCTGCCGTCGTTATAATTTTTTTTTTTTTTTTTGGGGGGTGGGTGGGGTGTCGTTCAGAGCGGTGGTTTCAATGGCAGGAGGCGGGAAGCACAGCCTTTCCTCCTCTCTAGAAAAGCAAAAAAAGAAAGTGTGTTGGTGCCTACCGCCTTGCCCCCGAAAGAGCAAGCGCTGCTGTGTGCCCCCCCCACCCCCCAACCCATCCTCGGTTGTAATTTGGAGTTTGGATGGGAGGAGGCGGGGTGCGGAGCTGCAAAGTTTCTCTGGCGAGCGGGGCTGCGGCTGTCCCGCACCGGGGGCGCGCACCGGCCGGGCTGCCGGCAGCGGGGTGCTGGGCTCTTCTGGAGCCCTCTCAAAAACCTATTAAACGGGCAGACAGCTTTGCAAAACGACAGACTTGCCCTGACTGGTTTCTTTTTATTTCTTAAGAAAACACTTTATTTGAGATTTATTTTTTCTTTTTTTTTTTATCCTGCCACTCTGCTTGCTCCTCTTTTCCTTAATCTCTGACAAAACCGGCAATCCTCTTTTCTTGAAATAACTGTTTTCCTAACCACCTCAATACCGACCCCTGTGTGCATCCAACTTAGCTTTGGCCCGACATCTTTCACTTCGAACTGTTTGGAGTCGTTGCCGGAGCCTTTATTTACAGAAAATGCCCAAACTTCAAGAGTCTGGTCCCTGTTAAAACAGGGCAGCTAAATGACATTACCCATGCTTTTAACTTGCAGAGTTTGGGGTTCGTTAGGGGCGTTTCGGCTCCAAGTTCTTTGTGGCAGGGGTAGCTTTTCCTTTAGTGGTGTCTTCCAGTTTGATCTACCTGCCACCAGCCCCTTTGTTCTGGTCCATGATTTTTGGATGCTGTGTGAGGATAAATAATAGCCTGTACCCATCTGCAATTAGAAATATGGGTGTGGGTGTTCATTACAGGCATTTAATTGGGAAAATATAAAATCTGTGATGTTGGTAGTAAAGATCTGGTAAAAAAAAAATAATTAAAGGCTGTTGACAGAAAAGGCAACAGTTCTTTACTTTTCCCTCTCTCTTTTTTTAAAAAAAAAAGAGCTGGGGTGGCTTATTTGGCCAAATGAAAGGATGCAGCAGACAGGATTATGAGCTGCTTGTCCACGGGTGAATAGTGGGGCTGGCTGGGGCAGAGGTGCAGCCCGGGATTTTCCCATGGGTGCCCTATGTGGGAAGGGCAAATTCAAAACCAATCTAATGTTGGCGATGTCCAGGGGTGCTGCCAGCACCCTCTTGCCAACTGCTGTAATTTCCCTAAGCTGCCTTTCTTATTGACTGTTATTTTCTGGGGGAGGTGATGCTGGAATGGGAAGTTTTCTGTGCTGGTGCATGTTTTTTGTTGTTTGGCTTTTTTCCCCTGTGTTGGGGGAAAAGCCCTGTGGGTGGCAGATCCGTTGGGCATGACGGATGTTGAGGGGGTCAGGAACGCTGTCAGAGCCGCTGCTTCCTGGTGTCTGATGTGGTGGGGCTGCATGCAACAAGCCCGGCTCTTTCCTGGGGTCTTCTTGGGACAGGACGCCTTGTGTGTGTGGCTTTGGTGCATGATAGCGCTATGGGATAGAGCCGGTGCATGAATCTTTAAAATATTTTTTTTGGTGGAGGAGAGTGAAGTATTCCTATGGGAAATTCACATTTGTCAAAATGCAGGTGAGTGTTTTGAGGGAGGGAGTTTTACCATTGCCTCTCTTTCTCCTCTGCCCTGGGGAAGGATGAGAGGAAATCCCTTTGCAATTCCATTTTCCTCCTCCGTCCCTCTCCCTCCCTCTCCCAGCACAAAGCTCTCTTGTTTCAGAAGGCAAACTGTAGGTTTTGTAGTGCCAAGTCAAGATCGTGTCGTGAAAATACAATGCCTTGTTTTAAGACCAAGTTGTAAAACACTCCCTTTATGGGAAACTGTAAAAATTGATGTTCTCCTTCTTTTCTTTTCTTTTTTTTTCTTTTTTTTTCTTGGGTAATAAGTGGGAGAAATGATGTTTGCAAGAGGTGGGAGCTGTGCAGCTTGGCTGTTTGCTGTATCTGGGCCTGGGAAAGATACTCGGCCCACAGGCAAAGAGGCTATGTGTCCCTCCCAGGGGCAGACATGAATACGGCAGGAAGGTAGCACCAGAAATGGTTTCTGCTGCCCAGCTGCAGTGATCTCCAGAATAATGTCCATGATATGGTAGCTTCCCTGCTGACCTGATGGAGGTATGCAAAGAAAAAGGGCACTGCAATCCTCTTTGGAGCACACCTCGGGAGCAGCTGGGGTGGTGAGGACATTGTAAAAAGGATTTAATTTATAAAGTTTCTTAGATGTTCTGTGCAGATGGTCTTGAGCACAGATTATTTTTAAATTTAAGAAGCTTTAGGATATGGAGTTGGCTTGATGAGGGGTTGGCCTGTGGCCTCTCATTAGGGTGTAAAATGTCCCAGCTGCTTGCAGCTGGGCTACTGCAGCCTGACTAATTTAGCTGGAGGTTTGCTTTGTGAGCATAAATAGTTCAAAGTGCATCCCAAAACTTCTGTGTTTTTTCCCACTACAGTGTCCTGCTTCCTCCAGTAAGACTTTTAATGGTGTTACAGGAGGGTGAGGGTTAGTTTGGAGCTTTTGTGGCCCTAGACCTACAAACGTGAAAACTCATCCCTTCATGCTTGTATTGCTATCAGAACCCAGGTTCTGCAGCTGAAATGGGGAATCCCAGTGGTCAAGGCTTACCCAAATCTTGCAGATGTCCTGGATCTTGCCTGTGGTTCACTAATGACCAGGACGCTATAGCAGGCACTGGAGTAGCGTTTGTGCACAGGCTGTGCCATGCAGCATGCTGAGCTTGAAGCTTTGGTCAACATGGGCAGGAAATCTTTGGTCATGGAGCCTGATGGCTTTCACTCCCTGAAAATGTTGGTACGTGGCTATGGTAGGTGCTTGCTAATTATGGTGTGCTCCATAAGTGATCAGAGGGGTCATCCTGGATGCACATCTTCTCTTTTTCTGCTAGATAGCCTTGCAGAAGCATCTGCTTGAACCCATGCCCCAGGGCCAAGGACCTTGCTGGATGTGTCTTGCAGTGGAAACTTTGATCTGGCCGTGGGAGGGCCATAATGTCCCCTCTCCAGCCTCTGCCAGAGCCAGAGTTGCAGTGAGGCTTTTTTCTGTCCTTATCCTGAATTGCTTTGCCCTGATCTGTGCATTTGATATAACAGCTGCTTTCCAGGGGAGAAAGATGTCCTGCTTGGAGTATGTTGGGGAGAAAGTCACTGAGGGCAAAATCCTGATAGAAATAGGGGGATATGCTGGTGCCCAGGGTGCTGCAGCTTTGAAAAGGGCACGTAGCAGAGGGACTGGACACCTTAGAGGGTTCTTAGTCACATCTGGGGTCCTAGCAGGGCTTGCATGAACAAGCCTGTCACTAGTGATGAACTACTGTCATTAATTCAAATATCTTCATCTCTGCTAAATCCCTTTGTCTTTCAGTTTGATCCCCTGCTCTTGGGGATAAAGGGATTGCGGTGGTGGTGGGGTTCCTCCTAAGTAGCCCCATTTCCTTTCCCTCTGCTGTCTCTACTACTTTGTTTTTTCCCCCCTCTTAAAATTTCAGCTAGCGAGTGATTAGCCACAGCGTGCCCATGGTGTTGCTCCATCAGGCAAAGCCTCACTTTTATTAGCTTGAACAGCCAGTGGGCCTTGAAAAGGTCTGTTGCAGCAAAGTGCCTCTCGCTGAAAGTTAAGTGAGCTTTGTGTGAAAGCAGCAAGGACACTTCTCTCTTGATTTGGATGAGGCAAGAAATGGCCTGAGAGCTTTTGCAGCTCAGGTTGCTCAGTGTGAGGGTCGTCAATTTTTATTTTATTTTTTTCTTTTCCTGGTTTGGGTTGTGTTGGTGTTTTTTGTTGTTGTTTTTTTTTTTAAAAAAAAAACTCTTCTAAAGCACCCTGTTTTTTAAGATCTACCTTTCCAGCCTGCAGTTTGAGTTACCAGAGGACTGAATGAATAGCCTTGTTGCTTCTTTTTAGTGATGCAAGCAACCAGCCTGGAGCTTAGGAGTAGCTGGAGACGGGGTGAGATCCTGGGTGCACGTGTACCTGGGGTCCTGTGCTGACAGGGCTTGGAGTGGTGTCTGCTGCTATGAGTGTTTGCCCGGGAAGATGAAGTTCGATAAGTAACCCATCTTCTGTGGCAGGGCTTTGAAACGTAGTTTGGTTACTGATTGTCAAGAGCTCTTGGTTTTGTGGTTGATGTCTTGCTTTTGAAGTTGATGCTGAATTTTTTTTCATTGTGTTGCTTGCGCTGTTATGGGTGTACTTCTTAGAATGAAGCTTATAGCGTGCTTGCTGCTGCTGCAAAAAAGTGATGCTTGTGTTCAAAGCTGCACCGGAGTGTGGCAAGGAGGGAGGTGCCTGCCTGGTCCCTCTGTGTCCCTGCAAGCGCACAGCCCTGCCGAGCCTCCCGCTTTGCTCCTGTGCAGTAGGCAACAGCCTGAGCCAGAGGGCTGGAGCAGTAGGTATCTGCTGCATGTCTGTTAAGTGTGCTTATTATTCTGTAAATGAAGTGGGCAATATTTAGGTGAACACTTTTTTTTTCTTTAATTTCACTTCACAGATGTCTTCTCTTCTGTTTTTCCTTTAAAAACCATAAGTGAAACAGAAGTTGCGTGCTTGCATCTGAAGCATTGCAGGCAGGAGTGCTCCAGGATATGTAAGCACAGGCTGCGTGGCAGCGTTACAAACTCACTCAAAAATGTTGTCAGAGCCTGAGGATGCTGTACACCTCTCAACCATCGTTCTGATGGTGGTGCTTGCAAGTCCAGCCAGGCTGCCACCCGGCCTCGGGCAGCAGGCGAGCCTTCCTTCTTCTAGGCAGGGCACAAGAAGAAAGTGTCTGGCCTCCTGTTCACCAGCAGGCTTTGCGTCAGGCTGTCAGCATCTTCACTTTTACCACTTTGTCCATTGCTGTGTGCTTGCTTTTTAAGAGTCTGGAGAGAGGTTCCTGTCTTTGAGACCAGGCTGCATGTACCGCTTCACTGAATTCAGCTTTCTACCTCCTCCTAAGGCAATAACTCCCACCCTTCCCCCTCCTTTTTTTTTTCTTCTGTTTTTGGTTGTTGGTTGTTTTTTTTTCTTTAAGCTAAGCTCTGTTGCTGTTGGCTGCTTTTCCACCTTTTCATCCCACGCTGGCATCTGCTCTGCAGCCCTGCTGCTCCTTTGCTGCGTTGGGTCCTTGTGCTGGGCTCTGTGTTGGTGCAGCCAGCCTCTCCAGGAACCAAGAGAGCCAGGAGCCTGTTAGCTTGGTCTCCATACCCCAGCCCAGTCTGCCTCTTATTTAGGAGCTGTGGTTCCAGCTTAAGTGAGGCTTTGTGATGGAAAATGGTTGCTAGTCACCATGGGCATCATAGCAACCTGTGCTGGAGACTCAGTAGAGCCAGTGCTGCCCCACTCAAAAAAAAAAAACCCCAAAAAACAACCAAAAAAACCCCCCAAAAAACCCACCAAAAAAAACTCACCACAAAGCCAAACCCCAAAAAACTCAAACACACACCCACCCCCCAAAAAACTCCAACCAACAACAAAAATCAACCACCAAAAAACAAACGCAAAACTCGGTCATCTCCTCTTCCACCTACCCAAGAAGGGTGCTACCTTGGCTGTGGAGGGGTGGGTGGGACTGCTGCACTGCAGAGTAGGGGGCCCCTTCCCAAAGCTCCCAGGCTATTATTTTAATATTGCATGAATAAAGAAGTGAATTGGATGCTTGTACTTGTATGTATCACTAAATGACTTTCCCCGGGCATACCGCAGTTGGGGTGTGCTGTGGTGGAGGGTTTGCATGTTGCTAATGCAGAGCTGGGTAGTTCTGAGGATTATTTTATGGCACTTGTAGTGACTTGGAAAACTAGTTTCACTTCCAACCCAGACAAAGTTTTCCTGCGTGGACTGAGAAATTCAAACATGACATTTTCTTCTGGTCTTGGGCTTCTGGTTAAACAAGGCGTTAATGTCATCTTGCAGCTAATGCTTGTTTCCTATGGGTAATCAAACCTCTCACAGAGGAAATAGAATGTTTCCACTCCTCTCCTTGTTTTGAAATGGGAGTAAACTGCTGGAAATGTGGGAAACTTTGGTGTTACTAGTTGTTAGTGAGTAACAGCTCTAGCTTTTTCCCTGCTAGAAGAAAGGTTTAAATACCACCAGTTGGTGCTACCTGGGATGCATAGAGCAGCTCAGACTCACTGTCAGCTTTGTGGGAATCCCCTGAACTGGGTGGGGAGAAAAAAAACTGTATTTCCAACCTCGGATTTGCTTTTGGGGTGAAGGAAGGGGAGAGAGTGTCTCTCACGCTTTTTCTCCTGCAAGCACAGTCTCAGGGCTTAGGTGGGTTGTGGCAGCTGTGCCCCTTTGCTCCCTGTTCTGTGCGCATCCATCCTCCCCCACCCCACATGCATACAAATATGTTAGTCTGTATTTATTTAACAAGGAAATTTTTTCCTTCACTGCAGGGAATAGAAGGAAAAAAAGGCAACTTTTTTCACTGGGAACAAATCTAATTTTCAAGAGTCCTGACAAAATGAGCCATAAAATTACAATATTTCAAAGTGCTTCGTAATTCTAGTGCGGACGGCTCTTCATCATGGAATCTGAAAGCTCAGAAAATATAAAACTCATTAGATTAAAATAAACCACCTACCGCATGGAAGAAAAGCTTATTTATCAGTATCAATTTACTTCTGATTACCCTGTTCTGCAATTTGTTATTTTTAGGAATTATGATTTGTGTATAGCTCATGCCAATACGTGTGTGTGTGTGTGTGAAAATAAAAATTAACTTTTACTTTTTTCCTTTTGAATCCTACCTATTGTAAAGACCTGGCCAAGAAGCATTAAGAAGAAGAAGAAAAGGTGAATTTCTAGTGGTGCTTCCATTTGAGGAGCAGAGGGATGGAAAAAGCTGGGGAGATGGGAGTTGCTGTGCCTCTTCAGCCCGCTGTGTTTTGGCATGAGGGTTGGTGCCAAGCGGTGTGCTTTGAAGAGGATCGTGGGGGTGGTTTCTTTGATGCACGTTTGGTGGTGGCCCTTGTTGGAGCATCTCATGGCTGCTCTTCCAAGGCAGCCAGCTTGATGGGGATAGTGGGCACAGATGGCATGCCCTGGGGAGAAGGGTCTTTCCAGCATGTGGCTGGATGCCTCTGGCATGGTGGGATCCTGGTAGCATCTCAGGGACTTCTACTCGGGTGCAAATGTTGTGGGTGGGCAGTGCTGGCTGCTGGGCTCCCCTCTTTGGGGGACATCATTTGTGCTGCATCACTGGAGAAGGAGCTTTTTGGGAAGGTGCGTACAGTTTTCTCACATAGAAGCCTTTTGGGAAATGCTTTGATTTACACTTTCATTTCTTCTTTATGCTCCTGGAACAGCGCAGAGCAAACAGAGAGGCTGACACTATAAATTCTGAGGCGCAAGCGTTGTGGTGCGGTTTGGGGAAGGGAAGACTGGGTGGGGGGTAGAGGGACCAGGGGTTTGGGGAGTGATTAAAGATGCTAGCAGCAGCTTGATTGTGAAAGCATCTCTGCCAACAAGGCACAGCCTTCGCAGAAGCCACTGCCGCTGCTCTGATGCAGGCAATTAAATGTGTTTTGTATGCATGCGAGCCATTCTCACATGCAAGTGCCCCAACAGTGCACTGAAAAATAACCAATACAGGTGCACAGCCTGGAAACGGATGCATAAGCACCCTGAGAGTGATGTGTAGCCTAGGCCTGAGAAGCAGGAGCATTGCTACTCCAGTGTTTCGTGGAGGTGAGATGCTAGAAGGCTCTTGGAGCCTCATTGCCAACTTCACTGGGATTAATGTGTGCTGTGGACTGGAGCATGTGCTGGCCAGGCTCCATCTGTGTAGCCAAGCAGGTGGGATCTTTGCCACATTTAGGTATGCTGCAATGCTGTTTAAGCAGCAAAAAAGCTACCTCCAGGGCTTGGGAAGGAGACATTTGGGGCAAGTGGGCTGAAAAAACTCTGCTTGACCTGACCCGGTTCCTAAACTTTCAAGCCCCGGACTTCTTTGCAGAGCAGTGTTTCAATAGTAGAGGCTCCTCCAGTTCCCATCCATCACCATTTAATGTGGTTCTGTCTGCCGCTTCCCGTGCCTTGGGGAGCGGTTGCCAGTAGACTGGGAAATCTCTGGTTTAACATTAGTACTTTTGCAGCCAGGAGACAACAGTTAAGTTCCCAGAGATGACTTGCCCAGAGACATTATTATGCTGGAAACTGCACCGAATGCTTCCTACAAAGAGCCTCTTTCAGGCAGAAGGTGCAATTTAATATGCTCTTAGTCACAATTTTTAAGTTCTCCCCAGAGATTTCTCGATCCCGTTCCTAAATTTGCAATATTCGAGTGAACCTTCTCGGAGAACCAGTGAAGAGCTGCAGTATTAATGAAGACAGACAAAATCAGAATGACATTTTAGGCAATTACTTACATAATGAAGTGACTGACTTGGAATATACAATATTTAGATTTATCATGACACTCAAAAAGGGATGCTTTCAACTGCCTTTACTTCTACATCACGTAAATTGTTTTTCCACTGCCCTGTTGCTTTTTAAACATGGTCTGTGAAGCCTGAAAATGTTTCCGCTCGCTTGGGTTGATAGCGGTGCTGTTTTAAAAGAAAGTTAGTGTTTTCCTCGATGGCATTTTGGTGTAGCAGAAGGCACAGGAAGAGCTTGGGGTTGGGCTGCCTTGCTCATCTCCATTGCATCTGCTCTGGCAGCAGCATGATGAGCTTTGGCTCTGCACCCTGGGCTTGGTGCTGGCCAGGGGGATGTGAGGGCCTGGAGAGCACCGTTGTCTAGGTCCAAGATTTTTTCCTCCCCAAAAACCTATCAAAGCAGGGGGAAGATTGAGAGGTTTGGTGTTTTTCTTTGTTAGAAGACACTATTTTGCTTTTGCAAGCTGAATCTAAAGATTTAAAGGGCCTGATATGATGCCTGGCTCCTGGGAAAGAAGTAATTTTTGTTTAGAAACTGGGTTTTTGGATGCTCTGCTGGCACCAAACACACAGAAGTCAAAAACTGGTCAGGGGGATAGAGGATTAAACTGTCTTGCCCTGTCTGTTTTCTTGGGAGATTGGCATGATACGCCTGAAGGTTAGGCAGCACTGATCCCAAATGTCTTCTCAGGCTTGTGCTGAATTTCCTAAAGAGGCACAGAAAAGACCACAGCACCTTTTTTCTTTCCTAGGTGCAGACCTTTTCCTCCCAGAGACCCTTTTGTGGCAAAATAGCTGAAGCAATTAGAATTAGGGTCCTTTCCATGGTGACAGAATTGTTATGAACTGTCTTTTCTGACATATCTAATAGTAAAAGTAAAACATATGTAGCTACTGCTTTGAAGCTTTTTCAGGAGCATCTACTCGTTCTTGCTGGGGTGCAGGCTCCCCAGCAGAGGTAAGGACCACCCTGCGGGGTGCCCACACATCCCTTAGGGTGGTAATGGGGTGCGGACCCCTCTGCCCTTAGCTGGGGTCGCAGCTGCAGCCTGTGCCAGGACAGTGCCATGCTTTGGGGTGACTCCGTGTTGGTGTTGCAGTTGGTGTGTGTAGAGCTGGGTGCTGTAAAGGGAAGGCTGAGCTGCTGCTTTTGGGGCAAGTGAGAAGTGATGGTGGGTGAAGGTGGTACCCTGGGTTTAGGGGTGAACTGTTTCTTTGGGTGTTCCCTAAGTGGGAATCGCACATCACAACAGCTTATTCAGGTCTGTTTGTTTAGTGGTCTGTTCTCCAGGTGCTGTGAGCACTGGTGAACGAAAAGCCTGTGTGACTACTTGTGAATGTAACAAGTCCCTACTTAGGCTGGTAAACTACTTAGGGAGGTGTGATTTATTGCTCATTTCAGCCCTCACGCCTCAGGTCAGTGCTCAGATCTCAAGTGGGAGCTGCTTATGCTTTTAACGATGGGTTCATCTCTGTTGCTGTCACATATGCTCTCTGCTTTTCGTGTTCCTGGGTCTGCTGCTGTGTGGATGTGCTGAGCTGGTAGGAAAATGTTCCCTTGCCCCACGCCTTTCACAGCACCTGCAGAAATATGGAGAGCTTCAGGGATGGGTCACTGAGATGTTCTGTCTGCTTCAGGCTCTGAGAGCGCTGCCTGGGGGTGTCCGTTGTGCCTGTACACTGTGTCTAACACACATGATTTATACTTGCCTCCAGGATGAAATGTTTTAAAATATCCCATGGAAGGCGGGACTTTGAGGTTCTGTGGGGTTGGCTCAGGAAGAACTTGGGTTTTAACGATCTGAAAACCACGCGAGGATGTGGCTGTGCTAAGCGGCTCCCTGTTACTGTTTTATTCTTTTTGCCTTGTTGTGAGGAGTCGTGTGTTGTGGTGAATGTGAAGCCAGGGAAATTTGAGAGGCAGAGTAGGATGCAGGCACATTTGCAAGCCCGTCTGCTTCTAGTGCTCTCACAGTGCCTGTTTTGCAGCCACCCGGGTGGTTTGAGAGGTTTGAGGAGTTATGTGTTGTCCTCTGAAATCCTGGTGCCTCTTCAGTGATTCTGGGTCAAGCTTCCCACGCAGCTCTGCCAAAACAATCCCAGTCCTGATGGCTCGCTGCTGTGTTGCTCCTGGCTTGCAGCAGCTTTTCCTTACCCTCAACATCTTGCGCGATGCTCAAGCAGCTTGTCTCAGCTGGGGCTGCTTCTGCTCCAGTCCTGACCGCAGAGATCGCTGTGCCTTATCCCCTCGCACGAGATGAGCAAATACACTTTGGAAAGTGGAAAATAAAAAATGTATCACCTATGCCAGGCTAATCATGATTTCAATTTGGCGCTTGCCAAGAGGATGGTTGGGGCTGCATGAACCAGGAATGTGATGGTGGCAGCACTCTTGGGGTGAAGTGCCCTGTATAAAAGCAAAGAGTCAACAAAATGTTCATCTCCTGGGTGCAAGGACATGCACGATCCCAACAAAAAGGGATTTCTCTAAGGTCCAAGCTGGAGCAGGGTTGCATCCCTGAGCCTGCTTTGGGAAGACACGGTAATATTCATAAAGCACTGGACTTGATGCTGCCTTTCTTCTTTGACAGGAGCCATGAAGCATCACGCCGCTGCTGGCAATTTTCTGCTTCTCTTGCTACTGGGGCTGGTCTCTCTGGGTAAGTCATCTTGATGTCTGTCCAGTGCTGTGCTTTTTCTCTCTCCCCTCTTCTCCCTGCTTGGACCTCATGTTTGTGAGGTACAAGGGTAAAAATTGCTGTATTTGTGGTCTCCTGATGAATATCTGAAGTCAGAGCAGCATTGCTCTGGTGATGGGGAGATGTGGCTGGTATGGGCAAGCAGATCACCTGTCTCCATTGAATGAAGTCCTGGGGACCTGCATGTTGTGCTCCTATGCAGCTGCTTTTCTTGCAGCCATAAGAGGACACACATGGCATCAGGTGGCCCTTCCTGGGAGAGAGCAGGTGGGACTGGAAAGAGGCTTGGAGGAGGATGTGCTGGTGATCCCAATGGTGGTAGATGCTCTTGTTGTGTGTCAGTGGGAAGACCATGGCAACTTCCAGATGGGGTTCTCAAAGTCAAAGCTAGTGGTAGACATGAAGTTAGGTCATTTTATGTAAAAAAAAAAAAAAAAACAACAAAAAAACCAACAAACAAAACTACAGGAAATTAGAGGAAGCGGATGAAAGGCAAGAATGTAAACCAGAAGCCTGTTAGCTGTTCAGCAGCAGAGGTACTACTGGCAGGGCTCTCCCTGTGTTTTCAGCAGCAAAATTATTACCTGAACTGTGCTTTAATATATGCTGTGTGGGGAAGTAACTCTTCTTTGAGCTGCAAAACCTCTTTTCTAATTCCAGCTGGAAGACAGGGCAGTGCTTTGGGCAGGCATAGCCTCCACGACCAGCTTTCCTCCCAGTGCTGGGCTCTGCCCTGTGAGCATGATGCTCTTGGTCTTCCCTGGGACACGAGCTTCTGGCAGGGGACTGTGGAGTCCAGCCTGGCTGCTGGGTAGGAGCTTGTGGGACAACTGCCTTCTGGTGTAGAAAATATGCCTCTCGGCCCGAGCTTTGGCATATCATGGGGTGCATAAGTACTGTCAATGTGTGACAAAGCCCCATGAAAATCAGGATTGTTATGTGGTGAATGGGCTAAAGCCCCTGGGTGCTGGTGGGAAGAGAGGGAAGCTGGGGGGTTCATGCCTATGTGGTGCTTGCTGATAAACAATAGTGAGTGTGTGTCCATTTGATAGCACTGTGCCCTCTGGAATAAAAGCTTTTTTCTTTTCTTTTCTTTTTTTTTTTTTTCCCCCCCATACTAAAGCCTCAAGATGGCTTGCCCAGATTGGCAGCCTGATTAAGCAGTCAGTGGATGACATTAGCTGTGACTGACAAGCACAGTCAATCTCCCTCTGGTGTCGTATTAGATCAAGTATAGCCTCACTAGTTAACTGCCCTGTCACTCCTCTGGAAAGGGAAAAAAATAAGTAAAAAAGACAACCCAGTGAGTCCTTTGCCCCAGTGTGAGCTTCCTAAAACTTGCCCCTCAGAGATATCGCTTGCCATGAGTGGTCCAGTACATCCCATTGGAAGTGGGATGGTGGGTTTTGCTTGCCTGGCTGGGGACTTGTGCCTTCATCCCTTGCTGTGCGGTCAGTTGCAGCACCGCAGCTGGGATGTGCACGGCTGTGCTGCCAGTGCCTAGCTGGGCGATAGCAAGCTGCAAAGCCTTGGGGTGGCAGTAGGTAAATGGGGATTTGGAGGCTTGTAGGTCAGCGGTGTGTCAGCCCTACCCTGCCCTGCCCAGGGCTTGGTGGTTGTGTCCCCAAAGAGTGCCTGCCCTCAATAAGCAAGCACTGGCACAGTTCTTGTGCCTGGGATCAGAAGTGCGTGGATGCCCTGCCATACGCCCTGGGGACAGCAGGTGATGGAGCTCTTCTTCCCAGAAAGCTTGCAAAGATTCTGGCAAAGTAACTAGCCAGGGTAAATGTGGAATTGCAGCCTGAATGGGCTTGGTGTATTGGAAGAGGGTGGCTTAGCTCTGGCACGGCAGTGAAGTCTCCATGTTCCTACCCAGCTACTGCTGCACTTGCTGGAGATGAGCGGAGACCTTCATCTCCAGCTTAGGAGGGACCGAAGGATGCTAACTAGAAGAACAGGTCTGTGATTACCATGCTTTCACATCAGCCATGGTCAAGGATGTGAGTATGGACTCTGAAGGGCAAAGCAGCAGCAGTTTTTACAAGAATAGTGTGGAGCAAGTGTGGAAGACACAGGGAAGAAAATCTCCCAGCACATCAAAACAACATTGTTCATGATCCCTTGGAGCCTGTTGGTAGCACATGAAGGACGAATAAAGGGTTACAAGTGTGTGGTGGAAGTGATGGTTTTCTGCCACGCATCTTGCTGCGGGGCTATGTGCAAGAGCCATGTTGAGAGATACAGCAATGGTATATCGCAGGGTATTGCCAGGTGGTTGTGACAGTCTTGCAGAATGAAAATCCAGCCGATGATCCGTTAGATGAGGACACAGATGATGGCCGCTTCACAGTGATGCCTTTGTGAAAACATGAACTTGCTTTCAGGGTATGTGGTGTGTAGCTGTGATTCCCTGATTAATTTCTGTGAAAGCACCAGTGTGTCCAAAGCCAACAAAACATTGCTGTTGTCTTTGTCAAGGAAAACTTCTGGCCATCCTAGACTAGGCAGCAGGACATGTGTGGGAGACTTGTGGTTTGCAGACTAGCTGGGCATCCTTTGAGAGCACCCAGGTTATGAGGATAAGAGCTTATCCGCATCTGAGATGTGGAGAAGGTTCCTGAAGGTGTGCTAAGGATGCAGCCCTTGGCAGTAGTCTGGGCTGTTGGGGAGCTGGAAATAGCTGTGGTGGGACACAAGTGTTGAGGCTGGCCAGGGGACATAAGGCTGGTGGCTTCAGCCAGAGCATCCCTTTTTTTATTTTTTGGGATATGGTTTCCATTTGTCATAGCATGCATCCTTTGACCTACATTTTTGTATCATTCAGATGCTTTGTCTCCATCCCCTCCCATCTCACGCTGCCCTCCTGAACACTGATGGTCTGGCAGCATGGTGACAGCCTGGCTCTGTATCTTGGGATCTGCAGTCCAAAGCAGAGTTCTACCTCCAGACCCTCCTTCAGCTTTCCTCAGTTCTTAGGTGCCGGTTGCCCTCCTGTCTTAAGACATAGATAACTGTGCTTGCAAACTGGTGGTTTGAATGCCTCCCAGCGCCTGATGCAGCTGGCTTTGAAAGTTGCAACTTATTTTTAGTATACTGGTGATATTAAGGAATCTGTTTTGAAGTAGAGGGGTTTGCAGAAGTGGGTTCCCTGCGACAAGGGCTGCTTCATGTGTTTTAGCCTTATCTGCTCCCTTCAAAGCCTGCTGGCCCTGCCATGGCAGCTAGCTACAAGTGTGCTTCGAAGCCTCCGGAGATGTCATTAGCTCTAAATAACCCATTTTGTTGGGGTCCTTTTCATTTTCTTTCCAGGTACTTAACACCAGGGGCTGAGATTTAAATCTTGCCTTTGCAAGAGTGCTGCCTCTAGTGCTTTCCCACTTCTCAAGGTGTTTAAAAAACCTGGTGCCTTGGGAAAAGAAGACAGTGCTGAAAATCCTTGTCTTGTTACAGAGGGTGCCCGGGAGGAGGCCAGGCTGCTCCCCCATCCTGTGCCCATGTTCCTCCTGAGCGGGTTTCCTGTGGGTGCTGAGCAGGTTTGTGTGGGAGCACAGCTGGGACCTGTGCTCAGAAGGTCTTGGGAACATCTCCCATCATTGGGAGCTTGGGCAGGTGAAGAAGATGCTGAAACTTGGTCTGGTTCTTGTTTCTTAAGGTGGGATGCTGAA
Organism: Falco biarmicus; assembly: GCF_023638135.1. Taxonomy (NCBI): domain Eukaryota; kingdom Metazoa; phylum Chordata; class Aves; order Falconiformes; family Falconidae; genus Falco; species Falco biarmicus. The sequence continues at coordinate 37,044,346 of NC_079296.1, forward strand.
GCACAGGGCATGAAGGTGGTGGCAAAGTGCAGCATGGTCAGGAGGGACAGCTGGACACCTGATCTCATCTGGGGTTTGCTATGCCTTTTCCTGAAGCAGTGTCTTTGCTTCAGCACAGCTGGTGTAACGATGGAGGGGATGCTCTGTAACAGCTGTGTTGAAAAGACCCTGGCTGGATCTGCATCTGGTGTGGTGGGGGGTTGTGAGGGGGTTTGCTGGCAATATTTTATACCTGCATGATCTTGGGTTTGGCTCTGCTCACCTCAAAGGTAGTTATGAGGGGTCACAGTGAGGAAGCGCTGCCCTGTTGCTTCTAGTGAGACTCCTTGCCTCTCCCCCTCCTGCGACTGGCCTCTGGGGTTCCCCATCAATGGGCACGAACTGTTCTGGCCAGACCAGTTCAAACTTGTGCTTCCCTGTGCACAGCCCTGCTTTTGCCGCCTGGCAGCTGAATTGCATTTCTTAAAGCCTGCAGGCCTGGCCGGTGCCGGCTGCCTATTGAGGAAAACCCATCCCTCAGATGTAGCCTGCTCAACACCAAACCTCTTGGAAAATTGTTGCATTTCTCTCCTGCCACCTCTTTTCCTGCATCCCTCCAATAGTAAATCTTTCCTGGTGGACTTTTTCCCTGGTTCAGGGTGCGGTTGTTGTTCTCCTGCGTGCTCTGCACTGGACTCTGTCACCTAATGAGGCTGTGGTGCCGGGCACTGCAGTCCAGGGGCAGGCTCGTGAGCTTCCAGCTCTGTAAAAAACGGAGGAAAAAGAAGTGAGCCTGGTTATTAAAGGTGAAAGAAGGCAATTAGAGGGAAAGGCAATCAGGTGATGGGAGAGGGGAGGCACACCGGGTTTTGCTGGGATGGCTGACAAGGCGAAAGGCTCTCAACCGTGGGAACAAAATGAAGGTATTAATCATGCGCTAAAACAATAATTGATGTTCCTGGCTCCCAAGCTGTTGGCTTCCCCCGTCCCCTCTGCCTCCACCCTGTAAAAGAAAATACTAAAATAAGAAAGGCCAGCGGAGGGAAGCCGCTCCCCAGCCAGCCCCTGTGGGGGACCACATGGTGCTCTCCGTGCTCCTGTTAGCCCTCATCTCAGAGTCGCCCCTTGCCATCACGATGCCAAATGGCAAGCCTGGTCCCTCATGTGCATCTCTGTGTGCCCTGAGCCTCTCCCAGCCGTGCTGGCCCATGCACGACAAGCCAGGGAAGTAACACCTTGCTTTTGTCGTCTTTGCAGGTCAGAGCAATCGGCTGCCGTACTTCATAAACTACTTCTTTGACACCTACCTGCTGATCAACGAGGATACTCCTGTGGGTAAGTAGGGCGTGCCTGTGGGCAGGGTGTCCACTGCTGCTGACCCCCTGATGGAAAAGCATTAAAGAAATGCTTTCCTTTTGACTGACAGATGTAGCTTATTTTTCTTTCTTTATTTAGCTAGGGATCGGTTTTTAGTAAATGCAGAAATCGACCTGGTCATTCTCAGCCTCTTTCCAGGCTCCCAGTCCATTAAACTTGTGCTCTTCAATCAGGGCTTGTGACTGGCTTTTAATGTGTGAGGAATCGATTGGGAGTGGAGGGCGGCTGGGATGGAAGCTGCGGAGGCCCTTTCTCACATCTACTGCTGCCTTCAACTGCACAGCACCCCCCTTAAAAAGGGCTTTTGCTGCACCCAAGTCGTCACCGGGCTGTCAAAGGGTTGGAGGACTCCGGAGAGCACTCTAGTGACTGCTCAGCTCAGCCAGGGCTTCCAGCTGAGGGTTCTGTCTCTTCTTGGGGGTCCCCTCAGTTGCATCATTTGCAGCCCATGGTGTCTCACTTGTGGGATGGTGTCTGAGCAAGTAGGCAGGACGTGGAGGCTTGGTTATGAGTTTCAGATAGGTGGTGTGGAAGCTCCTGGGCAGTAGCTGAGCTCTGCGCAGAAATGTGTCCTCAGGAGAAGGCTTGCTGGAGCTGCAGCAGTCTGCCTGGGGAGTTTTGTCTTGCAGTGGTGCTCAGGTTTATTTGCAATGTGAAATAATACTGGCAATGGCTGCTCGGGTGCCTTTACTCACAGCACCACAGAAGGCAAGCTGGAGACAGTGTGAGGAAAGGAAGGACCTGACTTCACTGTAATTTTTTTTTTTCTCCCAATGACTTGCACCTGTGCCACTTTTTTGTGGCCTTCTCCAGCGAGCCCACCCCTTACAGGTCCCTTGGCACCTGGTTTCTTTAGTTTGCTGTCGGTGTACTCCCAGCCTCTCTGTTGCCACTGTCCCTGCAAACACACTTAGTGCTGGATGTGCCCCGGACAAGTCCCAGGGAAGGAAGCAACTGTGCAAGGGCAGGAGTGAGAGCTGGTTGGGAACAGCTGAAGGGAAATGCTTCCTCACAGTGTATGTGGTGCTTGAAGTCCCTTGGACTAAACTTCTATTTTGGCAGAAAATGAGGGAAGATTTCAGACAGCCTGCTTTCTGGTGAGGTATTGTGCAAATAAAATTATTCTTGGAATTATTTGGGGGTTTGAATTTTTTTTAACTTTGTATTACACTGTATAGTAAGAAATTCACTGTTAAGAATATTGGTACCCTGGGATTTTGTTTCCAGATGCATTGGGGGAAATGTCAGCCTTGAAAGAGTTGACAAACAGTGTTTCTGTGGCTTTTGCTGTTAGGTGTTTTCTGAGTTAGGCTTATGAACTTTAAAAAGAAAAAAAGGCATAGTCTGGAAACACCCTTCTTATATCCTGACTGAGGTGTAAGTAGCAGAACAGTATATGGTGCTTCTTACCTAGGGGGGGAAAAAAGCAGCTCCTTTTTTGAGGTCTGTTGGAAGTGCCCATCACTGTGGTGCTGAGTGAACACCCCCGTGCAGCCCCCCCCTCCTTCCCTACGGCATCCCTGGGTGCAGCCTCACCTAGCATCAAACGGAGCAGTCCCTGCTTGCTGCCTGCCATGCCGAAAGGAATCTTAAGCAACAATTAAGAGATCATTCCCCCTCTAATCACTTACAAGAGTAAATTAGTCTTGTCAGGAGCTATTAAGACAGAGAGCTTGGAATTCATTAGGTGAGATTGGGCAGAGGGAGCTGCTGGCGCTGCCGCTGGTCCAGGCTGATTAATTTCTCCCAAAACATCATCAATGCCCATCTGTTTCATTTAGGTCCGGGGAGAGCAATTTTCAGGTGGACTGACCCTCTAGTCAGTTATTTCACCCAGAAGTAATGGAAACACACACATACACATGTGCACACATGCAGAGGGAATAGGAGATGTGCGCTTGAGGAAGCTAAAAGCCTTTGAAGGAGCCAGGGAAGAAATTGCCGGTGGGGGGGGGGAGATGCCTGGAGAGGAGGAGGAGGGATAATGACTGGTTGGGCTGCAGTGGCACGGGCGAGACAGGACACCGGGAGAGCCCACGTCAGCTGCTTGTAGCTGGATTGCAGTGTGTTTTACTCCAGTAGCAGGAGTGCTGGCTGGTTAACAGCCCTTAGAAGAAGAGTTTGCATGAGGGGGACTGCCTGTCTTTATTGTGCTGCTCGCTGCCTTTAGCAAAATCATTCCAAGGGTCATTTTGTTTAATCCCAAACCTTTCAGAGGCCTTGTGAGTAAGGGAGAATGGCATGGATATTGATGCCAGGTGAGTTGCTGGAGGCCTCTGGCAAGGTGTGACACTCCCCAGTGTGCTGGGGAGGTGGCATTGCTGCAGGTGGGGTTACCTGTAGCCCTGGATTTGAGTGGGGATGGGCAGGTGCTCTGGGTTTCTCTTGGTTGGGGTCCCCCCTTCTGCAAAAAGAATGTTGCCTTAGTAGAATGTAATGACTGAAGTCTAATTGCCCAGCAAATGGATTTGCTGTATGCAGGACAGGAATGGGAAAATGAAAATGATCCATCATGTCAGGTCTGTAGCTAGCCTTATAACCACCTAGCTTGGATTCACCCGAGTTTCTCAGAGAGCTCTCATGCCTCAACGCCTTGCAAAATGCGTGACAGAGAGGCTATTCAGATGAGTGCAATTTCACTTTCCCTTCATCCTAGTGATAACATGCTACCATCACTGGAATAATGTTGTCTTAAGAGTGGGAAATGCTTTAATCACAGCAACTGAGCTGACAGCATGAACTTGGTTTTGCTCTTGGGCTGTGCTCTGTCAGGGGCATGGTCACCTGGGTGGGCTGGGGACGATGTGTCCCTCCTTCCCATCAGACCTTGTTCCCACATGCCCTGCTTAAAACTAGAAGAGGGGACTTGATCTGGAGGGCTGAACTCCTCTGTGAAGCCTGCTGAGGTTGAACAGTGCACTACAGAGGGGGAAACCCACTGGGATTTAGCAGCAAGGCTTGACCACCCCCTGGGCAATGTGTATGTGAGATGCAGCTGGGAAAGGCACCTGGGATGGCTGGCAGGTGGGGAGGGCGGGCTCCCACAGGGTTTCTGCCAAGGCTGCCTGCTGTTTGAGTCCCTTAGTTATTTCTGGGCAGGAGAGCGTGCAGCTGAAGCTCTCTGCCCCACCAGCTTGCTGGGATGCTCCCCTGGGGTCATCACTGGAATGCCTCTGGCACCTGGTGAGATGCTTGGACCCGGCTCCCCCAAAGTTGGCTGACTCAGCATCTCCTGCTTGTTAACCCATGACAGTGTAGAGCTAAGGAGAACCTCTGACTCAGCAAGTCCTGTGCTCAAGGCTGATGTGACAGCCCTGAGTGGTGCTGGCTCAGCACTCGGAGCCTGGCTGGGGGCAGGTTTTTGGGCTAAAGGCCTCACATGCTCCCTGACTCAGCAGCTCAGCACCACTTCGGTGTGGAATGACAGGTGGCCAGGGGATGCTGAGTGCAGCACCTGCAAGGAGGTGGGTATGTGTTGGGTTGAAATCACAAGAGCATGTGTGCGATGCGTGAAGTTGTGTTCTCTGCTCAAAGCCGCCTTGTTCCCTCCCTTTGGCTCTACACATCTCCCAGGAGGCGTGGGCTGTGCTCTGAATCCCCTAGGTTCACTGTGCTCGGCAAGAAAGGTGGATGACTGATGGGGAATTTTACAAGTTGCTTCTGCCCCTTTTTGCTATGTGCAACTTCTGCTGAGCTGGTAAATGCACTGTAAATATCTTTGGAAACAGAGTGGGTATGCCTTTGCGAGCTTACAAAAAGCCCTGCTCACTCGGGGATTTGCCGGTGGTGACCTCCAGTGCTGCTGCAGGAATCCAGTTAAATGCAGTAGAAAGGAGGGTGATTGCTGGAGACACCCAAACCTCTTGGTGTTGGTGGCTGAGTCACAAATTCTGCTGACGAGAGTACATGTGGAAGCAGTCTTGCTTGGGCACTTGGCTGTCTGTTAGCTCTGCCATTGGATGGTTGAGGATTGCAGTCTGGCTCTTGGCACTGAATATGAGAGCTTTTCTGCCTGACAAATTTCTGGTGGTGTAGTTTAACTTTCTGTAGTGGGGAACTTGGATTACACTTTCCCAGGGCAAGCTGAAGCCCTTCCAGAGCAGGCTGTGTTGAGTAGACCACCTCCTCCGCTCGCACAAGGAATTTGAGAGGAAAGCTGATTGATTTTTTTTTTTTTTTTTTTTTTTTTTTTTTTTGTCCCCAGGGAAACCCATGCCAGCTTAGAGACTCTGAAACATATCGATGTTTCTCCACCAAGTTCTGAGAGGCAGAACCTTGCTCTTTGAGACCTGTTTCACCAAAATAGGCTGTAGTGGACATTTCCCATGGAGTTGTGGTTCTTACTGTGTCTCCCAAGTTGGTGCGGCCTAAGAGGGGCCAGGGGTGCTGGAGTACTGCTGCAGTGTAGGTGTACTTTGTGGGCTGGTGGTGATTAAAGCAATTGGCTGGTGTGTGTCACCTCTTGGCTTTCAGGGCCTTCTGGGACAGAGAGTTATTTTGCAAGAGGACTGGGAGAGGAACTTGCTCTGTAGCAGGCAGCGGTAGGGTGCTCGCTGGTAACGCTGCATGTACAGCCTGGGGTAGCCTATCCCTCTGATATTTGCAGATGACTTGACTTGATTCTCCATCCTAGCTGAGGAGCAGGCCAGAGGGCTTTTATTCTCCATACAGGGAAGGCTGCCATCCTCCATGCACTGTATCTGTAGTTTCCAAAGCAATCATTATGTCCACCACAGCCTTTCACTGTAGTGCTCTGGTCCCGGGCAGCCAGATGCTTTGGCACTTGGGAAAGGTCCCTAGGGGTGCCAGGTCATTCAAGCTGCCGCTGAAGATATGGTTATCTGCATGTGGTTGGGCACGGGCTATCTTGGCTAAACCCTGCCTGCTCTTTTGATCCCACAGCTCTAGACATCTGCTGGCAACTGCAGTGGCTGGGTTTCTCCATGATGGCACTTGCCTAATGCATCCCTGGAAGGGAAAAAAAGTGCTGGCTCTCTGGTCTCTGCATACTTCTGGACTGATTAAATTGTTTCAGAGCTGTCTGGGCCAGATAGCCATGCATGAGTCTTGCAGGCCATCTGCTGGGGACAGCTTTGGAGGGGTAGGACCGAGTCCGGCACAGCCACAGGACCCTTTTCCCTTTGGTGTCTTCTGGCCTCCTTCCTTGCTTGCAGGGGCATGCAGCTATTGCTGGCTGGGGAGGTGGGTGGGGTGTGCTGCCCTAGCATATCTGCTGTTGGGTCCCTCTTGCTCAAAACTGAATACTAAGGCTAAAAAGAGAAATCAATTTAATCTCTGTGCACCACCTGGTTAAAAGTCACAGTGGCAAGACCAGAAAGCATTGTGGGTGCACTGTTAATGAGGTGCTAATTGGGTACTAAGGAGGTGTGGCTCAGAAGAGTACAGCGGATGGATTTAAAGCTTGGGGTTAACTCCTTGAAAGGAGCAAGGGAGCACAGGGTGTATCAGGAGCCCTGGGCAGGTCAAGAGCCTTTGTGAATGATACAAGGTAGCCTGGCTTTTAGCAAAATTCGGCAAGTTGGAAGATGCTTTTGGAAAATGTGGTGGCACTGGTAGTAGAGTGGGTGGAGAGCTTGGGAAAGCCTACTTGTTTGTAAGAAATTCGTTAAAGCAGCGGCTGTGCCCTGTTCACGCTGGTGCTGCCAGGAGCTTCCTTCCCATGACTACATACTTGGCTGAATTTGTGAGGAAGGGCCTCTGTGCCTGTGCTTGGTCTAATTAAAGATACCGCCTGCCTTCCCTTTAGAGGTGCTCCATCCAAGGTTGCTGTGTGGTGGGTTGAGCCTCTGTCCAGCTTCACCAGCTCCAGACACGTTAACTGTGTTCCCCACAACCAGGGCTGCACTGAGCTATTAATGCCTGCTGGGTTAATGGGGAAAACTATCCCTGTATTTGTGTGTGCATGTGTTTTGGTTTGCATTCTAAAAATGCTCCAAAGAAAAGCTAGGTAGGAATGTGCAACCAGGAGGAAGGAGAGAGCTCAGCAGCCATGGGACCTTTCCTCACCCCAGTTACACCAACGCTCTGTGCTTAGATGCTAGCTGCACCCTATTCGGTCAAGGATTTTTCTTCCAGTCTGTAAAGCTAGTTTTCAGTTAGTCCAGCATTTAGGCAGAGCTGATGGTAGGGTTGTGAGATCAGGTGGACATGTAAGTCATAGGAGTCTAGACTGTGCAAGAGGCCAAGGGAGGCTATCCATTTGCTGTGGTGCTGCCTCAGATCAGCTTCAGCTGATGGTGAAACCGTGCTGCTGTGTGTTAGTGCTATATATAAATAATCCTCAGTTGAGAGGGCAAATGCATAGCAGGAGAAGCGGGCAAGTGCATGATGGAAGTTGGTCTGTGACCAGTTACAGTTTGGGGACTGCATGGCTGGTGTCCCAGCCGCCTCACTGCATTAGCACTGATGTGGGGGACAAGAGTTTCCTAATAGTAAAAACCTGGTAAAGATTTTTCTGTTGTTTATTTGGCAGACAAAAGGTGAGTTGGGAAACATAGGTAGACTATAGACTACTTGGTTTGCTGCTGGGTGGATGTTCTTAGCCATAGACCACAGGGGAGGACGCCAGCAGGGGTTAAACTGGGGCTGGGGTCCAGCCTGGGATGTTACCCGTAGGTGCTGCTCTAAGCTGGTCCCCCTGCCGTTATCCATCCTGTTCAGAAAAGGGTGAGAGGGGAATGACGCATCTTTCCAGGGCCTGAAGTAGTTTGCTCCCCTTGGTAGCATCTGGGGAAACATGGCTCTTTCTGCTTTTAAAGCTGTCCGCACAACCGGACTGAATTTGGTGCAGTTGGCAAACAGGCTGTGTGCATCCCTGGCAGGTGCCCAAAGCCCAGCTTTTTTAAACGGCCTTTGCTCCAAGCAGCTTTGGGGATTTGGGCTGGTGTTGCAGCAGGTGTGTACAGCCCATTTTCTGTACGAAGGCTGGAACCGGTGTGCCCCTTTGGGCTGACAGTGTGAGCATATACGTGTCCATCACCCCAGCAGGGTGTGTGCCTGTGTGCAGCTAGCAGAATTGATTTGGCATTTTACAAAGGATAATTCCGGAGGAATATGCTAGTGTCTGACTGTGAGAGAGATTGAGATATTTTTGAATAGGAAACCTGCTTTGCAAGCTTCATTATAGGCATCGCTGAGAGCGGGTGTGAATATTCTTCAGAAAGGGAGGCTATGGGGACATCACCTTCGTCTTCAGTATTAATTGAAAGCGATGTTATCACCCAGTGTCTATTTACTGTTCGAAACTGAACTTGCAGGCTGCTCGAGTGCTCTGTGAAGGAGCAGCCTTGTTTCAACGTGTGGTAATGACCCTAATGAACAGCAATATCTGAGGATTATTTTAAGAAAGGGATTTCAGCATTAGAAGGCCCATTGATGGAATTGCTTGTTGAGCTGTAGAAAGTACAGCATCGTTAATGAAAACTCAAGGCTAGAAAATTAGTTATTCCCAACATCAGGAAACTTGAGGAAACTTAAGCTCCCCCCACCCAAACCCTTAACCCAGTGTCATTAAATTAATCACTTCATCAATCACTTAAATTTTCATATTTGCTTTGCTAATAGGCAATAACATCAATGCCTTATGTTTGGGAAGGGAGAGACAGAGAAGGAAGAAAGTATATTTGCAATATAAACTAATTAACATGTCAGGGTAACTTTGCTTTTGGTAACTGCCTCGTCAAACCGTTTGAAGGTTTGATCTTGCCACCCTTCACATTTGTGTGTGAGCCCTTGCGTGGGGGTTGAGCCTTTTTGAAAGAAATGGAGAAAGCTGTGTGTTTGTGGTAATGAGGTCTGAGGTGATTTTTCTTTTAGATGACTGTAGTAGTGTTAGTTATCTGTACAGCATCGTCTGTACAGCTTCGGGTTGTGCCAAGGGAGATTTAGACTGGATGTTAGGAAAAATTTCTTGGAAGGGTTGTCAAGCATTTGACCAGGCTGCCCGGGGGAGTGGTGGAATTGCCATCTCTGGAGGTGTTTAAAAGGTGTGTAGATGTGGTGCTTAGGGACACGATTTCATGATGGACTTGGCAGTGCTGGGCTGATGATCTTAAAGGCCTTTTCCAATCTAAAGGGTTCTATTGTTCTATGCAGGAGCTTTATTTGTGGGCTGGCTTCTTGCTAGGTATTGGGCTGTACTCAAGAGAGTGCTCCTTGTTACCCTGGAGTGTCCACACTTGGACGTCTGTACTGTCCCAGCTCAGTTAAATCGGCTCTTTTTTTCTGGCTCGTTGGAGGTATTAGCATGGGTGACAGACCTGATATAGAGCAGGCATAGCAACATGAGTCAAGCTTAGTAAAGCAAAAAAAACACAGGGCGGGGGGGAAAGTTTATATGTATGTTTATGTGTGTATATATTGGAATTAGGAGGCTATATATACGTATCTTTGTGGAGGTATTAATATTCTAAGGCAATGTATTATGGGCCAAGAGTATTTCTCTGTACTGTAGGGAAATACTTGTGTATGCACGCACTCGTAATTTTTATTTTTGGTGGGGAAGGTGAGCTGTGTTTTCACCTTGAGTCTATCAATAGGGCCTCTTAGAGAAAAAGCTATGGTTGCAAACAGTGATAAACACACTTGTACATTTTGCTAGATCAGGAACTCGATATATTTGGATTGTGTGAGCTTAAAAAATAGAGGGGGGGGGGGAAGAAAGTATACCCTATTACCCCCTATTTCTGCAAACAGAAGCTTGCACACAACATTTTCATCCAAGATCTCTGCAGTCTGGATCTGCTCCACCACTCTGGCTAATTTTCTTGACTGAGGAGCAAAGCAAGAGCATGTGAGAGGAGGCAGGGTGATTCCCATGCATTACACGACACTCGGGCGAAGTTCATGCCAAGCTGGAGGAAAGTGATGTATGTATGTAATGATGTGTTACACTCTTCCATCTCGGCACACTTTGCCATCCAGCCTGGGGCTGCGGGGAAGTGGCAGGTGTGTTGAGTGAAGGGTCCTGGGACTGGATGGATTCAAGATGGGCTGGCATCCAGCTGCTGGCACAGTTCAAGGTCTATCAGTGAAATGCCGCAGAGGTGTGCATCCAGCTCCCAAGGCAGCCGCATGAGGGGGGAAACAGCTCAAGGCACATACCTTCTGCAGCAGCACAGGAATCCCATGATAGTCTCAATGAATCTTTTAACACAAGTTTCATACTTTTAGCCTTGTAAAAAAAAAAAAAAAAAAAAACCAACCCAAAAAACCTTTTAATTAAACTTTCCATAACTGGTTGCTGTAGAAGTGTAGGCAAGAACTTTAAAAAATGAAAAATTCAAACTATTCCCCCTTCCCCTCCCCCCAGTTCAGTGTTGTTGCTGGTGTAAAAGTCATAAAAAGCCAAAAAAACCCCAACAAAAAAGTAAAAAAGGTCTGGCTTCTTTTCACCTGCATCAAAATCATCTGAGCAATTAAAATGTGAAAATTTACTTAGCTAGCCCTCATTGTGGAAAACCACCACGTTCCTGTATGAATATAAGCTCGTAGAAGAGAACCCTTTTGGAAACGTATATATATGCCATGGCGCTGAGACTTTGGAATAAAACTCCCACTGATGGGAAGTGTCCAGGCAGAAAACTGCTGTTATCCTGACGAGCATCCCCTGTTTGGGGCCAGGGCGTTGCACTGCCCTGACAGTGTTGACTGCGTGGGTGGCAGGGTTGTCTCTTAGGAAGCTTGTCTTATCATGGTTTCTGCAATTTTGGGGACCACAGGACACGCAGCAGGGGTCACCTCAATGTTGTTGCACAAATCCATCCCTTCCCCATCTCCTGGCTTTTAAAACTATTTCTTGCCAGCATGTCCTAATGTACATTTCTGCCTTTGAATGGCTTAATGTGCTTGATTGGCAGGGAGAGTTAATAAATTGGTTCCTCCTGTCAAACTGCTCCTATACAGTGATGGCTTTTGAATTAACTGTAACCACTCGGCGGGGGGGGGGGGGGGCGGAAAGCTGGAGACAGTGTTGTTGGACAACTCAATGAAAACATCTGTTCAATTTGCAGTAGCGGTCAGAAGAGTGAGTAAGCTCTGTGCGCTCCCTCTCTTAAAGATTTATTAATATTGCTCTTTACGCGAGGGGGAAAGATTTCAAACACTTGACATTTAATGGTTAGTAACTCAATTTTATTCCATTCATCTGCATGGGTTTGTCAAACGCCTGCTCTGTGGAGGCCCCAGCATTGTATTGCGCAGGCTGTCTTTCTGCATGCGTGCAATTAGGAGGGCGATTCAGTACCTGAATGCAGTGGAACCTTTCTTTTTTCTGTCTAATTGATTATTAGGTTTGAGGAGAGAGATCAGATTATGGAACGTAATACCCTTTCACAAACAGTGATGTGGCTTTGTTTCTTATTCCGCTGTTCAGTATCAAGCAATTAATTTGAAAATAGGAAAGGAAAAAAACTTTACAATGTAGAAAGTCCAAGGGAGACTAACAATTCCAGGGTATGGGGAGAAGTGAGGATCATTCTCACAGGCCCAGATTAATGGTTGTTAGTAATGATTTTGGGAAATAGAGGGGAAGAAATAGATATAGCAGAAGACTGTAAAATAAGTAACGGCACTGTGGAAAACCTTGACTCTTGAAACGCACCTTTTCCCATATGACAGCCCCATCAAATTAAACACGTCCTACCGGATAAAACAATTTTTCTGTACAAAAGGGCACTGATGTAAAACTGTGTAGGGGGACGGTAAGGCAAGTAAGTGAAGGGACCACGCAGAAAGCACCATCCTGCCTACGCATCTATCCCACTGCCCCTGAAGCAGCTTTCCTAGTGACATAAAGGAAAGGGGGGGGGGAAATCTCCCTGGCTTCTGCAAGTTGTTCTTTGTCTTGGAAAAATTGTTGCAGTCCTAGGGATGCTGTCTGCAGTCCCGTCAGGTACGGAGCTGGGAGCGACAGCTTGCAGAAAGAAAGCACATCAGCCAGAAGCCATTACCTGTGTAATTCAGTGGGGTGGGGGAGATAGTCATAAATTGTGACTCCATACTGGCTGGAGAAGGCAAGGGAAAAAATAAAATTCCCAAGCTGGTATCATCATGTTGCAACAGGATGCTCTTGCAGAAACCATAAAACCCAGCAGGATCCTCTAAGTTTACGCAACCCTGAAAGCAAGGGGCAGAGGAGGGTGAGCCCTGCAGGTGCAGGGGCTCTTTGCAGCTGTTTTCTGGCAGATAGCAAGAAGAAAAGATGTCTCCTAGGAGGTGGGGGAGGCTCTTTCCTCCCTGGGTTTTAAACCAGGAGCTTGGTTTTGCATTCCAGGTTGTAAATTGGAGGTATATTTTTTTTTTTTGTTTGTTTCACACCTCGAGGAAGAATAGACAACATATTCTGGTCCTGTTGCAGAGCAAGCTTGCAGGTTGCAGAAGGAGAGCATTTTAAATACGAGTTGCTGATTTGCTATTTTGGTGTTGTTGTTAGAAGAATCTGGATTCTTTCAATTTCACTCAAAACCATGCTGTTGGCTCGGGGAGTTGTTGGACTGAGTCATTAGGTGGCTGTGTGATTTCGCGTCTCCATTTCCAATCTTGCCCTTGGCTTTATTATAGCCCTTGGTGCAGCATCTCTGGTTCTTGGAGACTCCCCTGTGCATAGCTTTGGGGTCCTGCTGGGTGGGGGGTGGGGGAAGTGGGCTTTGTCTCCTGCCTTGCTTCCGCTGTGTCTCATCCCCAGCCCATAGCACAGGGCCTCCTATCTTATGCGGTGCAAAAGGAAACTGAGGCGCTTGTACAGGACACATGTAGCAGACTCTTGAATGCAATTAATCTAGCTTGAAAGTAATTTCCTACTTTCAGGACAGCTGTTGACTATTTGTTTGTTCTGACCTTGTCCTTTATGGCTAAATTTAAAATACCAGCTTCCTATCCAAGACTGAAAAAGCATGGCAGTAGCACATGTGTGTGGTGCTAAATGTTACAGAAACCTGGTCTGTGTTGCCAGGCTGCTGAGCTGGAGAGGTGTATTGGAGCTGTATGTTCTGTAGGCTACGTCGAGGTGGGGTAGGCTGGCTTGGCTTACAGTATAAATAGCAATTAGCATCTGGATCCTCTTGCTGGACTTTCTCCATAAAATAGTAGAAAGGTCCCTGGGCTTGAGGAGAACTGGGGCATTTTACAAGGGAACAGTTTTCCTTGCACGTCTTGTCAGCAGCTTCTCTTGGACTTTGCATCCCTTGTGAGTACCAGGGCAGCGCTTGGACTGACACAGCCAGAGATGTCTTTGGTAATGACATCAGGAGAGGGTTTCTTTTTTCTCTTCCATAAGGGCTGGCTTGAATCTGATGGTTGTGGCTTTGCACTCAGCGGTGAGTGCCCAACTTTTTTGGCCTCAGCTTCCTAAACTGCGGCAGCAGTCTGGGGAAAAAAGCTCGGGGTTTGTTTGCTGTTCACAAAGCTCGTTAGTTCATATCAAAAGCCAAAAGTGCTGGGCATCCTGTTGTAAAATCAACTGCAATCTGTTGGAGATGCTGTTTTCTAGTGTTTGGGTGTTTTTTGTTTTTTTTCCCCCACCCCAGAAATATAAGCACACTGTGGGGACCAGCAGTACTGCATATGGTTTGGTTCTGGCTTGCCCTTTGTGTGTACTGCATCCAGTGGCATCATCCAGCTGGGCAGAGGAACAATTTTCATTGGGACGTTGATTCCAGAAATGAAGGAATATTGCTGCCCACCAAGGTTTGCTAGCACAAATCTGCATGCAGCCTCTTTTGGACAAGAACCAGCATCAGTATTTAGCTGTCCTGGTGGGAGGGTGCCAGTGGGGTTGTGTGAGGTGGTGGCTGGGGGCGTTTGGCTGGGCAAGCTGCTCTACCAGGCGTGGTCTGGTCCCTGTTATCTGTTAAATCCACTGCATTGTAAAAGTGGAAGTGGCCCCAGGTGGTTGGTTAATGGCATATTTAATTGTGCTCTGGATGAGATTAACTTCTTATCTGACAATTTGACATCTGTATTATTATTAATGTGTGAATAATATGGTGTGGGGTTTTTTTTGTGTAACTTTGGTAGCAAATGTTTTTCTTCTGTTTAGCACTGTCTGTCACTTTGCTGGTTAGCCACCTCCAGATTCCCAAGCTTCAAGGGCAGGGATTCCTGAGGTCAAGGGCTGCTGCTCCTATTTCTTTCCTTACTAAATGATAATTGCCATTGCATTACAGCTATTCTCACTTATTTATTATTTTGAACTGTGAGTAGAGGTGGTGGCAAGCAAGTCCTCCAGTGAGTTTGGAGTTACTCAGGCAAACGGGAGAGGTGATGGGTCACAAGGAGCTAGGGGCTGTCTCTCCCAAAGGCCAGTCAGGAGAAGCAATATCCATGGTTTGTGTTTTTTAAGGGAAGGGTGGCTGGCACTGTTCCAGAGAGATATTATTATCACCTTAAAAACAGGGTACAGGTTTGACCATTTACCATTGCCTGGTGAAAAGAGAGAAAATGATTCAAAACACTGTTGCCTTACAGTGGAAAAAGTGCTGGCCATGGGAGACAGCTGCTGTTGGGCAGGGGACTTGGGATGCTGCCAGGGATGGGCGCAGGTGCTAGTGGGGCTGGGGGTGCTCGGGCTGGGGCTGTCTCCCCCTGTCAGTGGGGAAAGGAGCTGTGGGGGGCGGGAGGTGGCTGCAATCAGTGAACTCCATGAAAAGTAGTTCCTGTGATGTAACTTGCTATTAAACGGGATAACAAGGTCACTAATGCCTCTGCCTGGGAGAGCTTCAGCCAACACTTCTACCAAAACCAATATTAATTTTCGCTAATTAGGAACTGCAGCTAATGAGTGTCACAGCTAATTTACCTCATCCATAACGAGGGAGAGGAGGGGGTCAGGCACCTGGGATCAGAGCCTGCAAATCTGCCTCCCCTCTGCTCTCCCTTTCTCTCTTGGCCAAGCGTGCATTTGTCAACCTGGGTGGCTTGCCATCTGCAGGGACGTGGGCACGTGTGTGGCCCCCCTGCCTTCCTTGGGGCAGGGGAGGGGGGATGATGCTTTGGGGATGCAGGGAAGGGGCTGTGTGGGGAGATGTGCCACACAGCAGGTGTTGTCTGGTCCAATCTGCAAGGAATGAGCAGGGGAGTGACTGATCAGGTGAGGCGGAGAGGGCTGGCATCATGGTGTCACCCAGCTGGCAGTGCTGGGCAGAGCAGGCTGGTGCCAACTGGGGGGGGGGAGGGAGGGCGGCGGCAGCAGGTGACCCACTGGCTGCCTGCGAGAGGGTTTCTGGAGCCTGACTGAAAGCACTGAGAGAGAAAAAAAGAGCTTGGAAGGATTTGCAAGGGAAATTTTGGGGAAAAAAGGATGACTGTTGTCCTGAGGGGAAGCTGTAGTAAAGCGTGTTTGCTCTTGAAACTCTTTAATTTCAAAAGCCTTTCCTGTACCTTTTTTCCCTGTTCTCTTCCGTACCTTTTATCCAAGTGACTGCTGTATGCCAGTGCACACAAGCCAGCCTGGAAAGCACCCTGAGCACAAAACGATGAAGCAATATGTCTGTCACCGTACAGCCTTCTGACTTGCTTTAGGGAGTCTCTTTCTCTGATTGCTGTATTGCTGCAGGTCTTTGATTTTGTGACAAGCTGGACAAGCATTGCAAAGGACAGGCATGATTGTAGGGATTGAATTTTTTACCGGATAGCTTGCGTGCTGTGCAGGTTGGCTTCCTGCACAGGTCGCAGGCAGGAGTATTCCATGGACATTGTCAAAAATACTAATAGAAAGCAAATTTCTGGTTTGCAGTTATCCCTGTTTGTCCTGTAAACTTGATCTGAAGGCTCAGGCAAGGGAGGAAAGGGTATGTGCTCCATTGTGTCCTCCTAAAACTGCTTGGGTTTTACAGTCTATGCTTTCTAAACAAGTTGTAGACTAAGGATTATCCACAGAGATTATTGTTTTAAGTAAGAATACACTGGAGAAATTTGTGGTCTGCTCTCAGGCAGCTCATTGTTAGGGATGGCCACAACGACTAAAGGATACGTTGGTTTTATTCGTGTTGCCCTGACTATAAACCTCAGGAGCCTTCCTTGTCAGAATTGATCCATTCTGCCAGCAAAGGGATAAGCCTGTCCTGATGTGTGCTTTAAAGAGGACAGAAGAGCTGTTGCCTTGTCCAAGGCAGCTTTCTAACAGACATCCTCCTGTTTGGGGTTTCTAAGGTCTTGAGAAAAGGATTTGGCTTTTAGGTACACCTGAGAAACTCTCACAGGGAAGTGATGTGTAGAAAGGAACCTCTCTTGGAAACCATCTCACTGAGAGCATCTTTTTGGGGGGTCCCATGAGGGTCAGGCGGGAGCTGCATATGGTCCTGGCTCTTGTCTGTATGCATGGTGGGCTTTACCTCTGGCAGCCCACCAAGTTGTTTTTGCTGCCAGTCTATATGCAGCTCCCCAGCTAGTCCTGGCTTGGGCCAGTTTATTTGATTTGTTTGAGCTGTTGGTCTGTGAAATTGCCACTCAGCCCATGGTAGCTCCCGGTACGCATTTTGCCTCTACCTGCTCTGAGGCTCACTGCATTCACAAATGGCTGGGCTCCTTGACTTGTTCCTCACCAGCTCCTTCTGTGTCTGTCGTCAGCCTTGATGGGGAGAAGAGGGTAGCAGCAGAAAGGCTGTGAATGGGTTTTGTATCCATGTCCTTAACATAACCAGAAACAATAGGGTCCATGTTCCCTTGTTTGTCCTGAATGCTTGGATCTACAACAGAGACAAGGGAAGCTTCTGGGTAAGCAAGTCCCCAAAACCTTTATAGCTTAAAACACAAAACGTGAGCCTGTAGGCTTTCCTGTAACCTTCTTTACCATCTTCATTGAGACTTTGACACCACAGTCAAATGCTTGTTTTCAAAACAAGTTAGAAAGGAGGAATAGTAAGAAATTGAGAGAGCAGGACATTAGGATGTAGTCCATTGCTTGATGATGGGGCCTGAACTTCATGGCCAGCTACTTGTGCAAATTAACCCTGCATATAGGTTTTTGATGTGCTTTTACAGCCTTTGATGCGTATGTGCAACATACCCGGAGGTACATGCAGCCCAGTTATTTCCTTTGGCCAGAGCATGTCCAGTGGCTGGTCAGATCTCTGCTTGGTGAGCTGACAACACAGACTTTGAAGGGCAGAGAGAACTCCCCATTACCATTTCCTTAGCTAAATTTGCTGTCCTCTGCAGGTCAGCTTGAATCTGAGGAGCAGTAGTTAGTAACCTATTCCTCGACTTCATCATGTCCAGGACTTGTTTCCCCTCCTTGAAACCTCCCACCATCACCAGCCTGGCTATCCGCCATGCTGATAGCAACAGTGGCAGAACAGTGTGTACTGTAGATAACTAAGGTGGGTAGTTGCTCTGCTGATTGACCCTGCTTTAAGCAGAAAGACACAGCTTGTTAATACGTTGCCAGGAGCAGAGGAATGTCTGGGAAATCTTAGGAGGGGAAATCCCATCCTAGAGAGGTTATGCAGTGCGACTGTGCTGTCTTTGCATGACAAATATGTGGGGTTTTGTTAATGTGCTGGATGAAGTTGTATTTTCAAGGTTTACCCTGTTTTCTATGGCACCTGTTGGCTGTTGGAGTTGCAGTACCAGTCACGCTACAAAAATAATAGCGTGGTGCTGACAGTGAAATACAAGCAAACAGCAGCATCCATGAACTCCTTGATGGTATTTGTGCATAGGAAGATGTAGCCTCATGCATCAAATGTCTTGTGGCAATGGATTCTCAATCCTTGAAAAAGAACTGGGGGGAGTGGATATTGTTTGCAAATCTCTCAGCTGTATGTAAGCAGGTGTGACTTGCTGTGCCATGTCAGATGGCGGACTTTCTTTCTGTGGGTGTATATGTTTACCCGATACATTGAGGATGTGGAATTTGGGATGGGGGAGCTCTCAAACCAGGGTGTGCTTTTCCTCCCCAGTGGAGGCTGCAGCAGGGGCTCTGAGCAGATGGGATATTTGGGACTGCTTGTGCAACTTGAGGCTGAGCGTGTTTGCTGGTGACTGTCCCCTTCCCCCACTCTCCTATGTGGCCTTTGGTGGGGACCAAGGTGACTGAGAAAGTTTCTTTGCACTTATTGCCCAGGAAAAGCGACCTTCAGGCAGAGTAGTTCTTGGGGAGAAAGCTTCCCCAACCGTGACAGATTTGACTATAAATCTCCAGTATTAATGCCCAGGTTCCCAAGGTCTGTCATCCTGCATGCCGGCGAAGCACGTGAGTTGCTCAAAAACAACGTACCAGCTCATCAGTCATTTTGGAAGTGTGTCAGAAGGCTGCTGCTGCAAGCAGGGAGGCTGAAGGAAGGCTGTGAGCATGTTTGGGGAGGGGGGCGGTATGTGGGACAGATGGGAGAACAACCTCAGCGGGGAGCACACGCAGGCATCCCAAAGCCTGGGGAGGCTGGGATTGTCACGTGCAGGAGACAGAGTTGAAAAAGAAGGAAAATGTTTGCATGAGGTCTTTAACTGCTTGAAAATACCAGGGGTGGGGAGGCTCGGGTCCAGAGCCCGGGCAGTCTTATTGCTGTCGAATGACTGAAACCCCCATGGGGTCAAATCCAGCTGCACAGCGGTCCTGAGCCCCATAGCTGCCCAGGGTAGAGGTTTTCATTTACCTTGTTGTCCTCTGCTCTCTTCAGTACTCATTCTTTACATTGTCCCCAAATTACTCTGTGCCCGTCGGGAGCAGGCTGCGGGTACCACTGGAAGCCGTGCATTTTCCTTCCGTGTGCGGCTTTGCACACCCAAACCGGGCTGGCTTTTGCAAGGGTTACTGCTGCTTCAGTGCCACCAGAGTGGCAGATAGTGCCAGCACCTAGCCAGCTGCCCCCTGCTGCAGGAGGACAACTCTGTTGCAACTGGTGGCATTATTTTGTTCCATTTTTTGTAACTGCCTTAACAAGTGACTCTGAAAGAGGAAAAACAATGTATCTTTGCTTTCTCTCCTCATGGAAGGAGTGAGATTGGTTTTAAAATAGACTCAGTGTGAGTATCTCTTATTGGTATAGGTATTAAGCGAGTTATGAATTTCTTGCACTTTGGGTCCTAGGAAAATCCTTTCCTTATTTCTTTTGCATTAACTCTTGGTTAATAAGGCTTATTAGCACTCTTTAATAATGACAGATATAATCTCAACCCAAATTTGAGGAAATTTTGGGACCTACCTAGGCCAGGGTGCTGTCTGCATCCTGCCAAGGACAACTGAAAGAGAAGAACAGCCGTCCTTCAATAGGAAGGAGGAAGAGAGATGCATTTCTTCCTGAATGGCAGGAAGATGCTCACTGCCCACAAAGCAGCACTGTATGTGAGTACCTGTGGTGTGGTTGGGTTGGTGGAGTGAGTATGGTCTGGATTTTTCTTTGAGGCTTTTATCTGTCTCATGCTGTGGAGATTGCCAGCACCTGCCAGCTACTGGGGCAGTGTCCTTTCTGGGACAGCCTTTCAGGTCTCATGCGCTGAGACTCACATCCCCATGAGGTCCTTCTGTAGAGCCAAGGGGACAAATGGCTGGCCATGGACTCAGTCTCCAAATCATGGTTTCAGGTGGAGAGAGAAGGGTGGATTTTCTTTGTCCGAACAATGGTCAAATAGCACAGGAAACGTTCAGCTCAAGTGAACCGGTTTTCCCAGTTGAAACCCTTGGCACTGAACTGCCCTGTCCATGCTTCCATCGTACCCTGGGGAGGAAGACATGCGTTGCTTAGCCCCTACTCTTCCTCATGGGAATGTTGCGCTGAGCAGGTATTGCTTCCAGATGGGCTCCTTGGCCCCTCTGGCACGTGTTTGCGGTGCGACTCAGCGTGGTGCTGTGCAAAGCCCTTCAAGAGAAGGAAGCTGAATTTGCCTGCAGGAGCTGGCAGCATAAACATGGATCACCGAGAGGACACTTGAGAAGCACAGGAGGTTTCTGAGATGCTGTGAAGGGGCTGTTTTACATGCGAGTTACAGGCTGGTCTTGCCAAAGGGGCTGGAAAATACTCGATGTACATGACGCAGCTGTCAGGGCAGAGGTGGCTGCGACTCGTCTCTGATGGGTACAAGTAGCTGTTGGCAAGTAGATGCTGAATTTGGTGGTCAATACCCGTTTCTCTCTCAATCAGGGCTTCAGGGGAAAGAGAAGCTTTGAAAGTTTTTACTTTGAGCGATTGAAAGAAAAAGCCCAAAACTGTCTCTTACTGGATCACTTCTCTCTTCGCAGGCTTCCACTTTTAGAACAGTCTGTGAAACCTCAGTGATTGCTTTCTTTTTGCCTTCAAATAACCCAGCAGCTGGGATTTAGCATGGAGTTTTGTTTTCTGTTTCAACTTTAAAATTTTGTTTTTACGTATGACTAAGGGAGTTTGAACGCTGGTTGGGCTGGACACCAGGCGAAGGGTGCATAGGCTTAGCCACCCCTTGCAGCTCTGACCCAGCTTTCAGAAAGAGCCACATGCAGCCAGGCTGCCAAAGGTCACCTTGGCCATGGGGAATGTCCCGGGCTGATGTCTACCTTAGGCTGGGGGGTCCTGCTGGCGTGACTGATACAGTGACTTGGGTGAAGCTCTTGGGAACTCTGTTGAACGTGGCAGTGCAGTGGGGTAAAGGACCAGGAGCACACGGTCTTCCAGTTGGTATCTCCTAAAATTGGGTCATCTGCCTGTCCCTAAAGTGAATGTAACGCTATAGAGAAATGACAGCTTGCAACAATACGTGGTGGATAAAACTGAGCCCTGCTGATGTCCCTGGCACAGGGTCCTGCCTACTACTGTTCATATGCCTCTCCCCATGTAGCTTTGGGTTGGGAACAGAGAATTATAGAATTGTTTAGGTTGGAAAAGACCTTTAAGATCATAGAATCCAACCATTAACCCAGCACTGCCAAGTCCACCACTAAACCATGTCCCTAAATGCCACAACTACATGTCTTCTAATTGCAAGCAGCGCTGCTTCCCTGTGTGGTGTTTGCTTCTCTATCTTTTTAACATGGTGACAAAGACCATGGAAAAACCCGTTCCGCTTGTCCAAAGCAGAAAAATCGACTTGTTCTTAAACAATAAAGACTTATGGTGTTGTGTTGCCCCTCACCCTCTGCCAAAATGCATCCATCTCTGGAGCAAAGCTTGGGGGCAGCAAGGGAGACAAGTGCCTTGGAGCAACATTGTGTAGAAGACTCAAACTGTTCTTGTAGGAGGATTTGTGATTTCAGACATGTCGGATGTACAATGTAGGCTACAATTTGTAGCAGTACGCAGGCGAGGAGGAGTCTGGTCTTGTTGCATGCCTGAGGGATTACATCAGTCTTGGAAACAGCGCTTCACTACTTCCTTTCTCACCCCACTTTCTCTTGCTGCTGTGATGAAATTCCTGCAGCACACATTCCCTGGAGTTTTGACACAAAACACACCTGGGTAGACAGGATCCTGAATAGGGAACCCTGTGGATGCTTTCAAGGTGTTGTGGAAGCTACTGAGAGATGTTTTCACTGGTGTTTTGCATAAGTCAGTTAATTCTGATATTAGGCTCTGTTCTTGTTCTCTTTGTAACAGCCTCTGTGTAAGTTGGTTTGTGTTTTTTAGGGAAATTCAGGCAGCCTAATTGCTGTGCATTTGCGTGAGGATATGTTTTTGTGCAGGTGCTTCCACAGACACTTGGAAAGTTCTTTTTGGAGGTATATTGCATTCCATCAGGATGCAAAGGCATTCCCACATGACCACAGTGACCGTTTACGTGGTGTGAACAGCCAGTTGCTAACATTCAGAGCAACAGTTGTAGGAGCATTTAGCAAGAAGCCCTTTGAAATATGTTTTTAATAAACCATTCAGTGAATATATTCAAATAACAAATTTCTTCAAATCCAAGTCTATTTGCAGACAACTCACAAATGAGAGAGGCTAAATTAATTAAGCACTTTCGTCACTAGGGATAATGGTCCAGCTGTAACAGAGAACTCCAGATGTTTGTTTGCAGAAGAGTATGCTTTCCTAGGAAAAGAAAAACACTCGTGGGTATATTAACTCAGAAACAAGTTTACAGCTGTGTGCTTGTGTGCTCTGCCTTGCACTCCCACCAGTGACTGCAGAGCTCTGTTCCAAGGTTTCCGCTTGCAGTAAACAGCCTCTTTATTTCTTGCTCATTGTCCTCCTGGCCATGTTTAGACATCTGTGACGTGCAAAGTGAGGTAATGGCCCTGTGAAAGCCTCCCTGGCTCCAACAAATATCACCCTTGCTGTGCTCTGGGGTGTACCACGTGTTGCCAGTACAGCTGGACCACTGCTGCTTCCAGTTTAGGCTGTTGCGGCTCAACTTTTCCCATTTATTTGGGCGGGCTTGATGCACAGGACCATAGATTGGGAGAACAAGATACTGTGTTGTGTTATGACTGCTGGGAGCTCGCAGGGACGAGTGGCAGAGCTTTGGTGGTTGGAAAGGGGGAGTGCTTTTGGTTTAATTTCACCTGAAGACTGGAGCTTTGCCCAGCTTATACCCAGGAAGGAGCTTGGCTTTATCAGTGCGTTAGAGTCAACAGTCCAGTGCACTCCATCCATTTCCCTCAGTCTTATTTTGTTTCTGTTGTTAAACAGCCCAAGCTGGTTTTGAAGCCCTGTAGCTGAAGTGCCCCATTACTCACAGGCAAGAGGACAATAGAACATGGGGCCGCTCTTAAATGTCTCTCCACGTCGGCATCATTAATAACTGTAATGCTGGCATCACTTGCTCCTAAATAGCCTCATTTATCAACAAGCAATTTACCGTGGTGCTCTGGCGGGGCCGCAGATAAGCTTGTGCCTCAGATACCCAGGCACCACCTGCCAAGCCTCTCCCCACCTTCTCTTTGGCATTTGAGTGGGAGGGAGAGAGAGAGGAGTGGGGGGAGGCAGGCATGGTAGGAAGTGCTCCATCCAAGGTGTGGCAGTCATTGCAAGGCCCAGGGAGTTGGGTTGTGTTTGGAGGAAGGCGACTTCAAGGTCAGGACAGACGGACGAATGGGTTAATGAGTTGCACACGTTGTATTTCTCCAGGCTGTCACCTTTGAGAGTCTTCCAAGCATCTGGTTGTTTTTCTTGGTTCTCTTAAAGGTTTACTTTGCTTTTCAAGGGGTGAGAGGAGCAGGAAATGTAACCTTGCCAAATCTGGCTGCTTTGGGCTTCAGATTTCTGGCCCATTTCTGTAAGTCTTCCTTCTACTGCAGCCATATCTTAGAGATCAAGAGGTGCTAATTCAGCTCCAAGAGAGATAAACCAAGAAGGAATTTCACTGCATCTTCATCATAATGAGGCAAAATTCATCACCCAGCACATGTTTTGGAACCTCGGAGAGTTACGATGATAGTCCAAGGCCAGTTTGCTTATGGATCTGAAGTCTGCAGACAAAAATCTGACTGCTGGTACCATTTCCTTCTGGTTTTGGGACTTTGACACACATACCAAAACATGCTTGTGCTGGAGCAAAATACCCGGTGATAGTTGGGCTGAGAAAGGCTATATTTATTTGTTCCCTTGAACCATTCAGAGAGCGGAGCAGCTGGGCTTGTAAGCAAGCTGTAGCGCTAAAGGTTTTGTATTCCCTGTGAGACTGAGAGCCTCGGGGATGTTTCATCTTTTGTAAGGCGCAGATGAGATTTCAAACAAGACGTGAATGAATCCTGCTCGAACTTCGCTTGTGCAAGTAAAACTTGCTGACGGTTTTGGTTTTTGGTTTTTTCTTTTCCCCATTCATATTGATCAGCTCCTCAGCTTGACAGGGTTGCTGGCGGAGGAAGCAGCGCTCAGGCAGCACTACTTCAGAAGTAGCATTTTACACTCTGGGTCGGCCCTGTGACTGGAGCACCGCTGGCATCCCACTGATGTGCTGTTGATGGAGGAATTCAGCACTGATGTTTGCATGACTTCTCCGTTAGCATTGCATAGCATCATTGCCTAACTGTTCTGGGGTTGTCTTACAACCCACGGGTGTCCTGCAGTGCTGCTCAGTGCCAGGACAGTCCTGGGACCTGGTCCGTAGGCGTTGTGATCTAATGTGCTTTATCTCTGACCTCATGTTAATTGCAGAACAGCTTCTCTTTTCTAATTAACACAAAGCTATGTTACCTTGTCTGGGTAAGATGCAAACTACTGCATGTGTCATCTTACTTATAAATCATGTATTTACACCATATAGCAAAGCACCTCATTAACTAGGTTTCTGGGGACCTGCTTTTCTTCTGCGTGCTCCAGTGTATTTCTAGAAAGCTTGGTAAGGCCAAAGAGAAAAGATGAACTTGAGGATGATGGGTCAGCTGCATCTTCTAGTCTCTTCTGCCCTCCTGCTTCCTGCACTGAGTTGGGAGATTGCAGTGGGCATGTATCCCTGTTTTTCCAAGTTGAGGAGAAGTGACTCCCATCTGAGTGATCTCAGTGGAGCTCCTGTTAGTTCATTGCATCTACTAAGTGGAAAGTAATCCCTGGAGCTAGGATTTGGTTTCAGTCCTTGCTAGTCTCCCAGCTGGCGGAGCTGGTTGGTACTCTCTGGACATATGGTAACTCTCAGTCTTCCACCTGCTCTGGACTTCCCTTTCTGGGAGGGCTGACAATATCTTGTGTCTTGATGGCATGTTCTGGCTCATTATCCTCTAGGCAAGCTTTGTCCAATCTTTCTTAGCGAGAAAGCATGGCTTGCTTCAGCTGGCTACCCAGTCTTTATGTCCTACTGGCAGATGCCTCTGAAAACATGGGTGCTCAGCACCCCTGCTGCTACGTGGTTTTAGCTAGCAAGATGCTTCTAGGTAGCCAAAAAGGGAGGCCATGACAGGTCACTCACTGAAATGGTTTCTTCTGACCTGTGAAGCTCGTTGCATGGTGTCATGGTTTCTCTGGCAGGATCAGGAGTCTCTTCTTATCTCTGTTCCTTCCAGCTGGCAGTCAAAATGTAAGCTTCCCTGGCTCTGTTTAGAAAAAGAGTCCTCTGCCCTTCAACTCCCCAAATAGGACTGACCCCAGCACTGTGGTGCTGCTGATTTAGTCTATGTGCTTACTTGTACATCTTATTTGGGCAGTTAGCATAACTTGTTTCTGGGAGCACAGTGACCCCAAGGAACAGCTTGGAGTGGTTGCTTTGGAGTTTTCCCAAAACCCTATCTCTGCACGTAGTCAATAAAACTCCTGGGAGGAAGGTCTCCAAGAGAGGTGGGATGTCCTGCTCCCTGCCTGTGCAGGTTCACGTTAATGGGACACCCGGCAACCATGTCTTTTAAAGAAAAAATGTTGCGACCCTAAGAAGGAACACTTTCTTTAGTTTAGCTATTATTTTCACGAAACTTGTAGGAATGCTGTATTTTCTGTGGTGCAAATACTTCTCCTGTGTTTGGCTGTAACTTGCAGGGAGGCTACTGAGCTCTTGGGGAGAGGATGGCCATTGTGGGGAGTGCCTGCTGCAAAAGTACTTGTGCAGCCTCTGGTAGGTGGGTCACTGAATTACCTGGATGTCCCACCCTTATGTATGTCTGTTTTTCAAAGTGTGGTCTTCTAAAAGCTGGCCTCAAGGTAGGTGTTGGTACTGCAAAAAGCTGCCTTCAAAAATGGCATTTGGGATAGGGGGTGTTGCAGCATGTACGAGGTGTGAGATTTGTACAGACAGATGTGTGCACACCACGGGCACTTCTGGTAAGGTGTGTGAGTATAAGGGCAGCTTTAGGGGTGAATGCCTCTCGCCAGCATGGAGTAGACTTGATTAAACATCTCACCAGTGACCCAGCATCCTGAGTCCCCTCTGGTGGCCTCCACCTCTGTCTTGGAGCTTGCCCAGGCACTGGTGAGAAAGCAGGGTGAGGGTGAAGGTCTTGCCTTCACTAATAATCTTGGTTTTCTGCCTTTTACCAAACTGTGACATTCATGCAGAGGAGAACTGGGAGGTGTTTCTCTCCATTGTGGTACCTATGACAGTTTCCGTTGACCCATGAGTGTTTAGTTAAAAAATGAACCCTCTTCTTTTTTGGGGGGGGAGCCTGACAGAAGGCAGGAAGGAACAAAGGAAATATTCCTTATTCGTCTTGGGCTGCTGCTTATTTTAAAAATTAATTAGAAAAGGATATTCTATGGATTTAGGGTTTAAACTTTGTGTCAGAAATGTTAATCAAGACTGCATTAGCTAGATTTTCCTTGAGGAGTGAGTGGTGGGGGTGTACGGGGTGTTTAGGGTGTTTCAGAGAGGCAGGAGGCAACTTGGAGCAGTGCTCGTGGGGATACTTGGCAGCACGGCCGTGCAGAGCAGATGGGTTTGCCTTCACGGGGGGAGCACCCTCCTCCCCATCCCTGGAGCTGCTGAAATTGGGGCTTGGATCTCATCTAGGGAGTGCTGCTGGGGCTATTCCAGTGCTGGGAGTGCTGATTTTGTAGCATCTTTTCCAGGCCAGTTTTAAAAGCCCCCCAGGCAATGTTAGGGCTTTTTGCCATTATTTAACACCTCAGTAGATTTCACTGCTGGGATGTTTCTGCTAACTCCAGATTTATGTTTTCCTTTGCTTTTTCAGTTCATCCTGCCTCCTCCCACCCTTGTATGTGTGTCTCATGGATAGTTGTTAGCGGTTGCCTGAGGGCAGCTCTAAGGAGCAAGGCTGCATCTAATATTTAGGATTTTCCAAGAATCCCCTTCCCCAGCCTCCTAGGCAGAACTGTACGGGTATTGATGCAGATCTCTGTCTGATTTCCATTTGGTGTGGTGCTTAGAAACGTAGGAGATATTCCTGCCATAGTGGAGTTGGAGATGATCTTGCCTACGCTTCTGAGAATTGCCCTGGCCTTCAGGAAACCTCGGGCTTTGTAAGGCGCTACACTGAGTGCTTTCCTGGGCTGACAGGATGTCTTGTTCGTTCCTGTCTTCAATTTACAGCTCTACTGTAAAATACCAAGTTAATCTCATGTGATTTCCCCCTTTATAACCCCACGATGCTTGGTGCTTATGCTTCCCTTGGTGTTTATCTGCCCCTCCCCGTTCTGTATTTATTCTGTAAGTTTACAAAGCGTGGACTTCCCAGAGTGGAAAGTCTAAATAATTTCACGATTCCCCAGTGCTCCTCTTGTTCTCTGACCCTTCTCAGACAAAGGTGTTAGTGAACCACCAGTTAATTCCCTTTAAAAATATTTTTAAACTAAGTGCCTTGAATGGTTAGCTCACCTGCAGACCTCATCCTTGTGATGGGGTTGCTCTCCTCACTTGTGCTTTGGGCTCTGCTCAGCACATCCCAGCTGGAACTGGCTCCTCTCCTTTCCCCCTCCTGTTGTGGGGATGAAGAGGGAAGGACAGATATCAATAAAAGTGAATGAGACTTTTTGACAGAGCAGCTTCTGTGAGGGAACTTTTTTTATGGCACAAACAATGGATGGAGCAGAATTTGCATAAAACTCATTAGAAAAAAGTACAAGTTTCATAAATCTTGTGATAAATTAATGTGATATCATTCCAAACATGATGTATTAATTTTAGGATGAAATGAATGGGTCTGTGATCATTGTTGGTAATTATGAGGCTCCCAGGCAGTTTGGAGAGGAAATTATTTTTAAGAGGGCTTTTTAAGTGCGGGAACCCTTTTCACACCAGGAATATCTTAACAGACCCAGACTCCTTTTTACAAGTATTTATTTTCTTATTTTGCTCTCCTGGGTTGGTGTTTTGATGTAATTGTACTTAGTTCCCTCTTTCATGCTGATCAGCCTATTCCTTCCCAAAGAAAAGGAAACAAAAGTCCTTCCAGTTTTTGCAAACTGTCAGTGTTCTCCTTTGTCCCAGGGAAGGGCTGTGGGTTTTGTAGTGAACTGGGGGGCAGGAATTGCCAGATCCCCCCGAGCAGGCAGGGGGAATGGGGGGGGGGGGCAGACATCCCCTAAGCCCACTGCTGTTTGCAGGGGTTTGCTCAGGGATGAGCATTTTTTTTAATTCCTTTTTTTCCAGGCAGATTTGGAGATGCCACAGTGACACTAAGGCATATTGGTGATTTTTGGCGGCAATACCCCAGTGTGGTTGGAAAGCTTTTATTAATAAACCTCTGTCTCTAAGCCAAGGGGGTGCCAGCGGGTGAGCAAAGGCTGTGACCTCCATCCGCTGCAAAGACAGCACTGGCATGAAGACATTCATTTTAAATTTGTTTTGGAGAGCGTGCTTGCTTTCGGCTTTGCTGTAAGATCTGTTTGAAGGTAGATGGAGGGACATTGCTCTGTTCTAACCATGTTGAAATAGGTGTGGACTTTAATTGGAAGGACGCCACTGCCTGCGTGCATGGCAGCAGCCCAGTGACTGCATGCACAGCATCTACCAGGAGAGCCTCAGGTATTCTGTTTAATGGTAATGTCAAGGAAGTTCAATATACCACTGTTGTTTGGGGGTTTCTTATCCCCCCCCACCCCTTCTCTTGTAAAATTAACTGAAGTGCTCAATAAATAGCGAAGTAAAGCAAAAAAGCCCTCTGTTACGGCCACTCTTGGTGCAAATGCTTGGCTCTTCTTTAACTACTGTTGCACTACTCCTTTTAAACAGCTTTAAACACCCTTTCAAACATTTCTGCGAAAGCTGGGGGGGAACAGAGGCAGGCAATATCTCTTTCTGCAGTTTACTGCTGGCTGTCAGGTCTGCTTATGGATTCCGTCTCGACACTGACTCCCCACTTAAAATAACTAAATGCAGCAGAGAAATTACAGGTTCTGGCTCTGGCTTTCAGCATCTGTGGAACTAGAAGAACTCTGCTGTGCCTTTCACTTCCCAGCTTGATAAACTCCCTCCGAAATGGTTTTGACTGCACAGATTTGTTTCCCCTCTTCTTTGTCACCCCTGTGTTTGGCTTCTTTCTCTCCTGTATGTGATGGGTGATGGCAGTAGCATCAGTGGTTCTTGGACCAGCTTGTGCTGGGCTTTTCCCCCCATAATTGTCAAAGACCTCCTGTTTTTCTGATGGCAGAAATAGTTCTTTTTCTCGTTTATTTATTGTGAGGCCCTTTTTGAAAAGTGCTGGTGTGTCCCTGCCCTTTTTCACTCATTGCGCAGCACAGTAATCAGAGCAGAGGCAGCCTCGGTGGTGGGGTAAGCTGATGTTTCCCATTAGCACCTGGAATAAGAAGTGTGTAACACTGAGCTCAGCTTCACTTGTAGGAATGGAAACTTTGTTTGCTGAGCTGTTCTGGAAAGTTTTGGCTCAAGTGGTTGAGCCTTTTCAGAGGAGGCCAGAGAGGATCTGTTGAGGTTGTGTTTATGAAACAAGCTGGCAGCCACCTGCTTGGGAGAAGGGCTTGGAGACGGATGAGTGGGTTGCCCTTGTACCTGTTGGTGTGCTTTTAGGTATCCCCGAGTGTATCTGCGTGATGTTGGCCAGAGTTTAATCTCAGCATGCTTGCATGGTGTGAATTTTGCTGTTATTGTTCACCCAAGGCATGCTCCAGCTGTGAGGAGCAAGGTCTTCCCGGCAGTAGCAGGCTGGAGCATGTGGTGGTTAGTTTTTTTAACTATGGCCATCTGTGACACTGCTCCATGATGCTGGGACTGACTGGGAGGAAGGCAAGAATGAAGGTGGAGAGACCCCTGGTATCTGCAAGGGATTTCCTGAGCCTAAGTGTGCTTTGGTTGCTCTCCTAGCCCACTGCACGTTGTCTACTCTCCTGTCCCCAACTTTGTGTCAGGTAAGGTCTCCTGTGCAGCCTCTGGCCCCAGCTCTGGGTCATCCTCCCTGGGAAAGCAATGAGGCCTTATCCCAAACTCAGGAGCAGCTCCCACTTGCAGTGGCCTCCTGCTTGAAACTAAATTCTTGCTTTACTTTGCTTGCTAGGGAGTCACTGTCCTTTCTTCTCCCTCACATTGCTCAGCAGTGCAGAAATATTGGCACTTCATCTTTCCTTTTAAAAAAATCTTTGGAAAAACTTCATGGAAGGGCTTTTTTTCTTCATTTATTTTTTTTCTGAAAGGTGAAAGAGAAAACGAATTACAGGGAAAGAAAAGGGAGCAGGTGACAAATGAGAAGAACAGGGTTTGAATTTCAAGATCAGATCCATCAAATCCTGTCACCAAGCACATCAGAGGCCAGCCTGCTGTGATGAACTGGGCTAATTGGAGATGCATGTGCTGGGGTGACGGGGGCAGGAAGGCAGCTAATATGGGGAGTGGTGTGGGAGAAGTGAATGGGATGCCATTGCCCCATCTCCCTTCCAAGGAAGGAAGGAGGGAGAGCCAAGGAAATCTGGTGGCATTGGCCTTCACTTAAGGGGATTCTTTGCTGCAGGGTGCAGATGCTAAAATTATTTTTGTGTAAACAAATTTGTGCTGTTTTGAGAAGTTGAATAGCAACTGAGGGCTCTGTGTGCCAGCTTGTGACCTCGGTTGAGGACCATAGGCATCACTCTTGGCATACAGGCTGTCTCCCTGCTGCTTCTCTCCCCAGTGTGCCTGGTGCCTCTGATCCGTTTGCCTCTGCTACTTAGAAATTTCTGACTTTTTATCCTGCAAACCCCCTTGCCCATAAGCTGAGTGCTCATGGTGCTGGCAGTCTCCAGACCGTTCTCAGTAGTGGTGGCAGAAGACAGGGGGCCAAGAAGCTGTGTGGTGACTGTGCCCAGAGATACGATCTGGAGCTCTAGAGGGGTGGGAAATGATAAGCCGAGGAGAAATGGGCACAGGCATTTAAAAAGAGGGATTAAAGTTATTTTAATATTGAAGTGTACCTGATGCCTGAAGTCTTGAGCCCCAAAACCAGCGGAGAGATTCCCATTAACTCCACTTTGGGTATGCATCAGACCTTTTAAGAAAGCATCTTATTAAGCAACTAATTATAAACCTGCCCCTTCCATTGGATCCCAGTGCCCTCCATCCCACCTCATTCCTGTGCAGACTGTGTCAGCATCTTGCTCAGGCAGCTGCTTTATCCTCTGACTCTGGGCCCTGGGGCTTAGTGCTTCCAAAATGCTCCAGGAGCTCTAAAATCCTTTTGGAGAGTTTACTTTTTCTCCTTTCTCATACCCCTCTTGAAAGCAAAACCAGTTGAGAGGAACTGGGAGGGCACAGCCCCTTTGCCTCCTTTCCTCCTTGGCAAAATGAAAGGTTAAAGAAAAATACACAGGTTTACAGCTGCAAACAAGATGCTGAGACAGGAGTTCCTGTATGGGGGGAAGAAGTACACCCCATAAAGCAGCCAAACCTAAAAAAAAAACTGAATAAAATCCTAGCAGGAAAAAAACAAGAGGCAACAGCAACTAAAAAAGCTCCTGAGGTCAATCAAAGTTCAGGACTTGGAGAAAGAAGAAAATCTGTGTGTATGGGAGAGAGAGGGAGAAGTAGCCGTGATTGAGAGAAAGGAGGCAAAAGGAGACAAGATAAATTGTGATTATCTGGTGGAATCAAGACACTTAACTGCCCTGTCTGATTCCTGAGGGGAAACAAATGGCATCTATAACTTTGTACTGCAGAAGGATAATTTGTCCCTGTTTCCTCAGCCCTCACTGGAGGCCAGGTCGGCACTTGGGCTTGTGGTGGCTCAAAAGGCATCCTCAGCACGGCCCCCAGCAGAGCTGGGCAAGCTGTCTGTCTTTGCACGT
This sequence comes from Falco biarmicus, assembly GCF_023638135.1. Classification (NCBI taxonomy): domain Eukaryota; kingdom Metazoa; phylum Chordata; class Aves; order Falconiformes; family Falconidae; genus Falco; species Falco biarmicus. Next base: position 37,076,220 of record NC_079296.1, read on the forward strand.
GCCCCAAGAGGGGTTTCTGACAGATGTGGTACTCCTTGGGCTCTGCACACCCTCTCCAAGTGGGACCCGTTGCTTTCTGATGATTTCCCAGTGATACAGACACCCTTGTGTGAAGATGCTAGTGCTGCTTTTGCAATCCTTTGGCAATTCCTGTGTCGCTTCTGTGAAAGAGTGTGGAGTCCAGCTGCAGAGCTGAGTATCGCTGGGTCAGGTGCTTGCCTTGGTCTGGCTTCATCTGTGGGTTGGGACAACAGCACCTTCCCTGTGATCACCCTGGAAAATGGGATTTCTTGCAGGCTGTGAAATGGTGACCATGGCACAGGTACTCCAGCTCTGTTTGCCTTGTGCTGTCCAGCTAGCCTGTTCCTTCTCCCTTGGTGCTGTACATTAAGAGGGGGGAAAAGATATGTGGGGGTAGCAGAGAAGAGGCATGAAATAAATTGATGCTAAAGAAATCTGTGGAAGGTCGCTTAGGTGGTGGTGGAAGTGCTGAAGGAGCCCCGTGTGCTTTGCTGTGGTCCCCTCTCACTGCACCCTGCGTGCCTGGTTTACACCACATGCCTAAATTTAGCATTCCCCTGGGGTAGAGCTTGCAAAAACCAGAACAACAAATGACAAAGCAGTTATGAAGCCTCATTTCTTATTTCAGGGATTTGATCTGTATTTTATGCTTTTTTTTTTTTTTTTTTTTTTTCCCTGTAATGACTTTGGAGGTGCTCTTAAGTTAGGATGGTGATTACTGACTGGACAAGTAAGGGGAGCTCTTTGTTCTTGGAGCCTCGCTTGTGAGGGTTTGAGATGGTATTTTCTTATGATACGGTGCAGCTTACACTTTAATGTTCTCAGCTGCCCTATCTATCTCTTAATGAGGTTTCTTGTTTCTAACAAATAGAAGGAAAGAAAAGTTGAGGAGGGTACAGGCTCTGAATGTTTTTCATGTGTTTTTCTTTCCTCCTCTTCTACCCACCAAATCTGTCCTTCAGTTTTATGCCCTCAGACCAGAGAGCAGCCAAGCCCAGCACGCTGTTTCACAGGGATCTAGCTCTACATGTCTGCAGACTGGCGGGAGCAAGAGACACAGGTGGGATGAGGCACTCTGCCCAGAAAGGCCTTGCCTCGTTCTCCAGGTTATCCTGAATTTAGGAACTTAATTTAGGAACTAAATTCCCCAACGGTGGGAGGTAGCTGTAATGCAAAGAGACGGAGAAGAGTTACATGTTCATTTGCTGGTTGATTTTGTCTTTTTTCTTTTTCTCTCCTTTTTTTTTTTTTTTGTGCAAGTGCGTTTGCAGCACACAAACCATGAATGCAACTATGATTAGAGCTGGGTAGGGCATCCTTTTCATGTTCAGCGGGATTTTTAAGATTTTCCTTTCCACTGAGATGCAACCAAGACCTTTTGGAGTTTTGAAGTATTTGCGGTTCTGGAAGGAATTGCAGATAGCCTGTTGATCCAGGGTTTTTGAATGAGATGTAAAGGGGGAAAATCTGTTTATCCCATTAAATCTGAGAGAATACAGAGGTATGACCCTGGATTTATCTTGTTCTAGTTACTGGCTTTCACTGCAATGGGGACAGTCACAGTCTTTCTTGTTTCCTGGGGCAAAAAAACCCCTTTTCTAAGGATGGCTTCAGATGTCCTCCAAAATAAAACCAAGCTAGTAGCTAGTTTTATATCAAGGCTCTGCCATTTGAGAAAGTAGGGTTGCTTCATATCTCTGGTGTTGGCTTCACTGAAGATGGGAGCATTGCAGATAAGCTAGCTGATCACAGGACTCTTGCTTTTGGGTCTTTGTCCAAAAATGTCTTTGGTCATGACCTGTCACTTGCTTGCACCTGTGTTGGTGGAAGGAATTTTTTTTCCAGTGATTAATTGTAGCTGCTGCTTAAAAAAAAAAAAAAAAAAAAAAAAAAAAGAGAGCTATTCCTTTTCCAAATAGAAATTTGTCAGGATTTGGGCACTGAGTCTTGCTGTGCTTTCATGCTGTGGAATAGTAATCTTACATTTTGTCCTCCCCATGGATGTGCTCTAGATGGCCTGAGTCATCTTGCTCTTTGTCATAAATGAAGCTTTTCATTTCATCAAAAGTTCAAGCTTTTAAAGCCCTTGTTAAATGTAAAGCATTTTGCTAGCTCTTGACGGTTTGTGGCTTCCTCTTGCATCCGGTCCTGAAGCTGATGCAGCCAGCCAAGCAGCTTGCAGAATTGCAGCTTTGGCAGCAGCAGCTATATAGCCCTAAAGTCACCCCTCTGAGTGCTCAAAGAGCACCGTGGCTCTGCCAGCCAGAGCATGGAAGGAGCTCCTTCCTTGAATGGACCCTCAGGCCTGCCAGAATGACTGGTTTCAAGATGCTCTCCTCTAACAGCTATGGTCTACCAGCCTTTTTCAAGGGCATTTGGAGCAGGGTTACGGAAACAGGTTTTTATGAAACAAGCCCGAGTTACCAAGAGCTTCACGTGGCTGCTGGTCCTCCCCACTATTTGTCACCAGAGTTTGCACAGACAGCTGTTTCACGTCATGCTAGGATGTTCCCCTGACTGTGGTCAGTGGCCTTGGGACCTGCCAGGCAGCTGGGTCCTCGCTTGAGTGCACTTCATTGATGCTGTATAACACTAAATTTTTAATCAGAAAGTCACGCAGTGCTAAGTCAAATGCCTTACAAAAGTCTATTATTTCTTTGCAGTTACCTTTATCTGCCAAAATTGTAATCTCATCAAAGAATAAAATCAGGTTTGTTTGACAAGGCCTATTTTCTATAAAACTGTGTTGACTGGCATTAATTATGTTCCTATCATTTAATTCTTTATTAATGGAATCTCATATCAGCTTTTTCCATTATTTCCACTGTGATTGATGTCAGCCCAACCGGTCGGTAATTGCCAGGGTTGCTCTGCTCGCCAAGCCGTGCCACCGCGTTTGCCCTCTGGCCTACTGGAGCTTCCCTCCTCTTCCCAGATGGATGAAACTTTGACATCTGTTCTCCTCGGCCAGATGATTTGGGGTCTTGGAGTGCTCTCTTACTGCCAAAGATTGCTCACACAGAGAAAATTCCACACACCGCATCCTCGAGGCCAGGTGGTCAAGGGGGTCTCCCATCCTTAGCTCTACCCATCAGCTTTTTTCCTCCCATCTTCTCCCCCTTCCTGCTAAGGAGGGGACTGAGAGCAGCTGGGTGGGTAACAGGCAGCCAGCTGTAGTCAGCCTGCTACAGCAGACTTTAAATGTGCTCAGAGCTGTCATGGAGAGATCTGAAATTATTTGAGGAGGTTCTTACAGGGCTGAGGCTCCAAGGGTGGTGACCATCCCTTGCTTTTGGAACAGTAGAAGTCATCCTGCTCCAGGAGTAGTGTAGAGATTAGAGAGAGGACACATGGCCCCCATGCAGCAGCTTCAGACAGTCTGGGTTTCCTCTCTGGTCAGGAAGAGATGTTTACAACCACATGCCCGCGAGGGATGGCTGAGCAAGGTCTCTGTTTTCTGGGGTATTCAGGATGCTGCAGAAGATGGTTTCAAACATAAGCTGGCAGAAGGTAGTGATGGATTTCTCCCAGTGCCTCTTAGACTCTCTGGTTGTGTGGGTTCCACATATGCCAAAAAGATGAGTGCTTGCTGCAGTTGCTGTGTTTAGAACAAACCCCACGTCTGTGTCTGGCTTCAGGTCCTACCAAATCCCTGAGCCTTGAGGCACCTGTGGGCATCATGCCCGTGCTCTTGGCCTTGGGGTGTTTGCTTTTAACTCGGGAATGTTTTTGCTGGTGGTGTCCCTTGGTGGAGGAAAGCGTGAGGGAGGCTGGTAGGTGCGTACCCAGAAGAGGCATGGCTTCCTCTACCATCTCTAGTGCCTGAGATGGCTGCACTTCTGCTGAGCTAATGTGGTTTTTCTCTTTTGAGAAAAGCAAGAGAGGAGCTGTGGTTCGATTTATCTGTGCTAGAGGGAACAGTAAGGCTCTGCACAGCTTGACTCCCCTTGCTGCTTGAGCCATTGTAGCACCATGAGGAAATAACTTGGGAATGACTTAAGGGACAAAGGCAGAAGACTTGCATTCCCCGACAAGGACAAGCAGGATGTTTTCAGGATTTCTCCCTCTCTGACCCATTTTACTCATGGTTTCTTTTCTTTCTGTCTCTCCCAGGTTCCTCAGTGACTCAGCTGCTGGCCCGAGACCTGGACAATGACCCACTGGTCTTTGGCGTGGTCGGTGAGGAGGCCAGCCGTTTCTTTGCAGTGGAGAGCACGACAGGGGTTGTCTGGCTCAGGCAACCCTTGGACAGAGAGGTAATGCTGCTTGCTGCTGAGAGCATCCTCTGCTGAGGGGGAGGGAAAAAAGCCTCTCTGCTCAGATAAATGGTGGCTCTCCACCTTAAGTGGCAGCTGAGATGCAGCCTGGGTGGTGCTCCCATGGGGAACTGGGAATCCAGGTGTGTCCATGATGTGGTCTGTCCCTAGCTACCCTGTCACTGTCCCCAGCTCAGTGGGGACAAGGGGAACAAGCAGGGCTCTCTGATTCGGTCTGGATTGTTGGTTTTCCTGGATTCTGGAATAATATCTGTAAGTCTGGAAGTAAAGAAATTAATAAATGGAGGTGATCTGCCAAAGAGCCAGGATACTCATACATTCAGGGAAATCTACAGGCTTCTTCTTTAAAGCTGTATTCTGATTAAATCCTGTGCTATTTAGAGCAGCATGTGAAAAGATGTGAGATATCCCTGCTTATTTCAATGTCATCGTGACTTATAATCTGTGGATTCAGGTTTCTGGATGCTAGATCTGGAAAGATTCTTGCCTGGAAGCTGTTTCACACCCCTATTTTCAATGGTAGTTTTGGTGTGCAAGGGTGGTATCCCATCCGGGTGCCTGTTTTACAAAAGCCCTGGCCCTTGCAACATTCCTGAAGCAGGGAGGAAGGGATAGCACAGGCGCTTGGACAGGAGCTCGGTAAGACTGGGAGGAAAATACCGTATGGCTTAGGCAACAGGCTTCTTCCCCTGTGCTGCTTTCTGTTGCCTGTGTTCGGTTCTTCCTTTGCTAGCAGCAGTGTTGTAAAGATAAAAGCCCATTAACACACCTCAGGGCTGTCCCAGCCAGCCAGATGTGGAAGAACTGGGTGGTGGATGCTGCTCAGGCTGTGGAGGGCAAACTCAATTTTACAGTGTTGAGAGCGAGGCTCTGGAATATGTGTTTTTCTTCACCCCTCTCCCCTTCGCCTCCCTGTGCCAACAGCTGCTGGCATGAGTCATAAATCTTCCCTTATTCAAATGCCTACTGCTTCCCAATACTTATGATACCAGCCTTAAGCCAAGGAGGGTGATCAATAGATTTTTAGGTGTCTTTTGATGGAGAGTGGGAAAGGAGATGGGCAGAGCTTGCATGCATGGCTTGGCTGAACCAGGAGAGGAGCCTGCGCTGATGCTGGGGCTCAAAGTCAGTGATACCTGAAAGAGGGTGAAGGCAGACATGTGCATAGCTTGGTATGGGAAAGGTGTAAATGGCAGTCTGTGGTGGAGGAAGCAGGATGGTATGGGAAGGAAGGGATGGAGGTGGACAGGACACTGGGAGCAGAGAGTGCTGGCCTGGGTTCATGAGTTGAGAAAATCAGGGGAGAGAATACCATACAAGAAAAGTCGTAGGGGAAAAAAAAAAAAAGCATAAGATCAATTATTGTACAATGGAGGAGAAAAAGATTTGAAAAGGGAGAGGGAGTCATAGTAAGGTAAATAATGCAGGAAAAAGGAAAATAGAAAGGAAAAAAGGAAGGAGCAGATGTATAGAGGCAAAACAAATTTTAAAAGATTTTTTTTTTTTACTCCCACAAAGATTAGAAGGAGAACAGGTTTAAAATAGAAAAAAATCCCACCTGAGGCTAAAAAACGTATGTGCTAACATGAAGGGTGGAGGCAGAAATTAGCAAGTGGCAGTTTCTCAGATTATTTTATGAAGTTTTTAAAATTTAAATGCTCAACAGGTTGTTTCTTATCTCCTATTTTTCTTTTTTTCCCTACTGCTTTGTCCCTCAAGGTGGCACCGATGACTAGGGGGGAGATGGATGGAAGACTGCTGCAGTAGGGTGGGATGTTGCAGGGAGCAGAAGCTCTCCCCTGCGTAGGTCTTTCAGCTCTTCATTCTGCCTGCAAGCATTGCCCCAAGGCAGGAGCTGGGAGAGGCTTTCTCAGGCTGAATTTCCCATCTGTTTGGACCGGGGGCCTGAGGTGGGGGCAGATGTGGGGACAGGAGGGGTGGACACTATGGTGAGCTGTTTCCCCAAGTCCTTATCCAAGATGAACTGCTACCCTGGTGCGAGCAGAGCTCCTGGCCTGGGCACTGGTGGCTGCTGCCTGTCCCTGAGCCGGTCTTATTAGGAATAAATCAACCAAATTGGCGGCGTGGTGAGCCTTTTCAGGCCTGCTGTCCAGCCTGTTCTGCACGATGCTTTGGAAACATGAGGTTGCTGTGCTCTGGCAGCTTGGGCTGGGACACAGGGGGCAGGAAGGGATGCTGGAGGAGGAAGGGGTTGCTGGGACTGGGGGAAGTGAAACACCAGCTGGTTCCCAGGTACCAGATAGGTATGGTGGTCCAAGTCCTGCTGTTCATTCCTGTGCGACTCCTTGGTAAAACTTGAGCGAAATGATAGCTGCTGGAAAAGAAAGGTCTGCCTCCACTGGCAATATCCCCCTGCCCTAACACCGAAATAATCCCCTCTTCCCCACTTGTCCCTCACCCCAGCACCAGTGACTCTAGCATATTGCCATTTAAGACCGAGCTGTTAATTTAGTTAAAGCAATAAGGGGCAGAGAGGACTGCACAGGCATTTTTTTTAATAGGCTTATGGGATTTCAGCCAGTTCTTACTACAGACCCTGGGCTTATCCCAGTGTTCCCAGCTATGTGATATCCCAAGAACTGCTGCATAGCAGGTAAGTTAGGAAAGCAGCAGCAAGATTTAATGTCCTCAGTGAAACTGTGGTATTGTCATCTCAAACAAAAGCTAATTACACAGTTTTTTCTTTGGACTTTCTTGTCTTTTTGCATCGTCCCTGTATCTTGCAGTCAGAGATGGTGCCACGCTACAGTACACCGTGGGTGGAAAACTGCCTTTCTCTGCCTTGCACTTACTCCCTCTTGCTGCTACAAGCAGGCAGCCTGCAGCACCAGTGACTGGGCAGGCGTGCAAAGAGAGCTGGGGCTTGCTGGCACGCTACAGAAGGTTAAACGGTGGGCTCCTTTCATCTACTTTAGCCTAGTTGTCTGTTTAAAGTGCTCAGTCGGATAGTTGGTTCTTTAGTCCCTGCATCCCCCTGACCCAGGGCAGATGGCTTTCTGCCTGTGAAATGTGGCTGGAGCCTCGCTGGCATTGACATTTCTCAGCATTTTATACTTAACATAGGTAATTGCACTCAAGCACTCCTTCTCTTCTTGAAGGTCCTGAAAGCATTTTGCATGTAATAATATTGGCTAAAAGTCCCAAGCCTGCCATCTGCAGATAAACACTACAGTATCTTTAATTATATGTTTTCCTTCTCCTTCCTTTTCAGACTAAGTCAGAATTCACGGTTGAATTTTCTGTCAGTGACAGCCAAGGGGTAAGTGTGACTTCTCATTTCATGGTCTATGGCACAGGTGGAGGGGAGACAGGAGGATGAGCGTGGGTTGCCGGGGGACCTTCTGCATCACCCTGGGGGTGTCTGGGGAGTGGGGCCAGCCCTGGCCATCGCTTGCCGAAAGCCCGACTCAGAAAACATAGCCACAAGCTTCTTTTAGGTTTTAAATCCATGCATAAAGCTGATGTCTGCTCTCTGTCGTTATCCTTGTGACCACAGGTGATCAAAGGGACGGTCAACATCCAAGTTGGAGATGTGAATGACAACGCCCCGCAGTTCCACAACCAGCCCTACAGTGTCCGCATCCCGGAGGTAGGGATTGTCACAGCCTCTCCATGCAGCCTGGCTCCTGGCTTTTCCCTCGGTGGCCACACTTGCTGCCTGGCTGCCACCACTGGGCTGTCTGCTTGGCTGTGTGTGGGCCACCGAGGTACAGAACTATTCTCCTGCCCTGCACCCTCCCTGGGGCTGGGGGAAGGTTAAGCCTCTGGAAGTTATTGTTGCCTGAAACTGGGCAGAAGTGAAGTGACCATGTTCTGGGTGTTGGGGGAAGGCAGGTGGAAGAGGAGACTTGGAGCTCAGAGTCTTTGCAGCCTTGGTGAGGTCTTTCCCGTGACAAATGTGAAATTTGAAGATAGCTGTAAATGGGTACCTGTTCTTTTTCGTCTCCTTTGAGACGGGGGTGATGTGCAGCTCTTGTCACAGAGGCCACCTGAGGCAGGAATAAATGTTTCTACAAATGCCAGATTTCTGGCAAAGTCCAGCCCAAAGACTTCTGCCTTTGCTGGTGGTTCCCTTTGACAGCTCCGTAGCAGGACTTGTCCCATGATGTCCTAGGTATAAAATAGGTATGAAGGGACCACAGGAGATCATCTGGCCCAAGCTCCTGCTAAAGCAGAGAGTATTTTCTTGTTAGATCAGGTTGTTCAGGGCTTTATCCAGCCAAGTGTTGAATACCTCCTAACACAGAGCTTCCACAACCTTCTGCTGCTCTATCTCTGTGTTGGCCGTTGCAAAGGAGGTAACACCTAGTCATACCATCAGGGAGAACTTCTGCACCTGGAGCTCAGCTTGGCAAAAATACGCCAGGAACTTACAGTTCTGATGTGAATTTAGACTTTAAAGATGTAGAGTGGAAGGTGGTTTCTGGTGCTAGGAGGACAAGGTTTGGGGCGTTAGATTTTAAACAGGGGATTAGTACGGCATTTCATATCCTCCAGTGGAGGAAACCTCTCCCTCTTGCATCCTGGTGCCAGGGCAGAGCCCATTTTTCCCAGTGCATGCTTTGGGGTGTGGATGAGGTCAAGTGTGCATCTGTGTGTGTGTGTGTGTGAAATCAAGCAGTCGTTGGTAATTGAGAGGTATATATGATTGTGTTACAACAGTTTATTTAATATGCTGGCTGCTGATGCCCTGCTGTGCTGGGCTTTGATCTTTCCCTGTCCCTCAGCTGTGAGGATGAGGTTTCTTCATTAAGTTGCTTGTGATGTACGAGCCAGGAGTTTTAGTCTCATCTTTGCGCCAAGTCATCTGAAACCTCCTTTTGAGAATGACACTGGGTCAGAGTCATTTCTTCTCCTCTTTACAGCACAAATGGTGCAGAAATGGCTTGACAAAGGCTGCACAAGCTGCTCCTTGCTCTCGCCTTTCTGCTTGGTCCTCTGGAAACTGATGGTGGCCACCTTGCCTTGCTGCTTCTGGTGATGGGTTGTCTGCAGAAGTCTGCAAAGCAGAAGGAATGTCAGTTGGACTGAAGGAGAATAGTCTCCTTTCCTGTGCCCTCAGACTTACCTCTGGTTTTGCTATTTACAGCACCTGGTACAGAGGGCTCCCTTCTCCACATGGAGGGAGAGGGGAAGTGGGTTTCTGTGCCTCGGGAACTGGTGTTGTATTAACCCTGGTGTTTATATACCTGGGGCATCTGTGCTGTATTTCCTCTTGCTCATCGCTTCTGCCCCGAGAGCCGATACTGCAAATCTTAAGCCTTCCACATTTCCAATCTTAACCTGTGTTAGTCCTGCGGAGCGGGGAGGACAAAGGTCCAGTGCTGCTTTGGAAAATTAAGGCTGGGCGAGGAAAGAGAACTGCAGACAGGTCATTTGGACAAAAAAGTAAAATAAAAGGAGATTGAGCCCCAGAGTCTCCCTCTTGCTTGTCATGCTGCTTTGCCATGAGTAACGATTCTGCCGGGAGGGATTTCCAGGACCACCTAGTTGTTTGGGGTGTAGCAGGCACAGTGCTTCCACCAGAGTGCCTGCTCTGCCACTTGGCCTTCAGAGCTGTGCTTTTCTGGAGGTTGTCCTAATCTAATTATAGAGCATAGCCTGCCAGTTTCCAGTTTCTAGCCGTGATCCTTAACCAAGGGCACCAATCAGAAGTAATGAGCCACAACTGTGTTGCTCAGCCAGCATCCTGGAGACACTTCTGTTCTTCTGCCAGGGAGAGAGCCTTGTCTTGTCAGGCACTGTGAGAGCAGGGGGTGGGGTCCAACCACCTAAAGAGGACCCTCCAAGGGCTAAGGCCCACAGGAGATGTGAGCAGTGAACTTACTCTGTGTGTACTGGCACAGATAGATCTTGAGGAAAAGATGCCCACTTGCTTTGAGACCTTTGCTTGTCTATGGTTTTTCCCTGTTGCTTGTCCACAAGTATTCAGAGTTTGAGGTGATGTGTCATGGAGAGGAGCCTTCAGAAGCTGAGGCCCCCAGAGTCTGGGCACACCTGGAATGCAGCTGAGGCAGGGGAACCAGTCATGGTAGGGGATGATGCTGTCATCCCCAGTGCTCCAGACAGCTCAGGCCAGGGTGTGCAGCAAGGGTGTGGGTAGCAAAATCTGTCTTAAAGACCTGCCAGCCCAAGATGAAGGGCCTATAGCTAATGAATAAATGGGCTGGAGCTTGGGGATGGAGAAGAGGCTAGTAGAAGTGCTGGTGGGGCTTTGCATAGACTGGCTCTGTGCAGAATTGGCAGCTAATGAGGGTTTTTCTCTTTTTAATTTTGAGATAAATGGATGTATCGATTTGCAGTTGTCCTAGCTAATGGAGCAGCAACAGAAAGGCTATTTAAACCTCGCTGCTATTGTGTGGCACTGGGAAAGTCAAAAGAAGAGTGTGCATAAATAAATGGAACATGAAGTAAACTGACCTTTAAAAACAATACTGCCTCTAAATACCCGTCCTGGCATTTTATGCAGTCCACTTGATTTGAGAATGGGAATTTATTTGGGCATGGGCTGCAGACTGTGATTCCTCTCTAGCATGGGGAGGGGGGAGAGGATGCCCAGGTTAACTGTGGGTTCTTCCTTGTCACAGCAGCTCTGAATACCCAGACCAGGGATTGCTCATGTGTTAGGCTGATGCCGCTGGTCCTCTGCGCTTGTCATGTCTTAATTGCATCCCTGGTACCTGCCTGGAATAGCTGACCGAGGGCCTGTGTGTCAGGAGAGGGATATTGCTCCAGCGTAATCGTCCATCCCGTCTGGGCAAGGGCGCCCCGTGATTTGCTTGTCAAAAGGCAACGAGGCGGTGCGGACACTTTCAAGTCTGTAAAGAAAAGGGGAATCCTGCTAGAATTGGCAACTTAATTCACCAAGCTGGCCTCGACAGAGCTCATTAAGTTCTCGTGTATTCATTTCAGGCTAATGGCTGTCATGCTGACTGCTGTTTGATTTGCTATAATAGACTTTTATGGCTTTCCAGTTTGCTAGGACGTGTGTGTCTGTGCCCTGTGGTGCTGCTGTAGTACATTAGTTAGCTGCTCATGTGCTTGCTACTCTGACCTTCAGGGTTTGTTCTCCTCTTAGATGCATCTCTTGCACTTCACCTCTTTCATGCATTCTTTTTCACTCTCCTCGTCTCGCGCAGCCCCAGGGTACCGTGTTTCTGTGAGTCTCGGGGTTTGGCTTTTAAATCGGGAGAGATGTATTGCTAAGCCCATGGCAGGCTGTTGTGGCGATGCCTCAGTTTCTGACAAGTCCGATCTGCTTTATCTAATCTGTTTTTCCGTTTCACTGGATCTGTAGGAAACTAGTCTTGTTGGATTGTCATGGTCCAACGCTTTTACGTGAAGCAAGTGAAGTGCAGCCAAAGCCCCATGTTGGTTTTGTGGTACCTGGTGTGGTGTTGGGATCAGGGTGGGCTGTTCCCTTTGGTGCAGGCTTTCTTGTCCCACCTTCCAAGTATGAGACCTTCTGGGGCATGCAACCCTCCACTTTGCCTTTGAAGCGAACAACCTTTAAGCTTATGCTTAAAAGGCATAACTCTGCAAGCCTCTTCTGCATCTGCTACTTCCAGGTGCCACGCCGTCTACAGATCTTGGGTCCTGCAGAGCTTCTGCAAATGCGGAGGCCATCATGTGGTGTGGTAACCAAGTCTAGTATCTTCTTGTGAGGAGCTGTTTTCCCTCACAATTCCCCCAAGTCTTGAGCTTGTTGATCAAGTCCAAACAATCTCTGGCGTTCTCTTGGCCCTGAAGCATCAGCAGTTTTCATGTGCTGGCAAAATGGTCACTTAATTGTTGCTTTCTTTGCTGAATGTTTCCTTGGGAGGTTTCCAGTGGGACTTTCTTTCCTTCAGTGCTTTCCCCACCTTGTTCCTCCTGTTATACTTAATGCATTGAGTGGTTTATAAAGCAATGCATATTATTGGGTTACATCTTCCAGCAAAAAGCTGTCCTCAGCCAGGCTCTGGGCCAGAGGCTGCTGTTTAGCACCCCAGCCGCTCATGAGATGACAGTTACACCACAAAAAAGTATCTGTAACTTGGCAGGAGATAGCAACTGTAACAGGGTGCTCTTTTCAAAAGGCACCCACTGCATCTACAACCACAACCATCTACCTTGGGACTGTGCTTATCTCATCTTGAGTTCAAGCAAGCATGAGGAAGGGCTGTGGGAAAGGAGTTTAAAAATAGAAAGGAGAGTTTCTGGGCAGCATCAGCTAAGGTAGCTACAGTCCAGCTTGCAGGTGTCACATCTCCTGAACTCAGCCCTGATTTACCGATTTATTTTAATTGGGAGGCAGGCAGGCACTTACCATCAATAGCAATCCCTTCTGCTCAGGGAGTAGCCTTTGGGATTGAGCCTTCACAAGCTGCTGGTCACCATTTCCATCTTTAATGTGGTGGTGTAGTTGAAATAGTGGCTTTTATGACATGTGTGGTTTTGGTGTTTTTTTTTTCCAACTGTGTAGAAGTGTTTGATGAGGAAGGGGAGGAAAAGGAGGGGACTGTTGCTGCCCTGTCCCATTACACAGCCTGGAACCCAGACCATGCTGGATGGTGAGCAGGGGCAGGGAGGATCAGAGAAAGCCCCAAAAGCCCTAGCTGTAATTAAAATTATTATTTTGCTTTAATGGCAATAATGTTGGTAATTACATCAGTTTCCCTGCCATCCTGCCCAGGAGTCTTCAGGGGCTCGTATAATTCTATTGCGATGGCTCTGAGGCCTGATGCTGCGCATATGAAGCAGCTGCAGCGAGTGTGAGCTCTCGCTTCAGCCACATTAGCCATTCCCTTGCACGTTCACAGGCACCTTTTGCTTGTGGTTTGTTTTGGTTTGTTCATGTGTCCCCCCGTCCCCCCCCTCTTTAAATAAAAAGCCTTTACATTGAAGCTGATGATAACAGAGCTGATAAAGATGTTCCCACTACGTTGCAAAATGGCCTATAATCATTGTTGGCTGCTTTTCTTCCTAGTTTTGTTGGGTTTTTTTCCCTGCTCTTCCCCTCTCCCTCCAGCCTTCTCCCCACTCACTGTTTTCCTTCTCTCCCTGCCCATACGCTTTTGTGTGGATTTTAGAACTGAGCAAATGATTTACAAAGAATAACTGATCCACCAAGTACAGCCTTACTCTCCTTCCACCACTTCTGCGCATGCAAAATTTTCAACTAATACAGTTCAATACAAACTCCTCTGCAGCACTTTGGATGCAATTTAATTTACTTATGGCATTTTGTTTTTAAAAGAAACTTCCTGGAAAGGCAACAAACAAATTTGCTAATTATTCAAGCTTTGTTTATTAAACACTGTTGGGGAGAAGCCAGCCAGTTGTCTTTTGTGGGTAGGCAAGCATCTCCACCTCCCTTCCACCCTGGCATCCCATGGGCATGGCCAGTGCTGGGGACTGAGGGTGATCTCTCACCCCTGTCGCAGATGTGGGAGGTGAGGCTTCAACTGGCGGTTGCTGCAAGAAGAGAGCCTGCACTGCACAGGTACGCAGCGATGATCTGCAGCAGGTGAAACATTTTCCAAACTGCCTGAGCATCCTCATTTCTAATTGTTTGTTTTTGCTGGGTTTCAAAACCAGCCTCCCTCAGCCCTGAAGGAATAGCTGGCTGACAAAATGATGGGTTAGATGTCCACATTGTCTCTCCAGCTTCACAGAGCTGGTCACCATGCACTTGTTTTGATCTTTCTCCTTTACAGACTTTGTTTTTATTACTAACTTTGTTCAGCAAACTCCTGCAAGCAGAGACGCATTGTGAAGGCTGTGCCCTTCCCTTCAATAGTCTTAAGATCAGGCGTACTGTCCATCTATTAAAAAGCCATCTCTTAGCTGGATGAGATAATCCTTTTGAGAGGGTTTCATCTCCTCTGTAATCACTAGGTAGAATATAATATCCCTCAAAGAAATTATGCCTCCTCTCCTTCTCTCTCAAACCCAGCCTGCATGATCCACCAAGATGGGGTTATTTCTATATTGCCTAGGAAGATTGAATGTTAAAACATATCTTTACGTGGAGAAAATTGCCAGGTCAGGATTTTGCCAGCAGTGCCATGGGATGCCTGTTTTCATCAGTAATCGAGAGGCTGTGCGAGTGGCTGTTTCCTGGCTTGCGCTGGCATGGAAGAGCAGAAAGAAGGGGAGCTGAGAAAGTAGCAAGCGGGTAGGGACTGAGGGATGTGAATAATGCACAAGTCATCAGGCTGAGTTTACTGGGGGGGGGGGGGGGGGGGGGCGGGGGATGCCATGTGTGTAGGCACGCTGGGTACGTTTGGCTCTGGGGCAAGTTTGTAAATATTCATAAAGGTCCCACTTTCCACATGCAAGCAAAACATAAATGGGCTGGCTGTTTTAAGTGTAGGGAAATACAGGCACCGTCTTGAGTGTTCATTCTAGCTTTTGGATGCTGGCAGCTCCTTTGAGCAAGAGCTTGGAAGCACACCAGGCAGCAGCTGCCATCTCCCTGCTCTTTTCCGCCAGCACTGAAGAAAGGCATTTAAACGAAACGGACTGCAGTGCATTGAGTAAAAAAGGGTGTTTGGGCTAAAGGGTTTGCACAGCTGACACCAGAGATATCCCTGGGATTTCTGTGGAAACTTTACTTTTCAAGAGGTGAGATGCTTATGAGAGACATATGCTGCATCTCTATGATGAGACATGGAGGATTTGAGTGACATGGCTTGGGTACGGGTTGTTGTATGGGGCTGGGAGGCTCATAAGAAGTCTCTCCTTTCCTTGCATGGAGGAAGCCAAAGTAGGTGCTTGGACCTAGAAGCATCCTTCCCTCTGAAGGTCATCTTGACAAAGTGCAAGCTTTTGTCATGATTGTTGCTGCATATACTGTGATGCCAGACGGAGAACGTCATTGGGTCTTGAGTGACGTCCTGATGTCCTGGGGAGAAAGTCAGTCTCTGCCTCTGGCAGTCCTGTCCCTTGTCTGGCTTCACCAGTAAACAGGAGACCCTGGTCCTTTAAAACATGTGTCCAAGGAGTGAAATGAGAGACGCAACAGAAACTACTGGGGCGGAAAACTCCAAATGGCGTGGAAGTAATGTGTAAAGTGTCCTGGAGATAACAGTCATTTCCACCAGGCAAAACTTGGGCTGTTTCTGGAAGGATACTGCAGCAAGGAGGGGGGGCAACCTGAAAATCAGAAATAGTCATGCTGTTCTGACCAGTGCAATGCTGGGGTAGACGAGGGGGACAGGGGACAGCAGGAAGGGGAGAAAACAGCAGATTTAGATCTGAAAGGAACGCTGGTGTGGGGCAGCCAGCAATTCAGTGCTGTTGTGCTGGGGAAATAAGACTCCTGGAGCCAAAGAAATAATCTTGGGGTTAAACCACAACAGGGCAGAGGAGGAGAAAGCGTACAGGAGCATTCTCCAAGCCAGAACCACGCAGATGAAGAGGGGAAAGGTAATTTAGACAAATCAGTAATCATTCCTCTTAGAAGAAATGGGGACAAGGCAGAACACCCTTGCTCACTAAGCTCCTGAGCAGCCCCAGGACACAGGCACGCTGGTGATGCTCCACGGCAGTTTGTATGGGTGCTGAGGCCCCAGATCTGCCTGTCCCTTGCAGATTTTTTTTTTTTTTTCCCCAAGGCTCTGAATTTATTTTGAGTGTCCATCCCAGACCCATCCCCGAGGTCAGGATGATGTCCAAGCTCAGGATGGCCGATGCCAAGTGACGATGGCTGCCAGGGCTCCCCTTGGCCCCGCTGGGAGCGAGCGACTGGGTTGCTGAGGTGGAGCATGCTTCCTCTGGAGCAGAAGCAGCGGCTGCGGTCCTGCAGCATCTCTTGCTGCAGGAGCCATTTAGGCTTGGGCTGAAAGCCTGCTCTTTTCCAGGGGACTCGAAGCACCCGCACGGGGTGTTTGAGCCCAGCCCTTTTGGTATAATTACACTTACACATCTGGGCAGCAGATGGCTTCAAGGTCTCTTCCTTGTCCCCGGCAGGAGGAAGGGCGCTCTGCTGCCAGAAACGGGCAGAGGAGCGAGGAGCTAATGAATGTGACCTGATAGCAATTACTTTTATTTTATCTCTTTCCTCCGATTAAGATATTCTCCCAGAAACACTGGACATAACTTCTTATCTCGTGCCAACTAACAAAAGCCGCATTCCTTCCCTCTGTGTCCCTGTGTGGTTTACCTCCCTTTCTGTACATCATCTTTTAAGTCAGCAGCAGGAGCGTGTCTGGCCGTATAAACGTTTATTAACACGTTCAGGCTGCGAAGGCAGCGTGCATGTAGCAACTGCTCAGTGCAAGGCAGCAAAAGAACCTTCACTGAAAGTGGTTTTGGGTTTTGGGGGTTTTTGGGGGTTTTTTTTTAGCCTACATAATCATAATCATGTACTTTGTTTTGGGCTCCTTTTTCAATTGTGGTGCCTGTATTAAGGTATAATTAAGGTCATGCAGAAATGTACTGTGCTGGGGGATGGTGCCCCAGCTGCTGCCGTTTTAGGGTACGGGCTCTTTTCAACATGAAGTAATTGAGCTCAGCAGGAGACTTGTGAGGTGGGCACATGTTAGCATCCTCGCTCCATGAAGCTAGGGAAGGTGAAGCTAGAGCTGGCAGAAGAGGCTTGCCAAAGCATTTTTTCAGTAAAAAATGCTGGGTTTAATTAAGATAGAAATATTTAGGAAAAATCTTGCCATTTTGACAGCAAAGCTGGGCAGAAATAGCATTTCAAAAGAACAATAAAAATCACTCTTGCAATAGATTCATCCAATTTCTTTTTCAGAATTGCATTTTGTGTTTTATTAGTTTGTAATATGTCAGTGACAGTCATGTATAATAAGGTTTCTATGGCTGGTCATACTTTGTGATAAAATAATAGACTAAATCAGTCTATAAATTTTTAAAATAGTTATATGTGAAGTGAACTGCTGCTATCATTTTCAAACTATTTTCATTACAAATTGAAGAAATTTGATCAAGGAAGGTGGTTCAATCAGTATTAGGCAACCATTACTTAATTTCAACTCTTAATTGCTGTTGAGACTTAAAATGTGGTTGATTTATATTGTCAGTGTGAATAATGAAGAAGCAGGAAAACTGAATATAAGGTTCAAGGTAATTTTGTTTCAAGAAAAAAAAATCCTGGAAGTCTTTAATTTTCGTGATTTGCTTTAGGGGGGATAAGAAGAGCATTTCTTATTTTTTAATTTTTTTTCTAAATGAGGATGCAAACCAAATTTGGATGGAGGTCGGTTCAGACAGCTGATGTCCTGTGGGAAGGCTTGGGCTGGGAGGCAGTGTGATGCTGAGCTGCTGGGCATCTACAGAGATAATCTCCACCGCTGCAATATTGCCATCAGGCCCGCTCCCTTCTGAGCAGCTGAACTGAGCAAATGTGCGGTAGATGAACTTTGCAAACATGCTCTTGCGGTTTTCTTGCCTACCTGTTGCCCCTTTCCTGACTCCTGCTGCGTTTCTGCCACTCTGCCTTGCTCTCCAAAGGTCAGGCTCTGCTCTTTTTTTTCATGTGAGCAGCTCACCAGGCAGTTTTGTGCACACACACACACTTGCACGTGCATGCAAAGGGTCTCGGCAGGTAGCCATGCAAGCCAGCTCCGCGTCCTGATGCAGCACAGCTCATCACAGTTTGCTTAGTTATTTGGAGGTGCATGGGTGGAAGGAGAGAGCTGGTGGCTGTCACCCTGTGTAGGCTAGCTGTTTGTCCCGCTCTTTCCAGGGACAGAGCTTATTCAGTGTGTTGGGGGTGGGGGCTTCGCTGGGGTGCCAGTATGGTGTGTTTGGCCACAGCCTGCCCGTCTCCTCCAAGCTCAGGTGGGGGGTTATACAGACGGCCTCCCTGTTTTTCAAACCTGCCTTGGTTTTCATCATGTTGATATGTCACTTCCAGCTGGGCTTGGCCTGCAACTGTAAATCAAACTTGAAAGGGTAATGGGAAGGGAGAAGAGGAGATAGTGAGTCAGCCACCTCCTGCCCAGCCTGTGTGCGATGAGGCTGGGTTGCTCATATGTGTTTGAAGGTGCCTCCTGCTTAGGTGACCTGGGGTCTGGCTGCTTGTGCCAGGGTGGCCACCAGCATTACCTTCATACTGGTATTTAAGGAAGGGAAAAAACAGGAGTTTGTAACTGGTAGGCAGGTGTGCTCACCTCAGGCATGTTTATTTAGCACTTCAGTTCATCACCAAGAATGGAAGATGTAAGTATCTTCCTCTAACTAGTAAATCTTTATTTAGAGGTAAGTTGAGAGCACAGCCCTCTGAGCTTAAAGAGGGGACCTAACTCTGCTTTATACCATAACCAGACCTTGATGAACAACTTGAATGGGGAATGATTTCTGCTCCATGTGTGATTGGGAGGACCCCAAACCTACATGGGTCAGGAGCCACTGAGCCAGCACTTGGAAAATAGCTCTATTGGACGTTCTAGAAATGCACAGCCAGATGTTCTTGCCTTTCAGGTGGGCTGAGAGGGTTAAAGCATAAAGCTGTTCCGCTGCAGTGGTTAGTTGATGGCCCGTGAAGCATCGCAGGGGTTTTCAGCTGGTTGGTGAAACAGCAGGACAGGTGGATATTTTGTTTTCCTATATGTAACTTGTGTGATTTGGGAAGCAAATTTTGCAAAGAGGTTGTTTCTTCTGGTAGGAGCCCCAGAGGACTGCGGCACTGCTGTTCACCCCTGTCTTTACAGTCAGCAGGGAAATGGGTGTTGGGGCTTAAGGCAGGTGGCAGGCAAGTGGGGATGTCTCTGCCCTGTGGGACACAGCTGCAGCATTGCCTCACAGCACGTCTGTGCTGTGTGCAAACTCCTGTTCAGGTCTGAGGGCTGCCCTGAGTTTCAGGGGATGGGCTGGGAGAAAGCTGAAAGCCTGCATCCTCCTAACATGGGTGGGCCAGCCTGGTATCCCACCGCATATCACAGGGGGCCTTCTCTGCAATGCTTTCTCTTGACAACTTCATATCCAAGGGCCTTGAACACAAGAGCTACCTATCTGCAAGGCAAATGTGGGTTTTTTCAGCAAGGTTGTACCTCCAGAGCATGTGCTTCATCACCAGTCCCTCATCGTCATCTTAACTGGTGTCTTGCTGTGTGCTCGCACATCGTGTTTGGTCTGCTTAGATGATGCTGGGAGGATGGCAGACCTACTTTTTGCTTTTAGTTGTATGAAGCAGTGAATCCTTCATTGCGTTATTTTCTTGTGGTGAGGACGGCTGAAAAGAAGAGTGTAGGCAGCTGTGTTGTGCTGACCTGCTTCTGTGGAGGCGTATGGGGGTGTTCGGTGGCCCAAGCAGCAGCGATGGTGATTTCTGGTTGCACCTAATACGCGTCTCTGAGGTGTCTGGTCTGTGTGCCTGGTGGTTGGGCTATGGGGGCTCAAGAGGCAAGTGGAGGCTGGAAGAAGAGCAAGGAGGAGCCCAATCCCTGGCAGGAGGGTGCCTGGCAAGGAAAAGACAAAAGGCAACCTGGAGGAGACCTTCAGGAAAGGTGGGTGGCAGAGACAGGAGAGCCAAGCCTCACGCCTACTGCAAGGGCTGTGAGTCGCATCCCTTCTGCACGTTCGCGCTTGAGGCTGGGCTGCAGCAGGCATGGCGTTTTTTTTGGGGGGGTGTTGGTTAAAAAGCCTCACCAGAGCGTTATGGAATCAGAATGTGAAGGGTAATTGAGCTGAAAGCCATTCTGTTCCCGCAGCCTGCACCGCGGGACCCACTGAAGCGCCCTCAAATGCCTGCCTGGGAATCCCGCTGAAAGAGTGGGAGGTGGGGGGAGCGTCCCCTCAGCTGTCCTCCTGTCCCCCGTGCTGGTGGGCGAGGGCAGGAGGTGGTCACTAGAGGGTTGATGTGGAGAAGCCAGACTAATGACAGATGAAGGTTTCGTGTGAAAAAAGCACAGAAAGGTAAATAGGCTCCTGAGCTGCAATCTCCGTCCGTGCAGGCATCGGTATGCTCCCTGAATGAGTCCTTGCAGCTTGGACGGCATCTCCCTGCATCCATCTGTGATCACGTCCTCCCACTGCACCCCTTCTCCGTGGAGGACGTAGGAGCAGAGTCCCACCAAACAGCCCCGCGCCCCCTCCCCATGACACCCATTGCACAAATACCACCCACATAGGGAGAAATGCCCCACTGGCATGGCCAAGTAGGTGGTATTTTCAAATAATTAGAAGGACTGGATGGATTTAAAAAAGAAGAGAGGGATGTGGTTAATCAAGAGAACTGTAATTACTAAACACTGCTGTGAGATGTTAGTCACTGCTCCGGTCCTCTGCCCCTCTAGTGGAGGGAGCATGTGGAAGGGGATGGGGGCTTGGAGAGCTGCCGACGCAGCCTCAAGGAGGGGATTAGCAGAGACCCCTGTGTTTTGGACTTCCAGAACAGTGACGGCGTGAAGTGCACGGCCCGATTGTGTACCTTGTCGTGTGTTATTGATTGCTGAACAGGCGCAGTTAAGTGCCTCTCATTAATATTTGTTTTGGTCTTTTCCCTGAATTCTGATGAGTGGAGAAGATGCTTCTTATCTCTTTCCTGCAGGTTTTCTTTCTAGAGGATTCCTCTTGCTAGTGACAAACCTGGGCTTTGTAGCTGCTTGTCCCACTTTTGGGAGGAGGGATGAATTAGTAGCTGAGAGGAAATCTTGGGAACTCTGCAGAAGGAAAGCGAGGAACAAAAATTAACACAAAATTAAGAGGTAAAAGCGTTCTGCTCATGTCGTGCAGATGAAATATGGATTTCCAGACTTGGCTAGGTTTGTAAGTCTCTTAAAAAGGGACTCTTTGGGCACATGGGTGATGCTGACTAAACTTATAAATGCATGAGCAGGGACAAGTGGTGTGAGCTGTGGAGCAGGTAGCCAGGGACTGCTTCTCAGTCAGTGCTTTTGTAGCTGGTTTTGGTTTCTGATTGAGAGAAGAGACTGTGGCCAGTGGGTGTATTGTCCATGTCTTCTGGACTGACACTGTGAAATTGGTCTTTTGCTGTCTCTATTGTCTAGAAGAGGGCCTTCTCTTTGTCTCCATTCATCTTTCTGCTCTAGAGATGTGGCCTGGCTTGTGCATTCTTATGACTGTTGGCCACCTCCCACTCACTGTTTTTGACAAGAGCCTGCATTTCAGCATCACATTGTGGTGGTGCTGCCATTCTGACATCATGCCTGTTTGTACCAGCTGTTGCTTTTGAGGCAGTCTGCCGTGGCCAAATGTGCTGAAGCTGCCTGCAAAGGTTTCTCATCTCAGCTGTTTGGTTTGCTTCCCTGAACAACTACCACCTTGCAGAACAAGGCATGGAGGAAGTTGTCCTTAGCTGCTGTGTCACGTGCTGTTTGATGTCCTACGTCTGGAGCAGGTCCTTGCTCCCCTCCTCTATCCCTAACCCTGGCTGCAGTGGATGACTCTTCTCTTTGCTTTCCTTACCCCTTCTCCCAGGTGGGGGGACGGGACGGACGGACGGACGACTCTAGATGGCCATGCAGGTCTGAACTGTTGGGTTACGGTCGGTCTCTCTCATCAACTAAGTCATGAAAGGGGTTTCTGAAACTTGGCTTTAGCTTAAATAGAGCAAAGCACTATTTCTTTGTCTTGTATAATAGTGCCTTGCTTGTTGGGCTTGACTGAACCACAACTGGTCCACCCAAAGCTATTGAAATTATTTTGAGCAGCTCTTTCTATCTATTCAGGTTGTGCTCCCAGGCACTTAGGTGTAGCTTCTAAAATGAAAGATTTCTGGTGTGCCCAAAAGGAGTGAAGAGAGCTATTTTAATGTGGTTGCTCCTCTGGCTTTTCACTGGAGAGTTGGGTTCAGGTCTGCTATGAAGTGATATTGGAGTTCATGGAGCATGAGAAACTGCATTTGTTTGTGGGTTACAAATGAAGACCTGTCAAAAACCTTTTTAAGCAGTGACAGAAGTTTTCTTTTTCATGATACATTTAACTTAAAAGGCTTTGCTTCCCAAGGAGGCTTGTCTCTTCTTTCTTCCTTTCTACAAGCTGGGAAAAATATGGATGGCAAAAGCTGTTGTTCTCCTTTTCCCCTGTCGAGCCATCCATTTGGTGGGGTGTTTGGATCCTCTGGGGTGCTCTTGCTTCTGGAAAACAGTGTGGCCAGCTATGAAGGGGAGTGAGGAGCACCGGGAGAGAGGGGGAATAGGAAATGGACCCCCTCCTTGTGCTTTGAAGCAAGTGCTTTACCAGCTGCTTGTGGGAAGAGGGTGCAGGTTATTTCCATCGATTTGGTGTCAAGAGGTGTTTTTCAAAGGGTAAATGTGTTTATAGGATTTCTGTCGTTTTGTTGTAAGAAGTAGGATGTTGTTCCTGGACACAGGAGTTTGCTAGAAGTGTCGCATCAGCTCTTCATCAATGTGTTTCATGTTGCAACCCCATTCCTAGGTGTGCTGTGCAGGTGGCATGTAAAACTAGGTATTGCTCATTGCCATCCGCTGTGACTGAACCTTTTATTCAGTACAGGCTCTGGACAGCCATTGGGAAGCTGGTTTCAGGCACCATACCTCGACTTCTGTGCTCCTGGCCATGTCTGTGGCTTCCATTTGAGCGGCTGAAACATCTGCTGGGCTGTAGGTTTAGAAATATGTACACAATAAGGGCTGTCAGAGTTGATTGTTTCCTGCCTACTGCAGTCACAGCTCAAGAGTGGTCTTAAAGCATTTGTGAGGAAGGTAAGAAATTGTCACAACCAGTGTTTTTGTGCAAGCTCAGCAATTTGAATGCTCCCTCCATCTGCAGATTACATACTATGGGAGGATAGGGGATGCCAGGATGTGTGCTGGTGGGTTTCAGCCTTGATGCAGAGAACCCTCTGGCTTAGGTCCTTTTGCACCAGGATGGTGAGGAGGATTCCCAACCTTATCTTCCTCCCATTTATAGCACTTTCTTTACCACACCTGAGGAAAACAGGTGTAGTTTGTAGCCTTCCTTAGGCCAATTGGTTGTAGCAGTATCTACAAATAATGAGCAGAGATGCTTTATGGAAGGAGATGTTCAGCTACCCAGAATAGTTCCTCACCTCGAAGGAGAGAGAAACCAATAACATTACTCTGTGTTCCAGCTGAGCAGGTGCCATTGCTAATTAGCAAGGGATTGTTGTTAAGAGAGGTTTCTTGCCACAAGCTGTCAGCCCTTTGTGCCATGCTGCAGTGGTGCTGCCACTCCTTGGAGCCATGGTGGGTGTCAGAAACCCAGAGAGCTGCCAGATTTTGTTGGTTGGCATGCTGGTAGGGGGTGAGGAGGAGGGAGAAGAAAAGAGAGGAGGAAGGAGAGGAGCTGCGTACCATTCACAGAAAAAAAAATAAAAAATCTGCCTGCAAGTTCCGAAGGACCTCACCTGCAAAGAAGCAGCAGCATGCTGTTGAATGTTCGGGGGTTTTTTAGCAATCCAGTGGGAATCTTTGGAGGGGAAATAGTGGTGACACACGGTCACCTGCAGCTCCCAGAAGGTCTGAGAAGGCGGCCTTAATTAATTTGTTTTTTTGTGGGTGTTGCACATCTCTAGTCCATTGCAGATCCAGCTGTTTCTGCATTTGTTTGTGTGGCACGTTTGCCAAGTGAGAAGAGGGGTCAGTAGCGGGGAAGCTGAATCCTGCCCAGCTGTCCTGGCAAGAGAGTGGTCCTAGTGAGAGAAGCCTCCAGCATCCTCTGGTCCATGTAGGACAACAGGCTGGTGTTGGGTGAAATGGTAGCCACAGGCATGGCGCTTCTGTGGCTGTACATTTTACACCTGCATAAGGTCTGTCTGTACTGCTTGTTCCAGCAGAGCACCAAGATATAAAATAACATAACAGAAGATGACAGTTCCCTCCAAACCCTTGGGACTGACCCACAGTCCTACAGAAAAGTGACTGCAGCCAGATAAGATGGAATCAAACCGGATGAAGTAGCAACAGTTTGCACCCCCGTAGCACATCTGACACTCAGTTAAACAGAACCCGCTTTAATACAAACTTAAACCCACGCTGGCAGGAAAAGCTCGGCCAGCTCTGTCTGAGCCTCCTTCCTTCACAGTCACTGTGCAAATCTCTTCGAAGCCCAGCAGGGCTGCTGCCCAGGGCACTTAGGATGGCTTGGAGAGAAGGTGGTGGTCCTGCATATCCTTTTGGGTGCTCCAGAGTGAACCAGAGTCTCTTCTAAGGAAGCTGCACTACTGTAAAACAAAAGAATTTATGTTCCTGTAGCTCCTTAAAGAAAGGATTGGAGAGAAGGATTGATAGCTGCTCTGGGTTTGGCTGCCTCAGTTTCCTCAGACATCTTTCTTCCCCTCTTGTAGCATTGTGCAAGGGGTGGGCATCCCTTGGTTGTGCGGTTGGTGGAGCGGCTCCTGCTGCCCGCCAGCTGTGTGACACCAGTGTGGATGGGGTGAGGCACGTCCAGGGCTGGTCGAGGGTGCCTGAGGCAGCATTTCTACTTGTCTCCAGCTCATGGAGATGGAGGAAAATGTGGCAAGATATATTTTGCCCTGGGCAGTGGACTAGGTAGGACAAAATCCTGCCTTCCACCCTCCAGTGGCGATGAGTACAACTCCTCACGGTCAACACTGTGGAGCTGCCCCTGCCTGAAAATCTGCCACTTGTCCCCCCTCCCCAAGTCCCTTTGCTCCTGATTTCTGAATTATTGGCAGAATAATCTTGCTTGCTTCCACCTTGGCATATTGCTGCCCTGTGCCTCTTCTCATCCCAGGTAACTGTGTTTCCACCAGATGCATGGTCTGCTTGAGACAGTCTGTCTTTGGGGTCCTGGGGTCCACAGGCATGTCTGATTGTTTCCAAGCCTGTTCCTTGTAGGTCGTATCACGTTCCCGGCCGTAATGTGAATGGAGGAGGCCAAACACTTCCCCTCCTCTTTCGTGCTGTCTTTTTCCAGTAGGGATTTCTCTCACAAAGCTCACTTGTTGCGGCCCATGTATTTTGGGTTGGCATGCCAAAAGTGCTTTCATTTAACAGATCTTTCATCAGGGTCGATTTTTCTATTGCTTTTTCCCTTTGGGTGTGCTTGGAGGAATTTATTCTTTTTAACAGGTTTATTGGTTTTAAAAGGCTGGGGGGGCTCTTTCATTTGATGCCTGGCGAATGTATTAGGTTTCTGATCTCCTCCTGGGACTGGGAGGGGAGGGATGGATGGAAAAGAGGAGGAAACTGCAACCTGTTCTGCCCATCTAGCAACAGTTTTCTCATCCTGTGTGTGTTTCACACTGGCTTCTCTTCCACTGCCGCCACCGACCGAGTCCTGCCGCTGGTCGTGCAGGAACCCTAGTGCAGCTAAGGTGCCAGACGTCTCCTTGTCTATTTTAAGTGGTGCATCTCTAATTCTTGCAGGTAAGCTGTACCGGCACAGTTAGCCGTTTGCATGTCATCTTGGTGCCGTTACTATTTCTGGTGGAGCTGTTACTGGTGTTATCATCCCTAGCAGTATCTGTAGAAATAAGCACTTTTTCAGCTCTTGTTGTGAAGGTGTGAAGACAGTGATTTCATGAACAGAAAATGTATGAGCTGATTGAAGTCCCTGTATGAGGACTAGGGGAATGGAGGCACAGAGATGGCATGATTCCCCCCACCCCCCTGTTGTTTTGCCTTTATTTCTCCATTATGTTCTGCAAGTCTCAAGTTTCTTATAAACAAAACTAGAAGTGGGGTTTTGGTTTGGTGATTCGGTTAAATTGCTAGGATGGATTAAATTGAGAAATACCCCCATACATCTCCCTTGCAGCTGAGGGCAAATTTAACCACCGATTCCAGAGCTTCTGAAAACTGCTTTGTCTGAAAATGAATTTTGGCCTCTCAAAGTTCAAACATTTATCCTGAGCCAGAAATATACACAGATTTGCTCTCTAATTTAATAAAGCCATCCAAATAATATGATTTCTCCCATAACCATCGTTTATGTTTCACAGCAAAATGATAATGAGACACTCATTAGAAGTAATAAACAAAACAAAACCCACACAGCAAATCCTTCACCAAGCCTGACTGATGGGAAAAGCAGCAGCAGCTAAGTCTTAGGCCACATAATGTTTACTGGGTGCAGCTGTTTTGAAGGAGATGTTCTTGAAACATTATTTTGCTTGTTGCATTTTAATGGGATTTTGCTGATGGAGCAGGTGGGCACAAACAGTGCACAGGAGCAGGTCTGCAGTTGGGTTAAACACTGCACCAGTGCCAAGCTGGCACTGCTTCTTCCACCTCTTGGGAGTTGGCTAGAACTGATGATTAAAGGGCATCGTTCATTTGCTGAAATCCTTCTCCTTATCACAACTTTGACAAGGTAGCTATTGTTTTAATTCCCTGGTTAAGGCTTGAACCAAGGCCAGGCTGGATGGGGCTTTGAGCAGCCTGGTCTAGTGGGAGGTGTCCCTGCCCATGGCAGGAGCTGGAGCTAGATGATCTTTAAGGTCCCTTCCAACCCAAGGTGTTCTGTGGTTCTGTGATACACCTAACGTGTAGACAACAAGAACTGCAACTGATATCTTGATATCAAAAGTCTTCTCCTTTTTACTTATAACTGTATGTGCACTCTGGGCCGCCACCTGAATATTTGTTTGTGGGCCATCCTCATCCAGGTGAATTTTCCTTTGACTTCAGCATTTTGCTTTAGTAGGTTTGCTTATCTTTAATAGCTCTTTACCGTTAATAGCATTTATTGTTGCTATTTCTCAGTTCTGTTACCCTTTTGCTACCTGACTGTGGCACTTAGGGACACGGTTTAGTGTTGGACTTGGCAGTGCTAGGTTTATGGTTGGACTCAGTGTTCTTAAAGGTCTTTTGCAACCTAAATGATTCTGTGACTTTTACATAGCTCTCCTTGCTGTGAAGTTGTTCCAGCTGGGACCACACAAGGTGGCTGGTCCATCTTGTCTTCATTTTAGGGTGCTGGGGAGGGCAAAGCAGAGGTGGCCAGTGGGACGGTGTGCTGTTGTTGGGGTGTTGGGGGTCTTTTCCTGCTGCCTGTGCCGGGGGCTCATGCCATGCTGGGCCATGAAGTCCTGCCTCCAGCACAGTGTTCCCAGAGCCAACATCACTGCAGTTATTTGGCTGATACTATTGTGCCATTCCAGCTCTGGCATTTGTTCTTTTTGGCCCAAAATAGCCCACATCTGTTGCTGCTGAGCATTCATTCACTGCTTCGCATCCAGGCTTTGGGGAAGGGATAGGATGTGGGGAACAGCTGATATCTGGTGTTTTGTTGGGACTGTTGGTCTTCCTTACAGGTCTCATTCATTGGCTTTCTGATTCGAGGGCACCCCTTGGTGATTTTTGTGCTTTCAAAATCACAATGAAGGTATATGGACCCAACACAAGCTTATTGTCTTTGTCCTCTTAATTATAAATTAATAAATACAACAATGTGAGCTGCTGCTCTTGTGCATAGTCAGGTCTGCAAACTGTACATGCTGAGGGCACAGGCAGATCTACAAAACGTGCTTTCTCCAACCACGGCCACTGCACCAACTCTTTCTGTTTAGCTCCTTTGCTTAGGAGAGCACAATGTCTGTTCACAGTCAGAGGATGCAGAGTACCACGAGCTGCGAAGGTCTGCTTCGGTATGAAATGACTCCTCTTTAAAGCTTGTTTTAGTTGTTCCCACTTGAACTTTGGGTATTTGTAGTGTCAGTTGCTGTTTTGTTTGAGTCTGACCCTCCCCAGACACTGGGTAGTTCCTATGTATGCGTAAAGGTTAAATCCCATGCCTTTTGTGAAACTCAAAAATGTAAAGGTTGAATCACCCTTTTCTTCTTTGTTCTGTTTTTTGGGGGGTCATGTTGATTTTCGCTGTGAAGAATGGGCATTTGTCTAGAAAGCTGGTGGGGAAGGGACACTGGAAGCAGGGAAGGGTTGCTGCAAGCAGCAAGGTTTAGCAGTGCAAAAGGTTCAGCTTGGCCAACGTAGGGTGCCAGGAGAGACGATAGACGGGTTTTCTTCTGCTGTCCCCTTTTCCTGGCTCTTGCTGTCATCTGTCCCTTATCCCTGGGCTTCAGCATCCTCCTAGCTCCCAGAGTAGCTCCAAGGACTGTCTGTGGTACTGGTGGTGCTGAGCCAGGTGTGCCAAAGCTCCTCTGAGCCGGAGGCTGCACGTGTGGCTCCCTCTCTACTCCTGTCCAAGAGGGTTAATGAGTCCTTAGCTTTTGATCCTTCTTCCCTAACCTGAGCTAAGTGCTAAGAAATAGCTCCTCCAATTAAAAAAAAACCAAAACAAAACAAAAACAAACAACAAAAAAACCCCACCCAACAAACCCACAACCAGCCAACAAACGAAAAATCCAACCCAAACAAAAAGGCAGCTCACCTTTTGTTTCTTCTGTATACTTTTAATAGAAAATAAATGGTAATAGAAGAAACTCTGCTGGAAGGTTTCAGAGAGCATGTCTTGTGCATTGCTCTTTTCCTACTGTATCGGTCCTGTCCAGACTGATGAACTAAATGATGCAATGCCAGAGATAAAACAGCTCTTTTTACCTTACTTTGAAGAAGAAATAGTACATCCAAGCTGTCCCTGGACAAACTCTTACCTGCCAATGTTTCAAAAATTGCTTTATTAGGGTCATCCTCACTCCCTTCTTGCTTGTGCTGTGATGTCCTTCCTCCTCCCTCCTAAATGAAAACCTTATTTTGGTTTTCACCTTTTGAAAAATGGTTTTAAAAAAACCAAAATATAAAACCAAGCAAAGAAGACCAGATGTGCACACACTGGAGCTGCATGGTGGTCAGAGAGGAGATAGCTGTTCTGGCTTTTACCTGTTTTTCTACCCAGATATGCTGTGAGCAGTTGGCTGTCCCTTGAGAAAACAAGGCTCCTGGGTCTCCTGACTGCTTTCATTCAGGGGAAACTTCTGTACTTTGAGTGTACTTAGCACTACGTCGAACATGGGTTTCCCCCAAGCCACTGAGAGCAGCTTCCAGCCTGTTTTCAGCAGCCTGCTTTTGACAGGGAGCTGCTGGGTGTGTGAAACCTGTGCTTGATGAAAAGCTGAAATGCCCGGAGGCATGCTTCTTAAAAATGAGCTCCCTTCATGTTCAGAGGCAAGATCTTTGGCTGGAGGTGCACAAACTTGTGTTTTCCAAGCGGCTGATCCTAAGGATGCTTTTGCAGGTGTACACCTGCCCTATCAGGGAAAAGCCAAGTGATAATGTCCTGTGTTGTCATCTTAGCTGCTAGGATGCTCGCCTGTCCCTGGAGAACAGGATGGCTCTTGTGGGTAATGAGCTCTGCTGGGGCTGAAAACAGAATTAATCATCACTTGGGAGTGCTGGAGGAGATGCTGGTGGCTTCACATGGCTTTATGGACAGGTGTAAAACAGATACTCATTTTCTGGAGATGTCGAAGGTTCTCTAAGATGGACCTTGTGTGTGGCTGCAGCACGGAGGAGTTAAGCAAAGCATGGAGATTGCTATTTAAAAGATGCTGATGGAACATGACTGTCTTTTGTAGGAAATAAGGGGAATTGACAAATCTGATTTGTTAATGATTGCAGGGTTGTGTTGGGTATGCTGGCAAAAACAAAAGAAGAATTGTAAACCCATATTTTCTCCTGCTGCCTCTTTCTGATAGAAATGCCAGTGCACAGGCCAAAATACAAGAGCCTGGTTTACTTAAAATCCCTGTTGGGATATTACCTGGCAGATATCTCCCAGAGCAGCGTGCAGCCCAGAAAGAGAAGAGCTCCCTTTTACAGCCTTTGCTGGGAAGATGCAGGGGGTGATGGGGCAACTGTGTTTTTCTGCCTGGCTTCTCAGCTCCTGGCAGAGATGGGGCAGCATCCCCAAGTGAAATGCCCACCCTCAGCAAGGGTCCGGTATCCCTCTGAAGGCAATTCTCATTCAGTGAACGGTTGTTTGGAAATAGTCAGTCATCAGGCACTTACGGATCTTTCAAGCCCCTTTCTCTCCCTAATAATCCCACCTCTTGGGAGGTATTGATTCTCTGCTGTTGGCTACCTCTTGGTATTCTGTGGTCCATTTTTGTCTGTGCAAATCGCTGCGCTGTCATTTTCACGCAGCAATTACCTACTCTTGATTTTTCTTTCATCCTGAGTCCTTTGCCAGAGATCTAAACTCTGTATTGACAAACCACCCTGGAAGAAACACAGAGGTCAGGGTTTGGGAAGGAGTTTTACACAACAAAAACTTTGGGGAGAGTTTCCCCTGGGGTGTGATCATCTCAAAGGTGTTCAGTCTGTCTTTTTATATTTATTTTTTTTTACTTGTCAAACACGAGAGGGATGCTGTGGCTCCCTACCCTGCAAATGTGACTTTTATGCCTTGCTTTTTGCTCATGCTGAAAACGTAAGAAATTCTTCGCCTTGCTGTGGTGCGAAGGATCAGCCTGGAGAGCTGGGGGAAGCAGTTTTCCAAGTCATCCTCTGCTGGGGAATGAGCACCCATCCGCGTGAGCTGTGGCCTGCTATATAGGCCAAGTTAGACCAGGCACAGGTGTCCAAGCAGAGCTGTGCTTTGGGTGGGCAAAAGCCCAAGATGCATCATAAACCAGACCAAAAGCAGCAGCTGTGCCAACTTGAGGGGTTTGGGGCAAAACCTTCCCCATGCTGTTGCTCTAGAGGATTTGGGTCTGCGCATGGTTGCAGCAAGAGAAAGCAAGGCAGAAAGCTTGGGAGATCTCTCCTCTGACAGAAGCACTTGGTATCAGTCGCCATGGGTTTTAACTAACTCGCTATCTCTTGTGCTCTTCAGCTGGTGCCTCGTGTGTGGAGGGTACCCTGGCTTGTCACCTGAGACAGTGGCTTGGCTTTGGGTGACCTGAGAGCGCACCTGGGTGAGGTGCTGCCGGCAGCTGCATGTGGGGACAGGGTTTGTGGAGCGTCAGGGGTGTCAGGCTGTGGCTCCGCGGGGTGCGCTGGCAAGCGTGGATGGGGCTGTGCAGGAGCGTGCTGGAGACCAGGTGCTCACAGACCAGCAGTATTGCAGGCTAAAAGGACAGGCACCTTCCAGTCTTAGTGATTGGTTTACATTTCCAGTCTGAATTACAAGGAAAAGGGTGGAAAATGCCTTTAAAAAAATTAGAGCAGAGATTCATGCTGACATTTCTAGGTCCCAAGAGTCAGCAGGAAGAGCAAATGCCTGCAAACACATGTTTCGGAGGCCTTTTGTACTACAGCAGGTTTTTCTAAAGATGTGGGCACAGCTGTAGACAAAAAACAAAAAATAAAATAAATAAACAACAAATACAGACTAAGAAAGGTGCAGCATCAGGCCCTTGAGCAGGAATTTTGTGGTCTCGGGTAGTTTTGATGGTGATGAAGGTACCGACACAGCAGCTGTGAGCTTCCTCTTGCTTTCCTGGAGGTCAGGCTTTGTTTCGGGGTTATGGTTCAGCCATCTGGGGAGGGGGGGAGGTTTGAGAATTTGTTTTAGTCCCAGATGGTTATTTTTTTTCTTTCCGAGTAGATGAAAGTTGGAGGAAATAGTGATTTACAACAATGGGGTCTCCTTCAGCCCATCTGCTGCAGCACAGGAGCTGCGGCTCCCCCAAAAGTGGCAAGTGCTATACTTAACCTGGCACAGAGTTGCACCTCCAAACTTGAAAGGCGTTTTGTTATTAAAATGGCATGCCTGGCTGGTGAGTGCTCTCACTTGAACAGAATCCCCATCCTAGCAGAGAATAAATTAAGAAGCCAACTGGCCACAGCTGCCTGAGGAGCGCCGGGACCAGAGATAGGGCCAGAAGTCAGATAACAAACAGTGTCCAAAATTGCAGTGCCTGGTGCAAGGCGTGAAATTAAAACCTTTTCTGCCTCTTCCTGCATGCTGTAACAAAACAGCTCCTGCCACAGTCTGCCGGCACCAGGAGTGAAGGGGAGAATAATTAAATAAATGGAGATTTTTGCGTCTGAGGGAAAGGATGGTGCTTCTCTGCCACAGCCCTTGGTGCTTTGCTCCTGCAGCTGGGCTAAAGCTGGAAGGGTCTGTGGGCTGCCCTGCTAAGCTGCCTTTTGACTGCCTCTGCTACCTGGAGGTGGGAGGAATCGGTAGTCTTTTTTTTTTTTTTTTTTTTTTTTTTTTTCTTCTTTTTCCTGTAGTTGCTTCTTCCTCTGAGTTTGGTCCCTCTGCCTTCCCTTCTGGGCTGCTTGGCAGCAGCCCTGGGATGTGCTTGTGTCATACTGGCTCTTCTCTCCCCAGACCTTGCAGGCTTTCCAGACCTCAGGAAGGACGTTTCTCTGAAGTTACCACCCAGGAGTGATGAAGAGGGCAGCACTTTTTAATCAAAGTTACATTAGGTGAAGCTCATATTATTCACTCTGCTTTATTGCAGCTATTTTTACACAGGGGTTAGAAGTTAATACTACCCAGCGAGCCTGGTTTTGCTGAATTCTGGCAAGCGCCAAAATCCATCAGCACATCCAGACAGGGTAGGAAACAGCCCAAGCAAAAAATAAACTTGCTAGCTGAACTAAAAAAGCAGTCAAAAAACCAAACCTTTAAAAAGAAAGAAAAAAAATACAAAAAAAGAAACAAACCAAAACCACACAACCAAAAAACCAAAACACCAGACCCTCCATAATAGAGGGGTCTGGTCTGAAGGGGCAAAAACCAGCCAGGACCATGAGCTGTAATCAGCAGAAGGACAAGCTTTTGCAATCAGCACAGGAAGGGGAGCAGGAGCTGTAGCAGGAGGGCTCTGGGGGCTGTGGTGCTGCAGGGTTAGTTCTTGCCTGCCTTGGCAGATGAGCCTGGCCCTCTCCCAGTCCTCGTCCGCAGCCACAGCTGATACGATAAGGCTTAAGCTTAGTCTGATTCTGCAGGAGGGATGTCGCTGCTCGGGAAACGGCTGTTAACTGCAGCCAGTGTCTCAAAGTGAACTGTTTCAGCAAAGACGGCTTTGCAGGGTCATGCGGGTTGTGGTTTTGGTGGGGGTTTTTTCCCCCTCTCAGGTAATGCCAAAGGTTTAAGCTGCGCTAATTCCTTGGACCGGCCAAGGATGCTGGCAGAGCTGGGATCCTCCTCTGTTGCTTGAAAAAAAATGAGAGGGGGAAGGAGGGACTTGTCCCTGTGTTTCTAGAAAAGGGCCAAAATGCAGCATTTTCTTTCTCACTTCTGTTTTCTCTTTCTTTCTTCTTTTGCACCTTTTTCCCATTCTTAACATAGAGATCCCTTGCTGGAGCGTGCTTTCTGTGCCAGTGCTTTCTAAGCCTTTTACTGGTGTATTATCTCTGCAGGAGATGCTATGGCGAGACTGTGGGATCCAATTGCCTAGGTTCTTATGATGTTCTCAGGGGTGTTCAGAGATTGGGGGCCCCTTTAAAAAAAAAAAGTCAACCCAATCCTGAGCACTTTTATTACAAAACACCAGGTATTTTTAAAAACCACTTAAGGTATTTTTCAAATCCGCTTTCAAATTGCTGTCACCAATTGATTGCTTTGACCCCTCTTCTGACGCAACTTCACAGTATGCTTGGTCGGTTCTTTGGGCTGTATTGCAAAGGCTGGTTCCTTTGGCAACGCTATGAGAAATTTGGTAGAAAAATTATTTGCCTTAACATAGTTGTGAGGCCTCAGGCAGATGCACGGAGCTGCAACAAAAAGCATTGTCCTTGCCCCAAAAGCTGGTAAGGTATCAGCGAGAGGCGGTGAGCTGAGAGGATTGTGAGGAGGCAGGTGGAGACCATTGGTGCTGAGCAAGGAGCTGATTCCTGTGCTGCTTCTGGCTTGGGACATTCCTGCTTAGCTGGGAACTGGTTTGGGGTGTGCTGTGACAGGCAAGTGGAGGGCTGCTTGTTTTTCTTAACATCCCTCCCAAAATGGAGGTTAGGGAGTAGTTCAAAGAAGAACTCGGCGGCTTTGCAAGCACTTACAGAGGGTTTCTGTTGGGCAAGGGGAGGTTTGAAAGTCTTGACGACATCCAGTGCAGCCCAGGACTGCAAAGGGCAGGATGGCTGGAGCTGAAGGAGCTTGTGAGGGAGACGGGAATCTTTAGGAGAGGCCTCTCAAGGCTAGATGCAAGACCTGTGCTGTTCCCCATGCTGTTAGTGTAGGAGCCTTCAAGGATATCCTCTGGAGCTCTCATGGAGCGTGTTGACAATTTAGGATGATGTTTAATGTAGCATTACTGAGCTACAGTGTCGTAATTACATGCTTGTATTAAAGTTTATCCACAAAGCTTTTCTGCAAGCAGAAAGGCACCAGCGTGTCCCTGACACAAAGGTTTGGTCCCTGGTTAGTGCAAAGAGTGCAATGAGCCAGCGTAAGGGGAAGAGGCAGGTTTAGGGGTACATAACAAGCACACCTTGGGCCATTGGTCCTTCTGAAGAGAAGAAGGGAAAAAGGAGGGCAGCCTCATACAGAAACTGCCTTGTGCTCCTGTGGAGAGTAGTGGGCTTGTAGCCAACACAGCTCAGTCCTTCCTTTGCCACAGGTAGGTCTATCCAGCAAGGTGTCTTACAGAAGTATGGCTGTGTCTCAGGCTGAGCGCTCTGGGTGGGACTTTATGCCTCCAGCTTCAGTCTGGACATGAATAGTATGGAAGAAGAATTGATGTTTTGGCTTACCCTACCGCTTGTCCCTGGCGTTAGAGACAAATGTGCATGTTCTTCCACATAGCAGTGGGGGCAGGTCACCGTGCCCTGAGGTGCAGGGTGTGGGTAGTGTCAAGGGAGAGGCTGGGAGGGAAGTGCCTGGGGAGTCTCTGAAAACCTCTGCAGGAGCCTCAGCTCTTGCTGGGCGTTTTGCATTGCTCTTAAGGATGAGAGGCTTAAGGAATAAGAGAGAAAAGGGAAATATTATTTGTAATGTGAGGCTGCATCTAAGCCCTGTCCAGCGTGATTGCGTTTGTGGGTCCACTTGATAAGCTGAAGTTTTGAAAACTGTCATTAGAAATAGGGTGTTTGTGCTGTGACTTAACCAATGAGGTGACCAGCCCTGACCGTGTCCCGGGCCATACCCTCTATACCTCACCCTGCCTCCTTTGCCTTGTTGCAACCTCAGACTTTGCCAAGGCTTGAAAGATCTCCTCACCTCCTGGTCAGATTTCTTGTTCCTTGGGGATTTAGAGGCAAAAAGAGCTGATGTCTTTGTTTTAGTAGTCTGAAGCTTCAGTAGCACAAAGCTGTTTGTTGTGCCAGGAGCAGGTATTTACAGCCGTGGTGTGCACTTCCTCCAGGGTATCAACTTGGCGCTGGTGCTTGCTCACTTTGGGGCCACCTCTTCAAAAGCAGTTCCTCCAGCCTTCGTTTAAAATCAGGAGAGCGGGTGCCAGAGCGTGAATCAATGTGCTGTGCTTTGGTGGGAGGGTTTGTAACGTCTCAGCCTTGTAAACAAGGGGTGGTGATCTTATTCCCCAAGTACGACCGCTGCGGGGATTGTTTAGCTTATCCCCGTCTTCAAACTACATGAGCAGAGGTATGTGAGTTGGGTCTGCGCTGGCTGATGGCGTTCCTGGTGTAACAGCATCATGCTCAGAGGGGTTCCCTGCCCTTCTCCCCTTGGCACTGCTTTTTGCCAAAACGAGTCATCTGGAGGCTGATGTTGACCGGTGCCCACACTGGTGTGCCTTAGTCGGAATTTCAAGTTAGCTGAAGAAGAGCTTGGGTACATCTGCGGTGAAAAGCATATACCTCAGCTTTGGGGCTTTTTGCCTTTGCGTTCCTGGCGCTTGTCTAGGCTGAAGGGGATGGAGGGAGAAACTTGGGCTTAGAAACTGGTGCTTGCCTAAGACTGACAGACAGTAGGACCCTGTCAGACATTGGCAATGAGCTTCTGATGCTGACGAGGAGGAGGTGAATGAAGGTTGAGAAGCACTGAAAGATGGGAGGGGAGACCCTGATTTATTTGTAATTGTTGTGAATTTTGTTTAAGTTTGTAACCTATAAACCAGTGATGCTAAAGAAACGAAGTTGGGCAAATAATCCATTTTCTCAGCTGTGAATGAGAGTAAAGCTGAGGGAAGAGGAGAACCAAACTGACCCATGTGAAAAGAATAGACTTAACCCCGTTCCTCAGGCAAGGTTTGAGGGGATTAAGCTGGATTTGTGCCTGTTTCCCACCACACAGATGCTTCCCTCAGCTGAAGAGTTTTGGCATAGAAGGAATGAAGGGAATTCCAAAACATTGCTCCTTTAATTCAACCAGATGTGCCAGTCAATGTAGCCGGTGAGCTGAGTCCTCTGGGAAAATCCTTTTCATTAGGAATCCTGCTAGACAGGGAAACAGCGCGATGTGAGCACAATCATCCCGGCTGATGTGCTGAGATCCCAGCCTGTATTAAAGAAAAGCAAAGGTGAAACAAAACAGCCCAGAAGTTGAATGATTCAAAGAGCTTTATTGCTGCAAATGAGCCCCCCATGCTTTAATGCCAGCTTGGAGGACACATTGCTGACCAGGATAGGAGAAATGCACTAGTGATGTGGCTGCGCTGCTGCACCCGATGGTTCACAGCCCTTCCTCTTGCTCTGGGAGCGTGGCTGCATTGCTTTTGCAGAGCATCCCCTAACACGGGATGCTCCTGTAGCAGTTATGCCTCTGCAAGAAAATTAGCTGGAGAACCATGAAACAAGGAGACAGAACCTTGGAAAAACTTTCCAGAGCTGCCTTTCCCCATCACCTGCACAGAAACCCTCAGCCTCACCGAGGGCAGTGCCAGGAGCAGATCTGTCTGTGCTTTCCTCAGGGTAGGTTCTAAAACTTTAATGCCAAAACAGTACAGCCTTAGTAAAGCTATAGGTGTGTGATGTTTTATAACTTCCCCAACCTGTAACCAGAGGCAAGGATTACTTGCCCCTCTCTCTGTCCTCAAGAGGCCGATAATTTTAGTGGCCCTTTTCATGCTAATATTGTCTTTCCACTTCAAAAACAACTGTGGCATGGGTCTGCATGGTTAACATAGTCACAGTAAACTCGGAGCATTAGTCCTCAGTCTGGGTTTAGCAATGAAGGATGCTCTTCTGTTATTCTAAAGCTGAACGTCATTGTCTGGTCTGGCACAAGGTGGTGCTTCCCTTCACAAATCTTGCTGTGCTCCCACTTGCCTCTTTTCCTCTCCTTTTGAGGCAGGTTGGCCCCTGATGCTCCATGCTCAGGCACCTTCTTTTGGGGCCGGGAACTTATTCACCATGTACCTCAGAGCTCTTGCACAATTTTTCCTGCCAGCACTGCTGGCTGAGGTTTTTGCCTT
Source organism: Falco biarmicus (assembly GCF_023638135.1). Classification (NCBI taxonomy): domain Eukaryota; kingdom Metazoa; phylum Chordata; class Aves; order Falconiformes; family Falconidae; genus Falco; species Falco biarmicus. The sequence goes on from NC_079296.1 coordinate 37,113,627, forward strand.
TGATCTTCCCAGGTGGGAAAACCTTACTGTCATAAGAAGGTGTGAAAAAATAAACTGTGCTGTGCAGAGTAAGATGAGCATCCTCTGTTTGTAGCAGAGGGCAGGCTCCTCTCCTCAGCATGCTTCATCCTCAGTGCAGGCAGGTGGCATCAAGTGTAACAGTGATAAAGCTGTTCTGCCCATGCGTTCGTGATGTAGCACTAAGCAGGGAGATTTCAGGTCAAAGCAGGTAAAGCTGGGGTGTTGTATGTTGATAAACCCATCTTTTGTAGCGTGCATGCTAGCAGAGATGAGTTTGGAGTGTGGCACATATGCCATTCCTTGCGCCTGTTGCACTGTGCTGTGTGAACCAGGAGACTTGATGCTTTTCTTCCCATTTCTTCTTCCTTTGGGTCGCTAGGTTTTCTGTCTTTATTATATGTCTTAACTAGCTTGGTCTAGCTCCTCTGCTGGGTTTTCCCACTCTAGCAGTTCAAGGGCAAGTCAGTCTTCATATATTGTATTTAAAAAAAAAAAAAAAAAATTCCCAACACGTTCCTTTGTCCCAGCTTTGTAACTGCTCTATCTGCCTGTGAGCACAGCAGAGGTGGTAGGAGTCAGCGAACTGGGATGCTAGCTGTCGTGACAGAGTGATACCAACACTTCTGGAATCCCTCCAGGGGAACAGTGTCACGACATGGCTCAACAGAAACGTTTTGTGCTGTAGTTTGCTGTTTCAGCAAGAGCAAAGGCTGATGAGGAGACCTGAGCTGAACTGTTATCGATCCTTCCTCTGGTAATAAAGCCATCCGTGGGAAGACAGGGAAATATTTTTTTTGAATCAGCACAGCTGTATGGATTTTGCTTTTGCTTGTGTTGAGAGCGATACCTGCTCTCGGGCTGCTGCAGAGGCTCTCTCAGGAGTTTCTTTTTGATGGATCTTTGGGACCTACAAATCCCAGACTTCAAAGAGAGATATTTTTTTTCCCCCTACTTTTCTGAGGACAAATTACTTGCTCCACCTACAGTCAGAAGGGAGCCACTCTGTGCTGTGAAAGGCGCTTTTAGCTTTTCTACCAGAACAGGGGATAAACAAGCAGTAAAATAAATAAATAAGGTAGTAAAGCAGGTGGGTTTCTATCTGCCTGGCTAAAATGATAGTGCAAGAGATGACAGAAAGAAATGTGGTACACTTTACAGAATACATGTGCTAGATCAGAGGGTCTTTTGAAGACTCGAGGTGGTCATTGGGTGTGTGGGAGAGGTAAGAAAAGGAGATAGCAAGACGTTCTGGAGGTGATGTGAAAGCAAGTCCTTGTCCAGCTAGACTGGCCACTAGTTCTCCTCCAGGGTGGCTCAGGACAGCTTGAGAGCCAGGGAGGAACAGGTACCAGACTGGCATGGAGAGGAATGTATGAATAGATAAGCATCCACAGATTGTATGTATATACTTGCAGTATGCTGTATAAATGAATGCAATACCTAATGATTCGTGGCTATTATTTGAAGGGCCCCACTGTTACAGATTTATTTGTCATTTCTTGTAATAACACCGATGATAATGAATTCATTTGTATTAATGTGGGTGCCGTGGACTTCCGTTGATATTCTGCATTAATTAATGTACCATTAAAAGAAAGTGTCACCCAATTAATATCAAGTAGAAGCAATACTGCCAGTGTACTGTCATTAGGGTTTCATTTGTAATGCATTGTATCAATGCTCTGCCTTAATGGAAGTAATCTGCAGTCCGGAGCATCACCTGATGGGCTGCCACAGGGGTGCCAGTTTGCCCCTCTTGCAGCAAGGGTTATCCAGACGGATCACTGGGGACAGGCTGCGGTTAAGGGTAGCCCTTGTTACTGCCTGGGCTTGGGGCACGGCAGCCTGCACTGCTCCTGTCCTCCCTGCCTGTGGCACGGATGGCTCCCAGAAGGTTGGTGTGCTCCTTCCAGACATCCTTTGTCCCCAGCTTAAAGGCTGGTGCGTTAACGTAACCCACCTCTTCCTGGGTTTAGAAGATAAAAGTTAGTGGCAACTGCAAATAAAATGGGATATAAAAAGTAGGATCTGTCCAGTTTGTGGTATCACCCGTAAGCAGTACGGGTAGCAGTAAATCACACTGGTGACTTGGGTTTGCTACTGAATTTTAATATTGAGGGAGGGATAGTGAGAAATCTCGCTGGCAGCTGTGGGTCAGGGCTGTCTGCTTCCCTGGACAAAAGGTACCTCTCTGAGTGCTGAGAGCCAAGGCAGGTGTGGAAACCTTGACTGTGGCCACCTGGATCCACCTGGTCCATGCCTGCCTTCTCTGGCAAGATGACAGCTGAAGGGGGGCCGTGCCATCTGCAGTGCATGCCCTTGCAAAGGGGGAGATGGCTCCAATCGCCCTCTTCCAGCAGGAGAATCACACCAGCAGGAGTGAAGCGGTGCCGTCGAAGCCAGGAGTGCTCTGACTGACAGGTTTTCACATTCTTGGCATTTGCCTCTGACTTTCAACTGTCTCGTTAGACCATCTTGGGTTCCCATCTGCCATCTCTGAAATTGGGACTGACATAATAGCAGCCCAGGAGGGCAGCGCAGGCTGCCTCCCAGCCCTTGGTCTGGCCCTGCCCTGCTCCTTGAAGGCTGGAGATGGATAATGGAACAGAAATGGGAGAGAAACGTGGCTTCTGCAGCAGGATTCGGCTGTGGTTGCGTAGTGAAGTGGTATTTGCTTCACTCTCTTCTCTTCTGTCTCCTCCCAGGGCAGTGGGAAACAATCTGCTTTAGAGTGATCTCCCTTCCTAGGAGAGCTGTATTTTTTGGTTCAGATATAGGACTCTACATTTACACATTGGGGAAAAAAAAAAAGGGCATTGGCTCAAACCAGTTGCTCGTAATCTGCTCTGTCCATAATCTGTGCCCTTTGTTGTTTACTCATCTCCCAACTTCTGTGTTTCCATTCTTTCAGATGACTAGTAAAAATCAAAGACCAAGACCTGCAGGTTCACTGCAGGACTCCATTAAAAATATTAAAAATACACTTGCTTGATAATATTTGTAGTTTACAGTTGTATTTTGAGAGCTACATGCTTAGCTGACTCTGATTTTGAATTATTCTATGTGTTAATGTCACAGAGCACCAAGTCATGTGGCTTAGAGGTGATGATGTACGTGACTTTGTCACCCTTTTTGACCAAGATCATTCTTTGGTGGAAAGGTGAGAGAGAATAGAGCAGGATCTATTGTCTGTCGGTCTTGTGGGAGGTGTTAATGCTGCTACTTCCCTTTAAATTCCCTATTAGCCAAGAGTGAGCTGTGCTGAGGGTTTCATTATTTTGCCTGGAATTGATGTAGCAGAGAGGTCTGAAGTCATTCCTGTTGTAGAAACCCTGACAGCGTGTTGGTTGCTCTGCCCAGTCTGCTGCTGCTTGTCAGTGTTTGCAACACTGCTGAAAATAATCAGGAATGGTCCAGCAAGTGCCTTGGCCATCGCCTGTAACACTTGTTGGCAGGAGTTACCAGACCTGCTGACTGAGGTGTGTCTTGCTGGAGGAAGCTGAGGGTGATCTGAACAGGGCTCCCTCTGTCACCTTTTTTCCCCAAAATAGAATAGTATCAAAGTGGAATTCCCGCCCCTCCCCCCCCCCCCCCCCCCCCCCCCCCCGAAGTGGAATAGAAACACTTTTTTTGCGTTATTATTGACAACTGTCATTTCTCTTTGGGGGTAGATTAGTGCTATGTTTAATGAGGTTTTTGTGGTTTCTGGGAAACTGGAAAACTCCTAGGTATGAATTTGTAAACTTTAATTGGATGAGTTTGTCTAATTGGATGAGTTTGTACTTATGTGCAAGGCAATTCCAGGTAACCTTTGTCTGGCAGCAAATGTCACCACTGATGCTCTGTTTGCAGATGCCCAAGTCCATACTCACGCGTCCACCTGATGGACCTGCATCCTCACGTGTGCTGTGTTGGGAGTGTTTTGAGATTGGGTTGGCAAGGGGCTCTCAGCCCAGCGCTTGCTCCTCCGTGGTCATTGCAGATGAGAAACACTGGTTGTGGGCCCGCTAAGGCAGGAGGGGCACGGATGCCCCTGGGCTGCTCTGGTGCAAGGCAGAGAGCATGGTGCCTTTTGCAGGGAATCACCTTCTGCCTCACCTGCTAACGGAGGCAGCCAGGAACCCCAAAGGGACTTGCAGGGGAAATAGTTCGTGAAGAGACCTGGAAGGAAAAAGAAAACTAAATTTTTAAAGAAGGGGTTGAGAACTCAAAATCTGTTTTCTTTTTCTTCTGGCACAGAGGAACCTTCTACCATCACCCATTTTAAATAATCTCTGGAAGATATATTTTGCCTCGTAAAGATTTTCCTTACAGGGGAAAAAAAAATCAATTGAAATAGCTTGTTTTGACAAACTTTAATTATTTTGGAATTTCAGTTATATCCACTTGTGGATGTACATAAGAACACCATAAACATTTTTAAACAATGGGTCAATGATTTTGAAAATAGAAGTTTTTTTTAAAAAAAAAAAAAGCTGAAAACGTAGACTGCTTTGTCCCTGCCTCTTTTCAAAAGACAAAATGAGTGATGACTCCACGTGGGGTTTTCAGATCTCTCAAACTGTGCTTCTGTGCTCGCAATTTTGTGCTGCTGTAGCTGTATGTTTGTAACGGTTCATCTTGGTGGCTTTTTGGTTGCTGGAAAGGTTCCCCAAAGGTTCCCCTACACAGGCTGCGTAAGCCTGCTGGCCTTAGCTTTGCTCTTCATCATTACTTCTCACGGAGCCGCTTGTGCTCTCCTGAGATCTGGGCCAGCAAACGCAAAGCCAGGGTGTAGTGTGATAGCTCGAGTTGCCTTGAAATAGAGGCTGTTGAGGGAAATGAGCTTGGACAGACAAAGCTGGCTGTGTGCTTAAATAACTAGTAACAGCGTGGGCGGGATGGCTTCTGGAGAGCTGGTGTGGAACTTATGTTCTCCGTGCTCCGTTTCTTCTGGTGCTTCACCCACATGGCTGCTTTCTGTCCCCTCGTCGGTGTGGGTGATTGGGCTGACTGGGGCACGGGAGAGACCGAGCACCAAGGTGAAGGCAAGGTTCAGAGGGAGGGAAGAAAGAGACAATTCCCTGGTTCTGGTGGTTTGGCTGGGGATGATGGAGGTTGTGGTGCAGCCTCTGCGCAAGCCCAAGCCTTGCGTTTGCTGCCGTCTAAGGCAGGCAGCTTCTTTTGCCGCTGAAGCTCCGAATTAAAGCTGCGCTGTATAGTGCTTTCCTCTCCTTGCTTTCGACTGTAACTCCGTTCTGGATGAGTGCCTGAGCCGCGCAGCCACTCCGCTGCTCTGGAGAGCAGGAGGGTGACAGGTCCCACTTAGCGTATCACTGCCTGGAAGGGGCAGCAGCCAGAGCCAGTTGGGGAGTTATAAATAAGAGGAAAATTGTGATTTT